>NW_009954215.1:5256455-5295139 GCF_000747805.2 Chaetura pelagica | reverse complement strand
CCTGCTGAGAAATTGCTCAGAAATGGCACCGACATGAAGGCCAACACAGAGTTAGCAAAGCCAAGCAAAATGTCTTTGAAGGTTTGGACTAAGAGTGACCAAAATTGTCTGCGTTAATACTGATCCACCAGCCTGCCCAACAAATTCTTCATGTTCCCTTTCAGCCAGGCATTTAAAAAATGTACTGCAGATATGCAGGAAGGCACACACAACCCTGCTTTTTCCCCTCTCCCATCCTGGCAGTGCTAATGAAAGCCCAGCATAGCTGAGATTTCCAGATTTGCTATCGCCGTGCAAAGATAAAAGGAGACTCGTGCACATTACGTTGCAGAATTTAAGACTGGGCGCTCTGGATTTTTTTCATGTTTGCAGCAGAATGCAGAAGGGATGAGTGCCATGTTTTCTGGGCAGGTTTTTCAAACACAGCAAACTGCTGGGGAATTAGTGCTGTGAGGTTCGAAGTAGCAGGTGTTGCTGCCAGTGATATTGCTTGGTCTTCAAGACGTCTTTGATGTACATTCTAGTGGTTAGTGAAGATCTGGATGAAAATTATCAAGAAAGATGGAACAAAGTAATATAATTGAGTCTGAATTTATTTACATAGGTATGAGGAAAGTATGCCCTTAGGTCTGTGTATGTGCATCTATAGATTTAAGCAGCTCTTCGTGCTTAAAAAGCTGCCTTCTCTTCAGAGCTCTGCAAATACAGATCACGTAAGAAAAAAAGCATGTATCACCTGATCTAATCCATTTTTATTTTCTCTTTCTTTGAATTAATGGAGCTGTAAAAAAAGAAGCTGCTTAATTGTGATAGTTCACTAAAAAACACCTACAAAAGAAGTATTTATTGTCTGGGGAAATTTTATCTCCAGTTCGTTTTATTGTAAAAGATTCTATCTGAGAAACGCTGTGAATCAGAGATGAAGGGGAGTAATGGTAAACTTAGGGAAAACACAAGGAAAACATGTGGGTGTATGAGTTTGCACATGTCTGTGAGCTATAATAGATATGCAAATAGAAAAGCAAGTGCTTGTGGACATGTGGTTTTGTGTCAGCTATGAATTTTATTCATCAGCTCTTTAACTCTAGATTTACACACTTTTAAAAAATCATTCTGACTCATTCTAGAGAACCTTTATCAGCTATTTTATAATGATTTCATTTACTGATCCAATTATAAACGCGATTGAATCCTATCTACTAACACAGGTTAAAATGTTTTTATTATACACAGCTGTTTGATATCTCCAGGTGTGGGAGCACACAACAAGGATGGAAATTAATTAAGCAAGATGTGGGAGATGCTTGCAGCTGTATGTTTAGTGCTTGTCAGCCAGGGGAGATGCATGTCAAACACTGCCTGATTAGTTGCAGCACACGTTCCTCTGACTCGCAGCCGACACGCCGCTGAGTGACTTGGGAACCACAGCCCTGCAGAGCCTTGGCTTCAGGCTCCAGTGGCTTCCCAGCTTTTCCAGTGGCACAACATATCCATACTTATATTGCCAGAATTACCCCAGGAGTTTCCTGATGTATGAAACTATTTTATGTGAACATGCCAAAAAAACCCTCTAAACTGCATTTATTGTGAGCATTTTGTCCTTCTTTGTCATCCTGTCATTATTGAGCATTAGCATCTTTAGCATTCTGGCAGAATCCTGATTTTTATATTGATGGCAAGGGTCACCAGGCATGGAAGGGAAAAGATTTTATCTTAATACCTGATAATTCTTATCTATTTTTGTGCTGATATAGTTGCCAGGCACATAGTGGCACTCAAGCCTTTCTTCTAGCTGTAGTCATAAAAATAGTGCATAGGAGCCACGAGTGGATGATTTGAAGGAACAAACAAAATTATCAAATACATTATAGTTTTCCCTTATCTATAGAAAACTTAGAAATGATTCTTGCAAAAAGTGCAAAAAAAAAGTAAAATTAAATTGAATAATGAAAAGAAATTAACATTGTGTTTATGTCCAAGTTCTACAACCACAAGAGCTTGTTTGTAGACATGGACTGAGTAGAAAAATTGGGTGAATTATTAGAATAAAACTTTCTCTGTCAATAGTTTGCTAATCATAGGGATGCAAGAAAACATAAATATAAATATCTTCATTTTCATGAAGTTATGTCCTCTACCTCAATATCAAAGGTAAAACAAAAAGTGTTATTACTGTTGTGAGGAAGGTATTTCTCTTCACTGCATAATACAAATAGTAAGATAATGTACATAGTATGGTTTTGTTCATATTTACTTATATAGCTGTAAAATACATTTTATCATAGTTTATTATTTAAAATAACATCCTGTATTGCTATACAGGGATATCCCTAGGGATATATGTCCTGCATTCCTGTGTTGAGGAACATCAACTCTGAGAGACTGCATTTATAACCCAAACCTCAGGGAGCTCTTTAAATCTCAGCTTATATATGATTATCTTTTCAAAGATAGTAGTAACCATGAAACTGGGACACAGTGGTTAGCTGTGAGTATCAGTGTCATTTACCAAGGGCTTCTTTAGCTGTATCACCTGGTTACTAAAGTTGGGATGAGGAGTCGTGTATAGTGACTCTCTGGCTTCATTGGGATAGTCCAGAAGAGGGAGCTTGAAATTAAAGAGTGAAGAGATTTAAAAGTACCAGAAGGAATAAATTGTTCAAATACGGGAACTTTGTTATGGTCACTCAGTGACCATATCAGTGGTGGAATTTGCTTCATATTTATAACAGAGATTTGTTTTGGGGATGATAAGTATTCTGGTGGTGGTGTGTTTCTGTTCCACCAGGGGCAATTTTCTTTGTTTTTAGGTTAAAATACTTAATTTTTTTCAGCGTGGTATTTGCTATTGCGTCTGCAGAATGTTTGAGAAAATGATAAGTAATTCATGATGTGGAAAATGTAAATCATAAATGTTTATCTGTAACTTAAAGGGCCATCCTTCTCCTTAGTCAGCTCAAATACACTGACCTCATTTTGGTGGCACTAGTGATGAATTTGTCCCACTTTGGCTGAGGTTCTTGGTTTGTTGTTCTGCTGAGTGTTTCCTCAGGTCACTTCTGCAATGCCAACACATGCAGATAATGCCTTTGACTTCATTGCAGTGTCCTTCTGTGCTTCTAATGATAACATATTTGCAGTTTCCTGATAGAATATAACCTCCATAAATGTCTCTATCTTTACCTTAGAGTCCAGCACCTGCTGGCTAAAGAAAGAGTTCCTGATCTCTGTCCTATATCTACTCAAACAGAAAGAAGCCTGTGCAGTCTAGTATGTGTGCTTCTCTTTTCTGTGTATATATACATCTTCTTGTACTTTGTAACCAAGTAGAAAGTGCATTGACTCAAGTTTCTGTTATTTTTTTCCTTGTTTGTTTTTCTTTTGGCCTATACATTTTTTCCCCATCTTGAATTTTAGTTCCAAGATGAAACTCTCTTCATCTCTGCTCACAAACAGAAAACAAGCAAGCAAGCATGATTAAGTTTCATTGGAATGTATTTTTCAACAACGTCTTATTTTGATTTTAACCTTTTACCAAGAAGCCTAATTCTGAGGTAATTTCATAGTGAAAAGTAGATCCTCTGAAGATGTCAGAGGAGGACATTTAGATGAGTTTTTAAACTTTAAAAGGCATTTTACGTGGAAAATTACATCAGCCATTTTCCACAAGAAAATTCAGTTTATTCAACTGGGTTTTACTTTTTTTTTTTTTTTTTCCTTCCTAAGAAAATCCCCACCAATTTATCCAATTTCTAATCAAGGCCTCCTGGTGTGCACAGACTTTGTTGATAAGCAGAGATATTACTGCTGTGAAGTGGGGATACAGCCTTGCTGCAATTCTTCATGCATACTGTGCAGACCTTTCTTCATCAGCACACAGGGAACATATTTTCCATGCATTATGCATGGGATTTCCTCCAGCTGGCCTCCTGACTCATGCTCCCCTGCCTCCCTGGTGTCTGTGGCTGAGCACAGGACCACCTCATCCCTCCCACTGGGAGAAGCTCAGTGCCAAACCCTGGGCTCCTGGTGGGTGGAAGGGGCTTCCAGATATCCCTACTTGGACCTCCTGCTCAAAGCAGGTCTGGTCAGAGTTGGCTGCACTAACCAAGAGCCTTGCCCACTTGAGTTTTGAAACAACCCCCTTCCCTGGGCCTCTCTTCCAGTGTTTGACCACCCTCATAGCTATTTTATTTATTTTTTTAAATATCAGGTGGGATATTCCTCTGTTCCCATTTGTGACTGTTGCCTTATCCTTCTGCTGTGCAGCTCTGAGAAGATTCTGGCTCAGTCTTCTCCACAGCCTCCCATTAAGCACTTATAGACAGCAATAAGATCCTCCTGATCTTCTTTTCAAAAATACTAATTAACACAGTTCTCCCACCATCTCTCCACCTTCTGGGTGCTTCAGGCCTTGGACCATTTTGAAGGCCAGTAAGTACTGGCTCCTGTTTGTCAATGTCTTTCTTTTATGGGGGAGCCCAAGACTCAACATGGTACTCCAAGGGCTGAACAGAGGGAAATAATCAATTCTTTCAACCGGCTGGCTACACTCTTGTAGGTAACAGCCCAGTTTGCATTGTCCTTGAACTACAAATTATGAGAGTGTATGGAACTGATCTATGGTGAGAGACTCTGGAGAGCTGCTCTGTGTACAGCTTGGCCTCTTTTTAGAGGGCCACCCTCTTGTTGCAGATGGCCATGGCAGATGGTGGTTTTCCAGATGAAGGTCTCTGCACATGCTCTTTCTCTTTGAAAGCTCTTGTTAACATGTTGAAGATGATGTGAACCATTGACATGTAGATGTATAGAGTCTGTGAAATGAGGTGGGGCTCTGCTCATAAAGTTTCATTTGGTTCATTCAGTGTTATTAGCAATGAACCTATGAAAAGACTTCATAAAAGAGTAAAAATGGAAATACTTCACAGAAACAGAAGACGACCATTTTTTAAAAATTCTTTCTGTTTCACATGCCTGTTAGTTATGTGAACTTGTGACTTAATAAATGTCATGGAATTAGACATGGACTTTAATTTTGTCTTGCCATTCTGAATGTCTTCTCATGTCCAATTTCAAAGACTTATATGGTCATTACAGTAATTAATGTATGTCTCAATTGTAATAATACCTAAACACTGGCCATTATACTGAAGTAATTCAATATTCTCAGTTGTTAATAGCTTTGTATGCTACTGTAATTATTTTGTTGCTGTCCTAACAGGACAAAAACCCCAACAGAAGTAGATGGGTAATGTTCTTATTAAGGCTTCAGCACTGATTCTCCCTCTGAAGTACATGCCTGTGACACCACATATTTGATTGTAAGCTCCGGGCTGTTAGTTCTAAACACCTCTGAAAAGGAATATTTTCTTTCACCTGTGTGCATTGCTTTTATTCTCAATAGTCAGTAAATAATAGTAATTGTTTCTGGGTGGTTTCAGTGCTGTACATCAGCAATGACATGCAGCGTTCCTATGAACACAGAGCATGGATCAAAGCCTTCCAGTTACACATAGCATAGACCCTTGCACTTTATTCAGTGGTGTAGTACTGCACTTATTCCATCATCACACAGATGCTACTGAAGCCAGTCATCTGGTTTAAATTCACCCTTATGGAGCAGAAGAAGCAGTTGTTAGAACAATTGCTAGAAAGTTGTTATCTTTTCAGGAAATGAATCATAAGAAAATATTAGACATACATGAGAAGAGACCTCCCCCCCCTCCACTTCACAGATCTTAAAATAGGACCCAGATATAACAGCTATAGCTAAAGAAAGGCAGAGTTACTATTAATTATGTTTTCTAAACTGTAAAGGTATGTCAGTAGGAGAGGTTTAAAACACTGGCATCCTCCTGCTAGGGCAGTCTCACTCCTAGAAAATGTGGCTTGCCTTTGTTGAATTGTGCCAGAGCTGCAACATATCTTTTAAAGCTACGCTCAACAATACAGGGCTTGCTTTGTTTTGCTAGAGAGATAGCAAAAGAAGAAAAAAACTCTCTATAAAACACACATTGAAGGCTTTCTGAGTCTGTCTGCACAATGAAATTGTTCTGATTGAACTCTGACAAATTATAACCGATGGGTATAACGAGGATTTTCCATTTTTGCCTAACACGTATACATTTTGTCTCTTCCATTTTTCCTTTCCTGCAATGCATTCAGCACAGCAAGGGCTGGAAAGAAATCTGATTGTGAAACTGATAAATTGTCTTACATAGTTTCCCTATTTTGGCCATTGCCATGGTCTGGTTCTGAAAGTGCTTGGATTCCTCCTTCTCTTGCTTTGTTTTAACAAGCTTCTTCTCAGTTGCCCATCCCCAGTGCTCTATTACCTACAGTGCACTTTTTTTTTTTTGTCTGTCTCATATTCTGCATCAACTCCAAGCAGCCTCAGTGTAAAAGCAGATGATTTGATTTATTTTTATCACTGACTTTTTCTAATGAGAAAGAGAACCCCTTGACCCTGCCCTCTCTACTGGCTTCCTCTTAGCACAATCATTTGCGTCTTGGCAAATGAGGTCTATAAAATGCTACTGAATTAAATCAGCAAAGTGTTTAATCACATTTATTTTGCAATCACTGTGACAGACCCTTTGTTGGTCTAAATAGCTGCAGTCTCATTGATTGGAGTGGGGTTTTCCTTCTTTGCATGAACCTAGACAGGTGGGCAGAAGCCATTGCAGCTGACAGACAGCAGAGGAGCATCCCCTGCAATTTCAGGTCTGACTGCAGTTGTTTGCAATTCTCCTGTACACTCAGAGAAGACACTTTATGTGTTAAAACTTGCTGCAAGCTTTTGATATCTTTGACCTTTCAGAAAAAAAGTCTTTTAAATTTTGATATTCCCTAAGAAGACAGCTGGTATTTTTTGATTGAATAGATAGAGATTTCATGTCTAAACGCATTTCTAGGTTTCACTTTGTTGGACTGGTTAACTGCTCTCTGGAGGTTCCATGCTGCTTGCAGTCTTTTCTAAAGGAGTTACAAAGAATAAAACATGCAGAATTCCTCCTGGAAAACATTAATAATGTCCTGCTAGTGTTTGCCTTTGGAACCAAATGTGGATATTCAGATGCATATAGTCCCACCTGCAACTACACTTCCAAGCCAAAAAGTGGCCTTGATCCCTTCTGGTTGGAGCAAATGTGTGATTCCAAGTGCTATGAATACCCAGGTATGGATTCACTGGAAGAAGACAGAAAAGCTGTGGAAAAAATTGCAGAGCCTGTTATGAGTTTTGGCTCTGTAAAGGGTGAGAAAGAGCCCTCCAAGTACTGCTGCTGACCTGGGGATGTGCTGGGTGCTGTTGTTCATCTCTCATGGTTGCAGTCTCTTGGAACAGCAGCTGGAAGATCAGAACTAGTGCCCTATTTCTTCTTCCATCACCTGAATAAGTCAGCTGGAAGTGATGTAAATTATACTTTTTCAACAAAAAAAAAAAAAAAAAAAAGGAAAAATTTCTCCTTTACAGTACAATCAAAAATCCTAAAAAATAAATAAATCAGGCCCTGTCTCTATCAGCTGGCATGGGCAGTGTCAACAGTTAAATGGCTGGTGCAGGGGCAAAAGACAGAGGCTTCTGTGTTCTTGGTGCTGCAGCTCAGACAGAAGATGAAATCGTGGTAGTTCAGCATTGAGTGAAGACTTAACTACTGATTTTCTGGCTTTCTGTTTACACTGGAATAGCTTGTGCTTGGAAAAAAAATGGGTTGTTAGGAATCTGTATGTGTGTGCCTGGCCCTAATTATTTAACAAAACCTTCAAAGAAATACAGCTATCTGCTTTTACAGAGCTGTAGAAGAACGTGGCTGCAATCTTTGCCTGATGGTGAGATGTTGCAGCACTGTATTTGTAAGGGATTTTTTACTGTAAGGGTCAGAGGGTGATTTTGAATGACTCAATAACTGATGCATGGTAGAGGAAAAAAACAACAGGCCGTATATTTGGCCAAGGTGATATTATTTGCCTTTAGTGAATGCCACTTCTTAACTCATTCAATATTTAAAGATTTGCTTGTTTTATCTGACCAAGGACACATGGCTGAAGTTGAATATGGAGCATCAGACCTTTATTGGGGATGTGGAAAATGTGCCTGCTTCTTTTAGCTTCAGATTTTGGCTTGGGTCAGGAACAAATTTTTCAAATTTTGAAAGTATTTTGGCATGTTGATCCTTGGGACATTCTTGTGTTTGTTTCAGACACTGTGAATAAAGGCAATAAGAAAATATTCAAAATGGAATCTACACTTAATCTGAATTAAATCAAAAGCCAGATTTCATACAGGGACATTAAGCATTTAGTACTTTAGGAGATGGTAATTTCCAGAAGGGCAGTTTTCTGTGGTGATGTTCTGAATGTCCTAGTTTTGGCCTGTCACACCTGTAGATTGAGAAAATTTGAGGCTGCCTGCTGATCTGTATCATCTGAGATCTGAGTCTATTTGATGAATCTCAAACTGAGCATCCACAAGCAGAAACACACTGACTCATTAATCACTGTGAGAGATCTTGGCCTGTATCAATTAAGAACAATAGTTCCCTAGTAGAAAAGAAACATAATGATGTGCTTCCAGTGACAGTCATGATATTATTGGTCACTTGCATTTATTTATCAAATACATGCCCTTGTTTCATTTTCAAACCAGCACCCCCATGACTTTGTGTATCTCGTGTGTCTGTGTGTTTATATGTAGTTCAGGTTGATGTTTGATGACAGGTCTTTCAAAAGTCTCTTTAAAAATCCAAGTTAGTTTAATAAGATGAAGACTTTGCTGAAACACATAATGTATGTGATGCTAGAATACTTACACTAATATTTTGCTAGGCTGTAAATATTAGTGTAAAACTGCTGTTGCTGCTAATAGACTTCGGGTTCATTACACTGTCAGCTCAGAGTTTTAATCTGTGAGTTTTAAGAGATTTATTTTATAAAACTAAAAGGTGTTGTAGAAATGAGATGTGGAACATTTTGGAGAACAGTGCACTGCTATACATAATTTATTGGGCACTCTTTGTACAGTCAATTGTTAAGTTATAAATAAAATACAGCCTTGAAAAAAGATGAAAGGCTGAAACTGTGGGTAGTTATTTCCTCTGCATTTCTATTAAGAAAAAAAAAAAGTTTCCAAGTTTGTTCAAACAGTCAGGTTTTAGTTTGGTTATTGGTAGTCACAGTACTGTGCCTGGTTTTGGATGTATCATGTTGAAGACTTTCTGCCCCAGGGAGTGCCTTTTGCCCAAGTAAATCTTCTGCAGGCTGCAGGACTGTTCTTAAAGCTCACTCAGGTGCCAAGGCACAACCAAGGGGAAACCAAGGGAGGCAAATGAACCTCTGCCATACAGAATTACCAGGTCCCAGAGCCACTGAGCAGAAGTGACTTGCCCCATCAATGTAAAGTCTCTCGGTGGCCATTCCTGTTGGCAC
The DNA here is from genome assembly GCF_000747805.2 of Chaetura pelagica. Taxonomy (NCBI): domain Eukaryota; kingdom Metazoa; phylum Chordata; class Aves; order Apodiformes; family Apodidae; genus Chaetura; species Chaetura pelagica. Next base: position 5,285,713 of record NW_009954215.1, on the reverse strand, counting down.
TGCCCATGGTAGTACTTCCCCCATCCCATCTGAGCTTCAACTCCCATTCTTTTTAGGCTGAAGGTACTGAGGGTTGGTGCAGGGACCAGCTCCACAGCCTGCACCAAACAGATGTTTGTTTTCTGCCAACAGAGAAGCCCCTTGAACTGGAGAAATGCATACATTTTTCAGAATAATTTATTATAGGTCCTTGTATTAGTGGTCAGAATGAAGTGAGAAAGAGGTTTCTCCTTTAGAGCCTCTGAGCAGGCTTTTTACCAGGAGTTATTTACTGAATGTGAGCAGCAATAGCACAGGATGGGCCTGAAGAAACAACAAGATATATGGTAAAATTGATAATTTTATTACAGGTCATGGGCTAAGCATCCTTTGCAGTTCCTGCAGAGCAGCAGGAGGTTCTTGGTTTGAAATCCCCCATCCTTCTACAAGTGATGCTGACGCAGACCTGTGATTCTGAGCAAAAACTTTCTGGCTGCTGAAGGGGAAAGACATGACCAGTTTGAACTTAGAAGTGAAACATTTCCTAGAACTAAGTCTGAATAAATTCTGGAACAGTTGAACAGGAAATAAGCTAATAATGGGATTTTACAATATGCATTTCCCATATAAGGCACTGAAATGTAGCATGGGTTTGTTTGCTGATCTTCTGGCTATTTTGATGAAAATTTTAGGTTTCTTCACTGTTTGCAACTCTGTTATGATTATGAGGACTTTACTCCATTCCACGCTGAATTGTTTTTCTCACCACTGCCATCAGTGGACCTTGGATGGACCATTCCTAGACCGGACCAGGGAAAAGACTAGTTAACAATTCCTCCTTGCTGCCTTTTGTTTGTGTCGGGGAGCTATTTCCTTTAGCCCTTGAGACTGATGCATAGGAAGGGGAAGAGAGGTGGGGAGCACCCACCTCGGTGCTGCTCATGCTTCTGAAAATAAGTTCCCCAAAATCTGATGTGGGGAAAGGAAGCCCTGGCTCCAGGGAGCCTGCTGTCTCCCTCAATAAACAAAGGACTGGATTTGGGCAAGTTGCCCAAAGTGTTGGTGCAGGGTGCGTTCCCGTCCTCACTGCTCTGCCTGGCCTTTTAAGGCAGTGGGACAGTCTGCTGGAGACACAGTAAGGTGTGTCATGCAGCCCTGATTAACGAGCATGAGGCTCTTCTGCAACTTCCCTCTTTCTGCAGCATTGGTCAAATTCCCTTCTCCCAAGTAACTCCAGATTTTCAGAGTTTGGCCTCTTCTGCACTAGGAGTGCAATCTCTTGCCAGCTGTTATGCTACATTAATTCAGAGCCACCTACCTCTCCAAATGTGCTCTGTGTTGTGGAACAGGTTTTGCTTGTAAATGTGAGGCCAGATGTTCAGAGGAGGAGAGCTCCTGTTTAGGCATCTTGCAATTACTGCTGGGACACATCCTGATTGCAGCTGAAAATCTGAAATCTGTCTTCTTAGACAGTAAAATACTGGAGCTGGCTAGTTTGTGCAGTGCTATAAGAAGTGGCTTATATGCATATAATTCAGGAGTTCTTTCAAAATAGCATGCACTGAATCACAGCCTCACTTAGTTTTAAACCACAGCTTGTGCCAAACTAGTTATTTTGATCTCTTGCCAAGTAGGAACTAATTTTCCAGTTAAAACTAACATTTTCCTTTTCATTTTTTTCTGAAAAATCTCTTAATGAAGGCTAAACTAAACAGCAAAGGTAGGTCTACTGGCTAGATAAGAAATAGGTCTGATTCATTAATAAATGTCTCTTCTTTTCTAGTGACATATTCGATGCCATGTTCCCCGTCACACACATTGCAGGAGAAACAGTCATACAACAGGGTAATTCTTCCCCTTGATTGTTTTTTTTTCCCCTTATATGTTTTCAGATATTGTACGATTCATTTGATATTTAATGGGAAGAATAACCATATTCCTATAGCACCTAAGTGTGCAGCTACATCCTAAGTTCACAGATGCAGGTCTTTTGCTACAAGCTACAGAAGTCTCCTACAAAACCACACTGGTAGATCTCCAGGGTTTCAAAGTCCTACAGTTAAATGTAGGAAAATATCAATGCAAATCAAAATATTCATTCCTTAACTGAAAGTAAGTCAGAAAGTAAAGCACAGCTCAGAATCCATAAGGCTGGCACAGGCTAGCTGAGGGCAATTAGAGATGGAAAATATTTTCTTGGTTGTTGGGAATATTCAACACCTTATTGTGCTGCATCATCGTTATCACACTTGGCAACTTACTTGTGTAGCATGTTGTGGAGGACTTCGTTGCCCTCAGGCTATATTAAAGCCTCTTGTGTGTTTACACTGAATGAAGTGTTGAATCAATCAAAGGAGATAAATTAATGCAATTGAAAGATATTAACAGGAAGAAATCATAGCGATATTTTAATTTATGAAGGCAAGTAGGCAAGGATGTTTCAGAAAATGAATCTCTGTGAGTAATCTGGTGCACAAACCTGTGCAAATATGTACAGGATTAAATCTGGAAACAGGAAGTTATTGAATAGTTTAGCAGACCTTCAGGAAACAATCACCTTTTGTATTTTGCTTCCAGGTGATGAAGGAGACAACTTTTATGTGATTGACCAAGGCGAGGTGGACGTAAGTACACACTTACAGTATAATATTTATTTTTAATCTACATAATAGCATTACATGCTCTGGCACAGAGCTTGATCCAGCCACGTGCTGTGGTTCTGTCTCCTTTTTCTTGCAACAGATTTCACAGGATTGGTCTCATTCCTTTGCTTTTGTTGTGCTAAGTCATTCGCACGTAATTTAATAATTGGCATGTTTTACATCCTAGCTTTTTTGTCCATTCCAAGCAGGAAAATATGGTATCAAAACCAAGCAGATGACATTATCTACAGAACCCTAACCACACCTGGAGGTGTGCAGTCTTTGGCAGAGCAGGCCACCATGCTGGAATGCACCCGAGGGTTCAGATCAACCATAAGGAAAATATTTTCTTTAATCAGTTAGCTTAGCTCATGTGTTGTTTTTTGGGGTTTTTTGTTGGTTTTTTTTTTTAACCCAAATTGAGATACAGCCTGAGGCAGTGAGTTTCATCTTAGAAACCTTAATTTGCTTTTAAAATTAGGTCCAAATATACGAACAATGCAGCATATTAATAAAGCACGGATTATTATAAGTGTAAAGTGATCTGTTAGACCACAAAATGGTTACAGGAGTATGCAGTGGTTTAATCAGCAAGTCTTTGAAAAGAAGCTTCTTTCTGAACTGCCTTCCAAATAATAATCTATAATCTCTTATCGTTTTTAGCCCCTACGAAACCTATCCTTTTGCAATTTTGAGACAAGTTCCTCTTTTGACTGTATTTTCTCCACACACCTTGTATATCCCAGCTGTCAGACAGGACAGGCTGGCTCATTAGCCATGTTGCTCTTCAGGTGCCCAGATGAGTTTTGTTTGGCATATTTAAAGAAGAAAGTGATTTATTTTCAATCCAGGCAGGAGGCATACAGTTATTTTAGTGAAAGTTATTTCTTTTTTAGCAGTCTGCTTGTGTCAGGAGACCATCTAATTGGTATTGTTGGGAACTGAGAAACCTCACATGCTGCCTGCCTCTGGAAGTTGCTGCTCAGGAAATCCGTCTGACTCACTGTTCCTATCAGACATACCTCTCCTTAGCAAACATTGCCACATCCACGGGGCCAGAAAAGAAAAGAGAGGTATTTATAGAACAGCTCTAAAAGTCAGTTTTAAAATAATTGGTTAGGGCCTGATTCTGAGCTTAATGAGTTCACTGGCTTTGAATCAGACCCACAAAAACAGGCAAATGCACCTATTGAAGTTTTAGATTAATCCTCTTTAAAAATGATTTGTCCTTGCTCAAAACCTTTAGGGAAGTTTTCTTCAGCTTCTGGCTCAGGGGCAGTAGGGGACCAAATGACATGAGAAAACTGTCAGCAAAATCCTTGCAAATATTTGCAAAAAAGATAATCTTCAAATATGCACACACTCTGACAAAGCAGTGACAAAATGGGGAAAATAAATGTCCAGTGCCAAGCCAGCCTTGTGTCTGCTTGTGAAACCAGTGCATGAGGTTGGTTGTGGATTTTCTGTTACTGTTGGTTGCCACTAATGGCCAAGTGGGTCCTGGCTCTGCAAATGTTGAGGACTTGTTTAGAGCAGCAATTGCTGTATTCTCTGTCAGGTAAGATGGCATCTTAGTTTCCTTGACAGCTGTATCCTGACATCTACTCAGAAACTGCATCTTGTTATTTGTGTATCAGAGATTCTCCTTGTTTTTGTGGCAAGTTGAAATAAAAAAATAATGACCACAAATGATCCAAGAAGGGACATGTGCCCAGATCATTTTTAATTAATCATTTTTTGAGCTCATGGAAGTCTTTTACAGAATAATCTTATATTTCCCAGAGCAATCTGGAGACCTGTGAGGCTTCTGAGGTAGGATTTGGGGTACAATTTGAAAAACTGCCTGAGTGACTAAATGGCCTGAGTGCCACTGCCATGAATTACATGTAAGTCCTTAAGCTGGAGAGATGTTTTTGAAGATTTTATCCCAGACCCCTGATTTGACAAGTCAAGCAGCAGTCCTCCTTTAAGCACATGAGCAATTATATTAACTTAAGTGGGACTCACTGCTTTAAAGCTAGCAAAGAGCATAGTGCACAGCTGTATTTTGCACTGTTGAAAGCAGAAGTTTTCTTTGTATTCTGAGTAGTTTGCAGTCCTCCAGTCACTTAGGTATGATAAAGGACATAAATTTTTCCTGCCTGGTCTGTGAGATTTGCAACAGCAGATTTTTCTAAGGAATTAATGAAATAACATGGGTTTATTTGGGTAGACTGCAACTTCACTTTCACAAGCATTCACAACTCCTACTCCCCTAACTGCCAAGATCAGCTATAGCTTCTAGGACAGGTCAAAATGGACAGATCTACAATAGTGTCATCCTGACACTTCTTAGACATGCTTATGGGCAGTTTTCTGATATGACCTGTGAGACAAATACACCCTAACAATACATAAGAGATTTGATTTGGATGTAGCTTATTCCAGGGTCAACCAAAGCTTCTGGCCCCCTGAGTCTTGCAAAACCCTTCTTTGACCAGCTTTCATGCTGTCCCTTTCATCCTGCTTCACCTAATCACTGCTCTCCCCATCTCCTGAGCTGGGTGCTCTCTCTTCCTAAGTCGTCCCTGTATCTTGGGCCAAAACACACTGAATTCCTTTGCAAGATACTGAGGAAGGCACAAGAAACATCTGCTCATCTGGGAGCAAGTTGCAACTATGCCCTGGTAGCTACAGAAGTCACTTGCATTAACTGCCTTTGCTGGGAGGCTGCAGGGAGGAGATCCCCTTTCCTCCCCCCAGAGGAAAGTCTGTAGCAGCGTACAGAGCCTAGTACAGGGTCAGGTTACCTTGCAATGCAACCTGCCTCTGTGCAAGGTAGCAGCTCCCAGACCCCATGGGTGTGAACTGTCACACCATATCTAGTGCTCCTCAGAAAGTATTCTTCCATTTTCTGGGCAGCAGTGCTAAAATACTTACTGTCTAAAGAAAATCCAGACCACTAATAAGTGAGCTGTAGTTCATTTAAGCCTTGCCAGAGAGTTTTTTGGCATGTTTCCACCCTCTACAAGAGAAAAAAGTGACTTGGAGAGTAGAAAATTGACCCCGAGACTTAAAGCTTCAAGCCATTTTCTGCTGGTGTTGGCGTGTGCATGGAGGCTTTTAACCCCTGGCCAGGCTGTTTGCCTTCAGCATTTCCGTGATCTGCACACAAGTAGAAGCTTTACCAGGACTGCTGGATTCCAGGAGCAATTTATTCTGAGAATATCATGACTGGTAAGCACCCAAATTTTGCCATTCAAGTGCAAAGATACATGTAATGGAGGTCATAGCTGCCATCATAAAATTGCCATCACCTGGGGGAAAGTGAAGGTAAAAGTAAAAAAATATAAACTATCAACTGTTCAACCAAACCCAAACAAAACCAACTAACAAACCAACCAACAACAAACAAACAAAACCAATGTGTGACATTTTGAGTTTTAAAACCCCACACATTTCAAAGTAATTTGCTATTAGAGTTTTTCAATAGGCAAAGGAGTAAGGCAAGGAGTAAGTAAGAGCGTTCTAATGTCTTAAAAATAATCTGAGTCAAACTAGAGGTAAAATAAAGTATGTTTAAATATAAAAATGTTTCCTTAATCATTTCACTTTCTTAGGGTATAAAGAAGTGTTGTTAGCATACAATAAATTGCCCACACATTTCCTTCTTGGTAATTCTATGGACAGCCAAAGAAGACTTTCTGAAATCCCCAAAGAAGACCCTTCCATGGGTGAGCATGTTCAACATGGACTGTGGACTAAGGGAGAAGGGCACAAATTTTCATACATAAACCAAAGCTTTTTAGAAATCAGAAAAAAGGCAGTCTTGAAGAACTTGGGGTTTTCCTCTCATGCAGTGTATGCTAAAAAGCAGAGGCACTTTGACCAAAGCTGGCATTGGCCATTATAGTGTTACCAGTTGCAGTCTTCTTCCTTAGCACTTCAGGGTTGAGGAGCATGGCTAACTCATGACCTGGCGCTGCAGATGGATACATCAGGTAGATGATGGCACCAGGTTTGAAGTTTTAGAGGTCAGTTGTCTACCAGAAGCTTTTCTGCTCAGACAAATGTGAATGTATGCCCAAAAAGTCTCTGGCAGAGCTTAAATTATAGTTTCCAGTAAAGATGTTGAAAGTACCTGTTAAAGTATGTGTCTTGCAAAAATCTCTAATCCATATTTCTAAATATAAAAATGACTTCCTGTTTATTATTTTTAATCTTATGACCTCACAATTTTTTTTACTTTAAAAAGCACTGTGAACTACCCTTTTAAGGCAGATATATATTTTTTTTTAGACTCAACAACTTCCTATTCTATTTAATGTCACAGCAACTTTCTTTACAGTAATTCTCAGGTTTTCTTCTTGTAAAACAACAGCAGCCAAACTATGCTATGGTCAAAATCAAAATGAAAACTTCTCAGTGGTTTTTCTTAGCTTCTGCATTTACTGTATAAAGTTATATCTGGAGCTATAAATTAATATTATGGACAACAATATGATTTTTTTTTTATTAAAGTAAGTGACATCATCTTGAAGCCTTTTTATATATATATATGAATTGTCTGATTTGTGTATATAAAGATGAAAATGTTATGGTGGCTCATGTAAGAATACTGTTGGATTTTAAAAATAGTGATATTTTATGGTTAGATGCCATAGGTTGCTTTCTGTTTGATTTCTTCCATCATTACCATTCTTCCTAATTTTAGAAGATGCTTTCTGAAATTTGAAACAGAAAATTTTCAAGCTTGGAGTTTTCAGCTTAAATTTTTTGGGGTTCTCAAGGCAGTCTCCAAATTAGTATATTTATGCACATTCATACTACAAATAGAGCACTGGCTTTTTTTGAGAAAACTACCTACATATAAATACTCCTCATGTTTCAGACTGCTTATTTTCCCTAGAATAAATGAACCCCATCTTCATTTTGGGATAACAAATATTAAGGCTAGACATGATACAAAGCACCAATCATTACAAACAGATTTGAGGGAAGGGATTTAAGATCTAAAAGCTGCAATGTCTGGAACAAATCAGGTAGTCTGTTAGTGCCTATGTTCATCTCAGCTCATGAAGAAAGGAACTGCTGATGTTCACAGGAGATTTTTTAAGTTTACCTCCTTAAAAAGTAATGAAATTAACCAAGTTGTGTGATTTTTAAGTCCACAAAAATTGCAGTGCTCATACTGTGTGATGGCAAACAATAGAAATCTAAAGTAGTTTTGATCTGTGGAAATGGGGATCTGCAGTTCCATGTTCCTCTTCAGTTGCATGAAGGAAGAGGGTTCCAGCTATTGAGGAGCTGTAATTGGCAGGTCAAGGAACAATTAGGAGTAATTAATTTATGTACCCACCACTTTGGTGAGAGTTCATTAGTGCCTAAAACTGCCTGAGTAAAAACTTTAGCCCAGTGTTTTTTAGGATAAAGAAGGAGATCATCTGAGCTGCTGCCATAAAACACTGGCTTTCATAATCCGTTCTGAGCTTAAAATAGCTTTACTTCCCACACCTTACAAACAGAGCCACTTTCTACTTTTTTTTTTTAAAATGTATTTTAAAGGGATTCATACTGGAGCTGAACTCTCTGTGAATAAAGGCATAAAGGCACTTTAACTTCATTATGAAGCCAAAGTTGATTGTTGACTTAGGCCTTTGCAGAAAATTAAGTGCAATGGTTTTCCTCCTAGAAAACAATGGTTATTCTCAAGTTGTTTTCTCTTCTGCAGCTTGGTGTTGGAAATGGCATTTCCATGAATGGAGTTCAGCAGTGCTGCTGGTACTGCCCCTTTTCACTGAGACCTGAGAGTTCTCTTGCTCAGCTGAACTGCTCCACAGCCTCCTCCATCTCCTACTGAACCAGCATTTCACTGACCTCAGTATGAGCTGGATCAGATCTTAATTGAATATTGGGAAGATAAACTGGGATTGATTCCAGCTGTAGTTTGTAAAACACTTTTTCATCATAGACTGAAGATAGAAGTAAAATTAATACTGACAATTTGTTGAATTTTGACCCCAGTTCATTTATTTTGGTCACCACCTTTTCTTACGCTCAGCTTGAACACAGCTCTGATTCATATATTTTTTAAAACCTGCTAGTCTGTTACCCAGCAATTGGTATATATATTATGGTCTTTTCCTTTGCCATATTCTTCTCCTTATGATGAGAATACCTGCATATTTTCTTTATACTATATTTCTTCACAAAGCTTCCAAGCAAATTCAGTTCCTTCTGTCTGATTTCTGCTGTTATTGGTCTGGAATAGACTGGGATATGTTCTGCACTGGGTATATGCACACAGTCTTTCCTACCCTCTAAATTCACAGGCACATTAACAGAATGAAAAGGGTTTATTGTGTAGGTTCATAGCAGCAAGCTGCAGAATACACAATCCATACCAGCCTTTGAATACACTGTTATGTCCCATGAGCTGTGTTGTCCATGAATAGTGAGGAAAAGGCAGCCAGGGAAAGCACCTGCACCAGCCTTCCTTTTTCCAGTGAAGGTTTTACACAGTCAAATCAGACATCATCCAGGAAAATTACTGTGATAGTGGTATTGATCCAGGCCTTGTTTTGAGAGGATTTGTTCTCTAAATAGGCTGTGGGCCAAATAGTGGTTCCTAAGTTCTGTAGAGCTGAAGTTGGAAGGTGAAGGGTAATTCTACACATGGCTTCTCCAGTCCAAAGCACTTAGTAGCCTTCACTAAGGGAGAAAGAGATCTCAGTAATTATATTTAAATGGCTGTTGGAGGCACTAGGCTTAGGGAAGAAAAAAATGTTCCTTTTCAAGAGATGATTCCCTGTTTTGACTGTTTTTTGTTTCATGGCCATGGTGCTTTTCAGCAAACCTCATTACATGTATCAACAAATCTCCCTCCCTTCAAGTCTGACAGTGTTAATAAAAAGCCAAAGTTGTGACAGTTCTGCTTGTTGGCTGTCTGAGCCTTGAACACAAGAGGAAAAACACGATGCCAGTTAACCATGGGAGCTGAAACTCACAGAGTAAATACAGCCATTGTACTGAAGCAAGACGACTTGAAATTCTGTCCACAAAGCAGGTTGCTGCCCTCTTTGGGGAACAACTGCAGAAACTGTGAGGCTCTTGTTTTCCTTCTGTGTCCCCAGCATTGACAATTAGAAAGGAAATTACTAATAGCTTTTTAGGTAACTGGCAGTGGGAGCAAGACTGCAACTAAGTCCTCAGACTGATTTGCTTCTTGTTTTGTCTTGTGCTGTGGTAGGTTTATGTCAATGGGGAGTGGGTCACCAGCATCGGAGAAGGAGGCAGCTTTGGGGAGCTGGCATTGATCTATGGAACACCCCGGGCTGCCACTGTCAAGGCCAAGACAGATCTCAAGCTCTGGGGCATCGACAGAGACAGCTACAGACGCATTTTAATGGTGAGTTTCTGGAGAAGGGCTTGTTAATGGAGTTAATATTTTTTCACTTTCTTTTGTAGCACTGGTACTTCTGTTCAGTGGTCAGAGTGCAGTGATGATAGCAGGCTACACAGTCTGTTTCTACATAAAAGAGAGAGGACATGGCAAAAACACCAAGTAACTAAATCAAGTGAATTGAAGGAAAAGGGGACAGGACTCAGCAGAAAGATGCCGAGTCAGAAAGGTGATTGAATAACTTTATGCATAACTATTATACATGAATGAAAACTTCAGGAGGCCTGTATCACCCACTGAAGCTCTGCAACTCTTCTCCTTATTATGAACCTGAAAATGTCTTTCAGCACTACCCCTTGCCAGAGGTCTTTGTCTGAACTTGTATTATACTCTTGAAGGCAGGCAATGCAAGGTAAATCCAGCTCTGCTGAAAAACAAAGAAGTCCAGTTGTAGCGTGCCCTCCATCCTCATTAGCCGACACCCAGCCACACATACCACAGGCCTCCTAATGATTCGTTGCTCTGCTCCTTTCAAACTCCCTCATCTCTGCAGCAATGCTCAACAGACCTCCTAGCCACCTGGGATGTGTGCTGGCTTATGGATTTGCTGTTGGTTCTTGAGTGGTGAGTTTATAACGGAAACTTTGTCAGATAATTAACTTCAGTAATGTCATAACTTTTTTTATGAGTTTTTTTCTGATGTCCATATGCATATCTTCCTTCTCCATAAAATATTCCTTTCTTTTTGATGATTAACAGACATAACTCTATGTAAAGCTTCTTTCTCAATAGGACTTGTCTCTAAAAACTGCATTGTTTCATTCTTATCTGAAGGAAATGACACTATGCTCTTAGAATAATGAAGGAGTGTTCATTTTGAGATCATCTATATTTCCAGTGGATGTCATGGATAACAGAAAAATTAGCAAAAGGATTGAGTAGATTTTACAGTTAAATGATTAGTTCTTAAGCAACAGAGTGCAAGAGAGATCTTTAATTACACTGTGTGATGACTGTTGGATGTCTGTATGAAGCATTGCTGGTTTCCACTCTGTATTTCACGGGCTGAGTTCTGTTTTGCATAAATGAACATTACACTGACATCCAGAAGAGTACATCTGATGGAAATTTACTCTATTCCAAAATATTCAGCCTGATTGCTCTAAGACAAAATAGAGGAATAATGACAAGAAGTGTACTGTCTTCTCTCTTGTGAATAACAGGATGAATAGTTTTTGAACGCTTCACTGTGTGGAGGTGCAGGCAGTAGTAATTAGCACCTTTTTGGAAGGTATTTCTAAAACACAGAGCAGGAGAATTTCCTAACCAATTTAAGAGGGACACTCAAGTTATTTGTCCCATATCCTACATGGAGGCAATGGAAGGGTGACTGGGATAACTGGTGCCATGAACCTGCGTGCTGCAAGGAAGAATTCAAGGTATAAAAGAGAAAGGATGTTGGAGGAAAATAAATGTCAGGATGAGCCACATATTCCTTGGCATTTTAAGCACAGCTTTTTACAGCTGCCTGCAAGCTTGCTATGAACAAACTGAAGGAACAGACTCCCAGGCCTTGTAACCTAGAGGTGATTTCAGTTTTAGCAACAATGAATGCTAAAATTCATGCTAAAAATAATGGAACCTAACACCATCCAACTCTGTGAGATTTCAGGTTTGGTCATGTGTCCATTACCATCTGATAGCAGCCTTCAGAAGATGAATATTTGAAGTAGAGACAGGATTTTACTAAAAGGATTTAAAGTCCTAAGTGGAAAAGACTGTAGTTTTAATGCTGCCTTTACACATACACACAAGTTTAATACTATAGATTTACTTCTATTTGATTCTAGTATGGTGCTATGTGCTTTTCAAATTAATTTACATATTATCTGAACCAGTGACCACTGTACCTTATGGAACCAACTCCGTTTCTGCAGTTGATGAGACCCTTAGCTTAGCAAGGAGGTGTTTTCTCTCCCTCTCTCTCTTTTTGTGTTGTTTTTCCAGTTGAAGCCATTAAAAATTGGTGGTCTGTTGCATTACATTAGATACCTGGGCAGTGTAATTATAGTATTCCCAATACTTAGAAAGGAAATATTTCAGATAGCATGGTGAATTAATTGCTACAGGTACAGAAAATGTCCAATTTTAAGTGCTATCCATGGTGAATGCAATTTTCCCACCCAGACTACATGAATTCTGTCATCTTTTCATTTATTTCTGGGTGCAGCATGGATAATTTCTTTGCTGTGGGTGAAATGAGACACTTGTCTGTGTGCATTCGTGTGAGGGCAGGTTACAGTGGCTCTCTGTACATTTCCTCAAGCCTAAGAATTAATTACATCATGTTTCAGTGGCTGCATTTCATACTTGAAGCTAACTCCACCATTATGTGGCTGGTTTTGCTGTACTCAATTTCAAGATGTAGTAGTTCAAGCCTTTCAAGTCCCAGAAACATGGTTTCTTGCCTTCTAGACTCTAACCTTATGTTTCTAGAAAGTTGCTGGATATTTTGGATGTAGAAATGCTTCTGCCTTTAAATAAGGGGTAGCAATGTTTAGGATATCTTTTGAAATATGGCATTTAAGTTGGTTTTACAACTGGAGAGTGAGCAAGTTTTCTTTTATTTTCTGTTTGAAAATACTTTTGTCCAAGGGATCAATGACCTTTTTCTCCCAAAGATTTGTTTTTCTTCTCTAGTCAGATAAAAAAGCCCTAGATGGTTTTTGCTTTCATCTGCATTCCCTCCCGGGCATGACCAGCCCCATGTTTTCTAAGTCTGGTGTTGAAATTTTATTCAAATTGTAAATATTTATTTGCAAATCATGCCTTCAGATCCACACTTGCCAAAAAGATTTTATCCTGTCATGAGACGCTTGGCTCTCTCCCTCATTTCTCCTTGCAGCTCTCTTTTGGTTCATTGCTTTGCATTTTGTAATTTCTAGTTTTTATTTCTTAGTGCCATTTTCCCCAATTACGTGTCTTATTGATCCTGACTGGTTTATGGTATGAATAAAATGCATCTCAGGAAGTCTGGAAGTTTGGGGTTTCCTTTTTTTAAAGTGGACAAAGTCTAATGCAAAAAATTTCTGCAGGCTTTTAGTTACACTTGTCAGCCATTTATTATTTAGCCTGTCTCAAAAGAGGTTTGTTAAAACAGATATATTTCTTTCTATTTAATTGTCTCAGCTTAGGTATCCTGATGACTTGAAGGTCACATTCAAGTACGTTTTAGCAGCTGTGATGATTGTAAATGTTGGGATAGTTCTTTTAGTTAGGATTTGCAGTGAAATTGGTTGGCTTTCACTTCAGACCTTGACGAAGTATTATACCACGAAATCCATTGTACTAGATGGGTTACAAAAAACCACTTCAACATGTTCCCCCCTCAGTGCACTCACAAATTATCATCTGTCCATTTGTGTGTTTCAAAAAATTTTCTGTGCTGAGTTGCATACTTTTCACTCTGTTGCAGATTTTTTAATGTATACATTCTCTGTGTGTGCACACCCAAGCACACACACACATATTTATGTATATATTCTGTATTTATTTACTTACATTCTTCTGGGACAGATGCAAAGGAATTTTTCGCCAGAGGATTCGCATGTAATTCAGCTGCTGAAATGTTGCTACTCTCTCCTTTGCAATTGGGATTCAAGAGCATCACAGAGTGGGGAACATCCCAGGGTAGTACAATATTTGTATTCTAAATATAGCAAATACCACAAATACCAGAGAAGCAAATGTCTGTATCCCAACATCAGATTGATCCCCCAGACAATTCAGTTCCCAGACTGAGGAAATTTGCAGTATTAATTTATTGTAATTTCTTCTTTAAGAAGGCTTGATTCTGGATAACTTCACTATCCTCTAGTTCCCATGGTCCAAGATACCTGGCTCTGAAAGCAGAGCTACTGGGATATATGTTTTGCCTAGTTGACAAACTTTGCTTGCAAAAATTGAGTTGTAATATTGGGATTGTAAATCATGACAAATCTAGGTTAGTCAGTAATGCCTCACTTTGTTTATGCTATTTTGGCTTTGTTTTATCATTTTTTCACATCTTTGAACCTGTGAACTTGTTTTCAGCTGCCTTTTTCCACTCAGACAGAGTAAGTCAGCAGCACTTCTTGTTTCTGTAGAATGTAGGTTACATGGTGGCCAAAACATAAAGCAAATCCGAAGTCTGCAATCTGTCCAACATCTGTGCAGTGTAGCACTGGGGTCGTGCAGGCTGTTTGGTTGTCATGGGCAGCAGGCACAGTGACTCTTTCTTTCATGCTGTAAGAATGTACACCCAAAGCATCATTCAATATCAGCATTATGCAGGGATTAAATGGTGCTGGAGTAGTTCAGAAGGCCATTCTAGCACGTCCTGCCAGTGTAACTCTTTTGTTTGAAACTTGAGCCGTGCTTGGCCTTTTGGCAGCCATTAGTTTGGCTTCTTACTGAAGGTGGGGATTTCTAGGAAGGACCTGATCAACTCCAGCCAGCCCATCTGCACACCCCAAAATATGGAGCAAGCAAGAAGACATGAACAGTGCGGGAGTGACAAAGCAAAGAGACAAGCAGAGGTTGAGAAGGACAGAGACCAGACTGGAGCAATGGGAAGAAAAACTGGAAGAAAACAAGGGAAGTGAAGAAAGGGCAGTTGGAAAAGAGATGCAACAGTCCTATTGAAGAAGACCTGTTATAATCTCTGGGGCATTCATTTTTCCTACCCTCTGTATTGCTTAAGCTAAGCCTAGGGCTTGCTACATTTTTAAGTGGTCCTAAAACTGGCTTTGAGCTCTTTTCTGGGTGGATTTGGCAAAATGCAAGTGATTTTCTTTCTCCTTAGGACTGTTTCTGGGAGGAGCACTGCAGCTTAGAATATTAACGAGTCTTTGTAATTAGTGGGAACCACTGTCTTTAAGAAGATGAACTTGTGCATGACAGCTCAGAACTGGGGAGAAAGTGAACAAAGGAAAGGAGGGAGAGGGAGAAACAGTGACTATTGAAAGAAGATATTAATAGGTTAGCAAAAGCAGAATTAATAAAGACTTTTTAAAACATGCCATCAAGAACTCTGCCAGTGCAGAATTATTCACATACATTTACTATTGTTTTTATCTTGTTCAAGCAGTAAGATTTCTACTGCTTCTCTTGGGAAGCTTTTCTGCTAGAGATTAATTCCTAAGTTGGGAAAACTTTTTTGATATTCATCTTAAATTAGATTTTCTTCATTTTCTCCTATTACTTTGAGTTATGTCAAGTTATACTGTACTAACTTGCCCTCTCTGTCATGTATCTGTAGATTATTATCACTCTCTACTTAAAGCCTTTGTAGCAATTCTTGCTAGCTATGAGTATAATATACCTATGATCCCAGTCTTGGAACTGACCTATAGAGGCTGAATTTGTTTCCCTCCTTCCCTACCAGCTGTCCCCAAGTGTTTTAGCAGTTCTTTGGGCTCTGTTTGGTTTGGGAGCACTTTCCTGGAGAAGAGGTACCCAGGCAGAGTGTAGCAATGCACCATCACGTAAGAGCCATGGAGATGGAGCCTCTAAACTTCATTCCTGGATGATGTCTTTGAATATACAGACCAAAATAGCCTTGGCTATATTCTTGTTGCAGTCTGATGTTGCAAACCAGGTCTCCCCTACTGTCTGTAAATCTCTGTCAGCTTTACAGCTTTCCAGTCTTCTTCCGTTTGTCAAACATCTGTGCTTTGGATTTTTTTCCTCACATATCTGAGCTGTATTTTCCAAACAGAAGCTCATTCTATTATGTTCTATTCCCGTTTATAATGTCTCTAGGTCCTTTCTTGTTATTTTCCTGTCTTGGCAAGCTTTCATAGTATCTCCTAGTCTGCAGATATCGTTACTGTTGGATTTGTTGCTGCTTCTAGGAGATCCATGAAAATATTGCATAAGAACTGACTTAGCATGTGTCCCAAGGAGGGTACTGCTTGACACTGCTGAAGAAAATACTTGAAGGGGAGTAGAGGAAGCTATGAAAAGCTGATGAAAGAAGATGGGAAATAGGCATGTTCAGGGGGTGAAAAAGATGCTTAACATCAATGGAAATCAGCATATGCTTTGATTTTTGTAACAATTCTACTGCTGAGTTGTTTTTAGCTTATGTCAGAGTAGTGTTATCCCAAAATCTCTTCCCCTCACTCTGCTTGTGAAAGCTTGAGCAGGAAAACACACTCAAGTGAAAACAATGCTCATGAGGGTGAGCCAAGCTTCTCCTTTCTGGAGAAGCTCAACCTCTGGTGCTTCTCTAGGTCCTGTTCTCCTTTACCTTTGTGGTATTGTTCTGAGATGTAGGGTAGTTAAGACAGCAAAGCTAATGCATAAGTGAAGTCCAAATGAGGTTTGAGATACTATCACAATAAAAAAAAAAAAATTAAAAATAAAAAATTGTACTAGCACACTTAATTAATTCTTTCCACTTCAGTTTTACTTTTGCACTTGTCTTCCTAGTGAATTCTGTACCCCTGCCCTGGCTTTGTTTAGCCAAGATGTAACACACCAGTTTTCCTGTAGGAAGTGATGGCTGCTGCTCTTGGGTCTGGGCAGGATGCCTGCAATCCTCACCTTCCTGGGCCTTGTCTGCATCTCTAAATACTCGAAACTGTGGTCAAGAGTCATTCATGGCTACTGATTACTGCTTCTTAAAATTCATCTGTGTCTGCAAGTCATTTAAAAAGCATTTTCCACATCTGTCCCTGGGTGCCTCAGCCCATCAAACTAAACCACCAATCTGGTTTTCCACAGCTGTCAATTTTGCTAGTCTCTTTTCCACTGGATTGCAGGGAGGGAAGCAACAACTGCGCAGTGTCCAGTTTTCCATTCTTTGTCTCGCCGCGAGCTGTCAGGCTCTGGCGAGGTTTGCACAGCCTCCTCCGTTTGAAGTTCGGGGTTGTTTTTTTTCTTTCTGGCACTTCAAATGCTCTCGAAGGCCCCTGAAGTTGAGAACCAGGTTTGTCAGACAGAGAGGTCAGACGAGGGTTACCGATGCTATCGCCGACAGGAGACCTGTCATCACCGGGCTCGGAAATTATAAACGGGGTGTAGAGGGGGAGACCTTGGTAGCTGCTGCTGCTGATCCTGAGATACCTGGGAAGAGTGGCAGCTCCTGCTAGTCCTGTGGCTGTTATGGAACATGGGTGGCCCCAGGAGAGGGTTGCAAATGGCAAGTGTCCCCAGAGGAGAGCACCCAGCAGCACCTACTTGTGGCAAAGCCCATTGATGTTGGTAGAAGGATTCACGTTGCTCTGGTGGTCGTTGGATCTGGCCCCACCTGCACAATGTGTGTAGGAAGAAGGATGATGTTTAATTCTTAGTTAAGGCATTGCACTTGAGCACACCAGCCTTTCCCATTTTCATACTTTAATGCGTTTGCAGTGGAGAGTAAAATGTTTCTTTTCCTTTTTCTTTGTCTATCCCCACTTTCTGCCTCTGCTTCCAGCACTGACCAGTGCTCACTTGGAGAAGGAGAAATAGAGAAGTGGCTTTTTCTGTGACAGACATGACATCTGGCTATGTCTTTCCTGTCCAGCCTATAAGCAAATGCCATCTTTATTTTCCTTTCCTACAGAAGATGAGTGTATCATCTTTTTGCTGTACTCCTGTCTTGTAGATTTGACTAGCAGGCATCAGGCAGCCTTTGGCATCCACCGGGAATCTGCCCAGGCAGAAATTATGGGGCTGTCATATAATAATGTGGAATAAACTGCAAGGTACCAAGGAAGACCCTGGAGCTCCACAGTGGTCCCTGGGACAGTTTTCTTTTCAAGTTATTTGTGTCACTGCAGGAGCAGTTAAGGATAAATTAATTATTTTTGCATTGGTAAAATTGCACTGTATGTTTTTCTACCTGAATCACCTTAAAGAAATGTGTGCTGGGATGGCTACTTCCAGTTTCTGTCTATGGTGAACAAACACTATGTAAGCAGAATTTCTCTCAGTAATTTATCACACAATAAAATCTTACTAGAGTGGAAACCAGTCTGCTGGTGGCTGCAAATACACTGATGGCTTGTCTGCTCAAAAAAGCTTAAATATTTTAAGAATACTAATACGGATATGTTGCTCAGCAGTATTAAAACATACAACACCACCCAGAATATAAACCAGGCTTACAGATAAATGCTCTTGACATTAAAGAGGTTTTAACCTAGAAGGATGGGACCCATGAGGAGGACATTTAAAGTTTTATCCTACTTTGTCAATTCTCTTCCAGCAGGGCCTGACTGGTAACAAAATATATGTTGAATTAGTGAAATGGTTAATTGATGAAGCACTGGCTTTAAAATGAGTCCCTGTGAATAATGGCTACAATTCATCCAAAGTGTCCAGTAATACCAGTGAAGTCAGTGAAATTGCACCAGGATTGAATTAGATTCCTTCTGTCTTTGCTTATCAGCAAGTCAACTTGCCCAGACATTTTATAGGGAAACATTTGCCTTAGGCTGTTTATACTGGCTGTGCTTAAAATTTGGAAGTGAAGGGAAGAAAAAAAAGAGTAGCTGTAGGAAGAAATCACAAGAATCACAAAAATACTTTGTGTGATGTTGTACCTCCTTTTTCTCTCTCTTTTAATAACAGGGCAGCACACTGAGAAAGCGCAAGATGTATGAAGAGTTCCTGAGCAAGGTCTCCATTTTGGGTCAGTTGCCCTTTGGACTTCCTCTGTTATATGTGTTGGTGGAATGAATTTTGGTCTTTGATGGCACGATGAAAGAAAGGTGGTCAAACAGAAGGTCTCACAGTTGCATTGTTTCTGAAGGAATGAAAGTGTAAAGGGCCCTTTTTAGGATTTGTTTTTCTCATTCTTTATATGCACAGAACGTGTTTGAAGGGCAAATCTTTCCTTAAATATGGAAGCAGGTGTGCACTGGTAGCCTTTTGGTAGCTGCTGTTGCATCAGAGATCTTAAGGATAGAGGAGAAAGCAGTGCAGAGATACAAATTTGTCATAAAGTCTGGTTACATCCTTCCAGATGACAGGTGAGAAGCTTTTTCCTGTGAGAATACTGTATTTATCTGCACTAACCTCACTAATCTCACAAATCAAAATGGACTGATTTTTTTTTTTCCTTGGGTATTTTACAGCCCCTGTCTCACATTCTTAAAACATCTGTTTAGCTTCTTGTCCTTGGATTTTGTTTCCCTTTGATTAATGTGATAGCCACGAAATTTGGGCATGTTCTTGATGGCCTTCAGTAGGAAAAACAACAAACCCATAATGCCTGACCAATCAATCATCATTAGAAGAACAAAAGCTTCTAATAAGGAGGACAGTGTTAGACAGTACAATGAAATGTTGGTGCTGCAGAAGAAACATCATGTTTCTGCTGGGGCTATTTTGCAAAAAAAAAAAAAAAAAAGAAAGAAAGAAAAAGTTCAGGATTAATTTGCTATATAATTAAAGTCTTTATATTTCTACTTAAGCAATTTCCTGTCCTTGTTTATGGTATTCATCTACCATTTGAGCTTAAGTACCTGAAATATGAGAGCATCTCAGTGAAAATGTACTTGAACTTCTGAGAGGTGCAATGCATGAAATTTTCAATTACATTTGTATGCTTAAAGTAAGGCCAAGTATGTTGTTCACTTATTAATGAAGTCTTCATCATTTAAATGCCTTTTGTTATGCTTAATTTAAATCTTCCTAATTTAAGAGCACAAATTATAGCAAATTACAATGAGTATTTAAAGAAAAAAGGATCTCTGCACCTGCACTAATGAGGAGCAATTACAACAATGAGACATCTCAAGACAATTTCAGAGTAGAAAGGTTATCCAAAGATGTGCTTCCTTAAACATGTGGTTTGCCATGTAATTATAACCTAGTTTGTAGCAGTTTTCCAATCTCATTTCTGTCTCTTTCCAATGAAGAAGGACTTCATTTGAACCTTTTTTTGAGTACCAGGCAAAATAACTCACCATTTCAGGAGCACTGAGAATTTAGGTGAAATGTGTGAGGATCTATTTCATGTGTCTAAAAACTGGATGGCAGCTGGGAAGCAGAAATATATTTTAGAAATCTCAGCACAGCACTGAGAAGTCAACTTTACTTCATGCCTTAGGGTGGTTAGAACTTGGTGATTTTGTGGTAGAAAAGCCTCTGCCTGAGTCTTGTTTATGTTTTTTCAAGGCTTGCATAGTGTCTGTAACCAGCCATATACCTGGAAGGGCAATTTTATTGGTTTTAGTATAAGGATTTTTTAGATTATCAATAGCTGTTTATATTGTACTGAGCAAGATGTGAGAAACATAACTGTTTCCATTTTTTAATTTTCTGGGGTTTTATTAAATGGAAAGCCATGAATTCATACATACCATTTAGAAATTGAAAACAAAAATGTATATGGTCTACTCTGTTTGATGCCTGACTTAAACTCTGCAAGTAAAACTTTAGGAATTTTATCATGTAGAATTTTTATATGATGCTCTGTTTGCAAAAGCCATTACCCACTGTATTTGTAGTGGTACAATTCCCTTAGACAAAAGAGACACTTCGTGACTACAGCTGGAATTAGCTTTGAATTTTTCATAAAGCCAACTGAAGAAGTTTCAAGAGACTCCTTTTCATTGTTAGTTACTGAGTTCTTTTTTTTTTTTTTTAATGAAAAAGCCTACTCTAGTCTGTATGAAGGAGTTTTATGCTTATTTTTAGTCCAACAGAGCACTTTTTGAGTGTTGCATTGACAATATGGGCTTGGTCTTTGATATTAATGCTTCTGCAGCAAAGGCCACAAAGACACCATAAACCCACGAGGGTGTATGTGTGTCAGGCAGCTCAAAACCTATCTTTGGTGCATTGATCACTTGGATTTGGTTTTGTTACCAGACTCTGTGTGTGCTTCCAAGCTGAGCCAAAAGGCTTTTGAACTATTTCACCTTCCAACAATACCTCTAAGCAATATTTTGAACAAAATGGGAGAGCTAGAATCTGAGAGAACAGCATAGATGTAATCCTGGTGTCAGGAGATGTGTCTTGACTTACAATAGTTCAATAATTCATAATAAGTGCTCTAGTACATGAATTTTAAGCCCATCATTTTAAGGCAGTGAAGGTAATATATCATTGTATTACCTGGTATTTCAAGAACTTTTATACCTCTCACCTCTTTCAGTCAAATCTGATAAAGTACAGAAGTTCAAGTACAATTCATTGCCTGGGATCCTCACAAAAACGGGTGGAGGAGAGAGAAAGAGGCTGGCACCTCTCCTCTCCCTGAGGGCAGGATGGGTAAAACCCAGCCCTTAGCAAAGGTGGGAGGGAGGAAGAGAAGGAGGAGAAAGGCCCCAAGACAGTGAGCAGCCCTGGTCTGAGCTGCTCTGCAGGCTGTCTTTTCAGTGCAGGTATGACAAGGGATTTGTGGCAGCTGCAGGTGGGTGATAAGGACACCAAGGCACAGGAAACAGGCTGTGTTAGCTCCATTACTCATAAAACAGACCAGTCATTTTTTCTTATTGAAGTTTACTTTGAAGTTTTATAAGTTTTCCCCCTCAGTGGGGGAATGAAGAGAAAAACACTTTGTAAACCATCCTGCAGGCAAGTGAATCAGAGGTGACATTTCAAACATCCATACTGAGGTCTGGTCCCACTGCCACCCATGCTGCCAGGGTCTTGCCCTTGGCTTCAGTGGTGTGTGAGGTCTCACCCACAGACAAGAGTCATCTTTTGGATGGGCACTTTGGCATGGCTTATCCAGCAGGCTGTGGATAGCAGGCTGGGAGTAACTCTAAGAAAAAAACAGCAGGACTTGTTGTGACATCTGCTGTAGGATGTGGTAAAAGCATCTCGGTGCTCCTGAATTGCTGATATCTCCAAACAGCTCCCAGGCTGCTCCAATCTGTGGCAGCATCAGGGTAGCCTAGATCAGATCTCAGGCACTGGGAACTGGAGCCAACTTCTCCTGTCCAACTTTTAAGATTATTATCTGGTTGATTACTAAAGTCTAAGACACAATGAATAAATATATTCATGTTTCCCAACTGGATGTTCGTGTGAAGTGCCTGGATGAAAGAAATGTTTCTCTTAGAACAGAACCAGAACAGCAGAGCTGTCGGTTTAGATATGAATCTTCAGCCAAAGTTAAGAGTCTTTTATAATAAAGCTTTATGATCTTCAATATTTTAGAGTCCCTGGACAAATGGGAGCGGCTGACAGTGGCTGATGCACTGGAACCTGTCCAGTTTGAAGATGGAGAGAAAATTGTGGTGCAGGGAGAGCCTGGTGATGATTTCTTCATTATTACAGAGGTAAGACTGACATCCTGATAAGCTCTGTCATTTCCTGGTAAAGATCAAGACTTTGCATTAAAAGACATTTGGGTTCAGTTCAATCTCTTACATCAGCGTAAATATGAACTAGCTCCACTAGGAGCTCAAACCAGGAGAATTACTGAAAATTCAAATGACTTCAGAGAGTAGTTCCATGGAAATGTCTTGTGTGGGATGATCCTTAGTTTCCAGTACACTGAAGAGGCAGAGGAATTTTGAGGTGTGTCTATTGTCTTCCCAGTTTGAAGGTTTGTTTTCTACATGAGATTTTTCTTGTTTAAATCACCAGTACTTGAACCCAACTGGCCAGCCATTGTTCCCAAAGGGGCTTAAGGGGAAAATCACAAACGAACATCTGTAAACTGAAGCAGGAGACCTGATCTGAAAATGCACCATTTGTTCTTTGTTTTGCCCTAAACTCAGTCCAAAGGCTGAGCCATTTTCTTGTTTACTCTTACACAGCCAGACAGATCTGTCAGGCAGCTGAAAATGCTGACATCTTTTGGGGAGATTATCTGACACTTCAGTTTCACCATCTCACTTCTGCAAACTGGTGCTGACAGGGTTTTTCCTCCCTCCCTGACATAAATATTTGGATCCTTGGTATCTCATACAAATACCCAGGCACTCTGATATAACAAGTTATAAGAAGGTATTACAGAGACTTAGAATAACAAGACAGCATTAGGATACGATTATATATGTATCAAATAGGAGCTTTTCAGTACCAGTTGTGAATGTTCATACACAAACGTATAGTCTGGGAATGACCAACATATGGCTGTGTGGTGACAGCTCAACTGCATATGCCAGGCCAGATGTTACATGACCAGCTATGATGCAGTGGTGGCACAGCAGCTAGGAGGTAATCTGAATCCCTCACTGGGAGAAGCTCCTCCAGATGGATATAAGGAAGCTGGTGTCATTGTGTTGTGTTGGGATCCAGATGTACGTGCACAGAATGCATCTCTGGCTCCATCAGGCTTCTGTGTTGTGATGTGATATAGGAGGAAAGAGATCCTGTTCTGCTCAGGTGATAAAGGGCTTGTACAGTGCCCATTCCAGCTGGTTTAGAAACCAACAGGTTTTTCTTTGCTCATTCCTTATCTTTGGATATTTTGACAGATGCCTCTATCCAAGGCAGCCAGAATTTTGTTCATAATCAGTATCTGACACTTAAAATTCCATCCTTCTTTCCTCTTGAGTGTTGGAAATATGTATTTGATTTATGAACATAGTTTTTCTTCTGATGCCTACAAAATTATCAGTGCAAATAACTGCACACAGTGCAGACACTTAAGGAACTTTAAATATGTGATGAGCAGTGCTCCTTCAAAACAAATGTCAAAATAAAAGAGACTAGATATTAGATTAGGGATTTTTTTTTTAATCTTAACAAGGCATTTATTATATAATAAAATATAGCAAATATAATTTCTTTTTTTTCAGATATACGGAATTTTCATTTCTACTAGTGTTACTAGTGCTATATTAGTCCTTGCAGCAGCACGAGACTGAGAAAACCTAATTTTCTTAGCCATCAAATCCCATGTGGAAAATTGGCAGCTTGCTTAAGAAGTACCAAGGGCCTTTATTTTCCCCCTCTTGATGGAACAGCTGTTAAGACTTGAGTGGGTAGAAAAGTATTAACACTGCATACTGCATAATCATAAAGTATCTGCTCACCTCACCCTTCCTACTATAAATCTAACATAGTTTCTCACTTTGGAAATAGCCAATATTTTTTTACATTAAAGAATTAACTTCCAGTATCAGCTTTCTTGTGCTGCAGTAGTATTTCTGCCTGCTCACACATAGTTTAAGCTTTGTATTTTAAACCTGACTTCACCAGGAGTGTACATCTTTGATGTTAAACTTTTCTGCAGGAGAGTTGATGTGAGCTGCCAGGAACACATTATTCTGCAAACTGGTTGAAAGTAGTTTTGGCTGGTCTGTTGTCACAATATGTTGAAAAGTCATTATCTTCTTTCATATGTTTTTTGATGTTTATGGCCATTTAATCCAAAACACTAGAAATGCAGCCAATTTGTTTGGCTGCTGTAGAAGCAGAAGGTATTTCGTATATCACCAGAATGCACAGTGTGTCCAGTAGTGCAAAGCTAAGCTTTGCCATGCAATTTTTGGGAAGGATACTAATTTATTATAAACCACAGACATCCATGGCATGCCTTACACAAATCAGTTACCAATTTACAGAGCTTTTTTGCACCAGCATCCCAGACACTGCTTCCAAGTGGGATCTTGTGTCTCCTAACATAAACACTTCTCTACAACACCATGGACACATGGATTTGAACTTGTTACCACAGTTTTTATGAACTTTTAAGTATATTGGTCCTGCAGAAGGACACAGCCTGTAAGTGAGTTGGCACCTTCAGGATTTACAGGCTGAAGTACAACCCTTTTTAAAGGGAGACTTCCAGCCTTGGTGATGATCATAACAGCAATTCCTGCTTTAAACCAGGAATATTATCCAGATTAATGTGGACAAGTATATTTAGTCTCCTCTTTCTGTTAAGCAAGCACATTCACCTTCTTTTTTTCTTAGTGTAACCTTTTTTCCCAGGGCTTTCTGTCCACCATCCAGAGTGCTCACACTCCAGAGTTGCACAGACTGTAGTAGGGTGCAGGGTGTAGGGTGTAGTAGGGTCCTTGAGGTGCAGTCTGTATGCATGAAACTGCTACAGTACCCCATGGAGAGCAAGGCTGCAGCAGGACCTCAGCCAAATTATTAGAATAACAGAAAATGTACACAGGGAAGTGTCACAGGAAACCAGGGCTTTTTAAGGTCACTGCTCACAAAGCTGTTTATGGTTCATTTTTGTTAAAAAGTCTAATGAGAAACGTATTACCCTGAGATTCCAGGTCAGCTTCAGTTTATCTGCCATCCTAAATCTTCACAGGCACCACTAAGTTGTTTACTTGCAGTAGGCTGGTGCTTTTCCATTGAAATCTCAAGCAGCCTTCAACACGATTTAGTTTTACTATTTCAAGGCTGTGATTTTTTCCAGAGATAGACTTATTTTAATGTTTATACCATATTCCTTAATTTGAAGATAGGATCAGAAGTGCATGTCTGCTTGCAAAAGCAAAGCAACCGCTTCTGTGAGATTGATTTACTGCACTTGAAACTGGTAATTAATGAAAAAAAGGAAAAGAAAAAAAGAAGCAGCCCTGCAGTTTCTGTATTTTCAGATATTTCCAGGTTTTATTTTCCCACTATAGTTTTCACACAACAAACTCAGGCTTTCCCAGACCAGACAGATGTGGAATGTATCTGCTGGATTCCAAGGTCATGGAATTATCCCATATGAGATTCCTGGCACAGAGGTGAAAAACTTTAAGCACCATGAAACAATTGTTGCCATAAAGAATTATATTTTGGCAAGCGTAAATCATAACAGATGTACAGTTTCTAACAAATAAATTTGCAGTTGCATTGTACACTGCCACACTGTGTACCCAGCAGCAGGGAGGATTTATTCATCAGCCTTCAGATAACACAAATATTTTTAGCTAGCATTTTAAAGTGGTAGCCTGCAAAGGCATGTGAGCTTTGTGGATTTAAATATCCCAGCAAATGTTCAGTCCCTTTAAATGAAATGCCCGTTGAAGGGAGGCTGATTTTATTCCTCACCCGTGCTTTGCCACTGAGTTCAGCTCAAACAGTAGTTGAAACTAGTGTAGTAGTGCTCTGAAACTGGAAAGTACTGAGGCTTTTGCTGTTGTCTAGGTTACTGAGAAAGGTAGTGACAATAGTATTAAAAATAGCGGTTATGATCATGTACCACTCTCTGAAGTTCAGCTTCCAACTTGGCTGGGTGGCACAGCACCTCCAAGTCCCTCATGCAGCTGCCAAAAATGCAGGAACCTGCAGCTACGAAGTGCCCTGCTGGGTTTTCCAGCTCCCACCCCTCCTCATGTCAGATCATTCAGATCTACTTGTCATGACCAAGCACTGTGTAGGGCACATGGATGTTGTCACGGGACTCCCATCAACTGTGTTCAGGAAGCCTTTTATTCTCAGCTGCACACTGAGAGCTTGCTGAACTGCTGCCATATGGCTCTAATACTCCATAAAGTTTGACATGGCTGAAGAAGAATGTGTGCACAGACACAAACGTCCTCAGGTGTAGGAGGAGAGGACAGCAAAAGGTTTATAATAGTGCTACACTGAGCCCGAAGAGCACAGCTTGTAAATGTCCCTTAAACATGCCTTCTAT
Source organism: Chaetura pelagica (assembly GCF_000747805.2). Lineage (NCBI taxonomy): Eukaryota > Metazoa > Chordata > Aves > Apodiformes > Apodidae > Chaetura > Chaetura pelagica. The sequence goes on along the minus strand of NW_009954215.1, from coordinate 5,259,180 downwards.
AGCCTGTCATCTTGGAAGACAGTTTGATTTAAGTGGTGCAGAAAGCAAAGCAAGAAAACTGCATGAGAATCAAAACATTTCCAATTAATGGTTGGTCAAGTTGCCCAGCAATAGCATGCAGCAGCCTAAAAATAAAAGATCTAAAAATAGAAGATAATTCACAGAAGAAAATTCAAGGAGAAATGGACCCCACGTATCAAGTGGTTTCACATTAGGTTTTTGCTTTTCACTTTAAAAACTTGTATATTTAATTGCAGATAAGTGCTAAGTTACAGGGAGTAGTTGCATGCTCCTCTACAACTCCTTTGTGAAGAACAATTGAAAACAGCAGAGGATTTTTCTGCTTTGCTGTTATCCTGCTGGATAGAGAGGAGGCAGACTAAGGGAATCTGATTTTCAGTGTCACCTGTATGATCAGTCCAGTCTGTGGGCAGAATGTTACCTTCCCTGTTTCCCTATCTGTGCAATAATCCTAGTGACACTCCATAAAGGTGAGCAAAAGCTGATTGGGAAAAGGCACAAAGTATCTGTCAGTAGAGAAACCAGGCAAGGGGAATAGCAAAATTGGCAAGTAAGGGAAACATTTTCATTGATAGTGGGAAATCCTTTGAGTATTAATGCACAGAGCTGCCCGATGGATAAAAAATAAATGAAATTAGTTGGTAATGGTTATTAGTTTGGCTGATTACATTGAAAACAGCCCTGTAATCCTCAGAGGCTGCTGGCTTTCATGCTGCTGTTGACATTTCAAGTCAGGGCCACAAACTGGTTCCAGTCTGGGCAGGATCTGCTGTGAGTTCTTGCTGAGAGTGTTCTTGAGATAGTGTCTTGTAGGTGAAATCAGTGTTTCCAGCCCCGCTGACACTCTTGGCATGCTATGGAGTGTCTCTGCACACATGCAGTTCAAAGCCTTGTTAGGTGGAACAGTGTTTGTAAACTTTTTCTGCCATGGTAACGTGCACCAACAGAGGAAGATCCTCAGATGAAGTCGGAAGGGCGCTCCATTCTTCACAGAATTGGGCCTTTTCGTAGGAAAAGTCGACTTGAGTCTTAAATTGCACAACAAGCACCTGAAGATTTATGATTTAAAAGCTCCTTAAGAAAGAAAAGAAAAGAAAAGAAGAAAAATAATAGTCCAATTGTTTCCTGCACTAAATTGTTGCTCTTTGACTTTCTAACCCAAGAAAGACCCCTTTGGCACCTACCCCTGCGACAGGCAGGAGAACTACAAAGTAAACTTCTTCCGTATGGTTAATGAAGTCACTGCCTTAGGCACACTCTGCTATCACACCTGATAATCTCTTTAAAAACACAGTGTGATTAATTATTAATTAGGAAGATGAATGTTGTCTAGAAAAGGAGTTTCAAAGGCTACAATCTGAACTGCTTAGTGTTACCAGGATTTTGTTGATACCAAAAATGTTTGTCAAAGGCAGTCTGCAGGGACTCCTAGTATGCCCAATAAGCAAAATAAACCGAATAAACAGAGCCAGCACTCACGGGGGGCTCTGTACTTTGCTTGGTTTTAACTGCAGAGACATTGCTTCCCACAGAGCTATGTGGGAACACATTCCAAGGAATGCACAGGAAAGGTGCATTCAATATTCTTGCTGTCACCTCGTTGTGTTGGAACAATTGTGTTTCCATTGGCCCTGCTTCAAAGTTCAGCTGTGTTCAGGATGGCATCTTTAATGGCCAGCTGACAACAAAGATTGAAAGTTAGGTGTGTGACTGGGTCCCTTCCTGACTAGAGATCAGGGTGACGTATTTTCAATTTAGTTCAGCTCTTGTTAAACTCTGTTTAACTTTAACTTCTGTGGGCAGTGGATTGGATGTCATGGACATGTAACATCCACAGACATGCAGTATCCACAGACGTGCAATCCTGTCTCTCCTCCATCAGAGAGGGACAATGTTTCATATAAAGCAACTGGCTGCTCCCCTTGTTGTTCCCACCAGCCATGGAGGACCTGTCAGTGACTGCAGGTTTTGGCTTGTCCTCCCAACTCTTTCTCTGGCCTCACTAATAACTGTGCCAGTGCAATGAATGTAAATTCTGCAAAATCTGAAACCTCAGACATGATGGACGATGGAGCATTTTCTTAACAATTTTGTGAAACTGCAGATTAGCCAATATTTCTGGTCTATTTTAGAACTTTGCAGATTTTGTTCCTAGTTTGTGGCAGAAACCAGGACAACTGTATGTAAATTCTGTGAGTTGCTACGAACCTAGAGACTGGAGAATAATGTATAATAGCTTAAAAATGCACAGTTAAAAAAATGCTGTCAAACCCAGTCATGACTCAATCTTGAGACCACAATCAGAGTTAAGTCCTCTTGCATCATCCATCTCCAAGACCATTAAGATCAGCTAGCTTTTATAGTTTGAAAACAAAGCTTTTTTATAAAGAAATCTTCTGGGTAGGAAAACAATGTACAAGTGATGTTCCCAGCCAATAATAGCTTATTACTGAAAAAAAATTCTGACCTGGATTGGCACATCCATGTAGTATGAATTTTAAGAATTGTAATAACTGTAGTATGTATGTAACATTTTAACCAGCTGATTTCATCTTAGCTACTTATCTGTCTTACATTAACATCTCATGAACTTTGTGGGGTTTATCTTCACTACCCCTGTGTGATGAGGTGTGTGAAGCAACCTCAATTTTGCATTTTGTGATCTGAAGCACAGGCACAAGAATAAAGATAGTTCTTCATTCCT
>NW_009954215.1:5232911-5256263 GCF_000747805.2 Chaetura pelagica | reverse complement strand
CCTGCTGAAGACAATCAGTGGGAATTAGATGCCTTGAAAGTCTGGACCTTCATGATTTCACTCCCAGAAGGCAGAGAAGCAGTGTTAGCCCTATGGACAGAAGCTCATGCTATGATATCAATGTGACTATCCTTTTTCCTTTATGATAAATGTCACCACCCCAAAATGAGGGGTGTTACTGTCTACTGCATGTTATGTGCAAGTCACTTGCACTTTGTATTGCTGACCAAAATTTCTTTATTTTTCCCCTTGGTTTTGTATAAAACTTGTTCATAAATCAAAGGCTGGCAAATAACAAAAATCTGAGATTATGAACTGGCTAAAGGAATACTTGCAGTGTCTTTGGCTAGATAGTTCAAAGGATTTGTCTTCTTTTGAAAGTAGCCCTAGAACTGCTGATCCTTAGCTGTAACATAAAAGCTGTCCCAGGAATGATGCCATCAGCTGTCCCAAAGGGCTAAAATGGCAGCTGAGGAGTTATATGCTTGTTGTCTTCCAGGACATTGCAATAGAGAATATTGCTTATGCCAGCATCATGAGGAACAGGCAGGACTTGTTATGCTGCTCTGTGTCCCTGTAATGTTGTTAAACGTAGGTCTTGAAGCAGAACCACCAGGAGGATGCAGTGTAGCTATTCTCAAAGGCTTAAAAGTAGTTTCCATAACCTCTCTTTTGCACATTCTTTACCCAGCGCAAAATGATGTGTATGAATGTTTCCCCAGTTTACTTTTGACATGACAACTTGTGTAGGAGTCTTCAGTCTCTTTCAGCTGTAATTTAAAACATCTGATTTGTGAACCCATAAAATTGAAGTTTATACTGGAAATACAGACACACCCTGGCCTCTTACCACTATAGGGTACGTGGAAAACTGGGAGATCATTTGATGTGCAGAGAAATGAAACCCAAAGTTAGTAATTGCCAATTTCATTCTTAATATATACATGCTCCATTTGAATTCTTATAAAAATCAGAATGCTAGATTTTCTCAATGTTCAAAACAGCCTGTGACTTCTTACTTAGCCAATACTTGCTTTAAGGTATGATTGATGCTTTGACTTTTCTCTCTGACTAAAGAGAGTCCAGTAGTGTCTTCCTACCATGGAAGTGCACAAAAGCAGCAGAGGTTCCCAGGCAATGAAACACCTCTCCATGTGAGGAGGGAGAACAGCACAGGCTGTTTATTCCTCAAGACTTTCAGGGGATTGTCAGGGTCCTTATTAGCTTTTTTGGCATTGAAGACCAAACTCACAAGCCCTGATTCAAAGCACTTGGACAATGTGACCAAGAACTTTTTGGCCTTACTGGGATAGCTCTTGTCTCTCCTCTGCAAAAATGCGATTTAGATTACTGTGGATTTTCTGAAAAAGTGGACCTCTTAGGGCTCACCCATTAGCTGTGCAGTTTGGGTTTTGTGGAGCATACAAGGGTCTCTGTAGTGTGCTCTGGGAAGAAGCAACTTTGAGTGCATTTTTTCCTCTGATTTTCAGAACTTAGTCCTTGAATACACAAGATTCATCAACTGAAAGAACTCAAAGAGAGCTTTCCAGGGAGGATCTTCCTGATCTCCATGATAAATTTCCTTCTCTCCTTCCCCCAGTTTGCTCCAAGTTTTCTTTCTTGCTCAGAAGCTGTTGTCCTAGCTGGCTACAGCTGCTCACCCAGCCCTGGTAACAGCATTAGTTCTGAGACTTCAGTGACGGTGTCTGTCTCAGCCTTTTGCTTGGTCTGGTTACTTTAGCATCTACAGAATGTTTTCACAAAGAAGCAGATGGTGGTAGGAGTAATTGGGCCGTAAAACAACATTAACAGCTAAAAACGATTTTCACCAGAAAGGCTTTTGCGGGCAGGGTGAGGGAGGATCAGCACTGTTTTCTTGTTTTCTCTCCCATGCATTCAACCCTGTCCCTGCTGTAGGTGGTAGAGCTCTGCACTGTCTGCTTCCAGGAGATGAGCCCTGTCAGGTCAGTCACAAATATGAACAGTTGATGAATAACCCATTATAGAGTCACTTTTATGTTGACTCAGTGGACGTTTCCTGGCTTCAGAGAGAGTGAAGATAATGGCTAGCTTTGTAGAAAGAAAGAATCTCTAAAATGCAACTTTTTTTTTTTTCCCTATGTGACTTTTATTGCTTTGTATGCTGACAGGTCGGAGGGAGGAAAACAGTCCCTGGTTGCCAATAATCCACAGCACTTGGCACAGAAGGTCTTTAAAATCTGGCACCGGGATGAATATTAATTCAGTTGTTTTCCCACAGAAGCTACTGATTAGTCAAGGCCAAGTATCACTAAGATGATTCATTAAACCCAGCATTTGAGCCCACCTTTACTGAGTGGATCTGCTTTTTGTCACCTCTGCAGCAGGTGGGCTCAATGTGCAATAAAAGGGGCAACTAAAGTCCTGGAACATAGGAAAGATAAAAATACAGAGACCCCAAAAGCTGGGCTGTGGTGCAACTGTCTCCCAGCTTTCTGGGCATGGAGCCAGGCAAGGAGGATCACACCCCTGGCAAGGGTCTCCTCTTATGTCTCAGAGCTGTTGTCCTCACCCCTCTGCCACCATCCCCTCACAGCCAGGCTTCCCAGTGTCAATTGGCAAGGAGTGGCATGGGAGAGAAGCGTGGGGCTATCATGGCACTGAGGCTGGGGAGCACAGAGGCCACCATGGTGTTTCTCTGTCTGATGTTGGGGGATGAAATGCCTGTTGATGAAGTCTTGAGTCCCCCAACACATGGCTACAGCTCCATTGGCCACCTGCATGATCTAGCCTGAGGTTAGCTCTGCTGCTGTAGCTCAAGGGCAACATTTTGACGGCCAAAGACTATAAAACTTAATGTTGTGATTCTGAGAAACCTTTTGACTGAAAAGGCTTAAAGAAAAAAGAATCCCAGTTTTTTATTCTTTGTGCAAAACCTGCTTTGTTTCACCTAGATATTGCAGGGCTCTCCATGCCTGAAGCAAACTGTAATTGGTGCAGTGGCTTCTGCTTCTTTTGGCTTTTCCCTATCTTCACTGGTCTCTCTCTGCCTGAATCTTGTCTTCTTCCACCTAATAACAGCACTTCTTTTACTTCAAGGGGAACACATTAGGCACAGCACAGGTTTAATGCAGACTGTATCAAAGAAAGACTGAAGGGGAAAATTGTCTGAGATCCTGCAGTAGGAGGATGAACAAAACGGTTGAAAAGGTCTTCCTGTGTCACATATCTATGGTTTTAAGTACTAAACGATCAAGGCAGAGGCGTTTCCTGGTGATTAATGATGGGCTGGGTGTAGTCATGTCTGGGCCTTAACCCTGGCCTCTCGTATATCCCTAGGAAATGCCCCGTGGCTCAGTTGTTTCTGCTGTTTTAAGCTGCACTTGGTTTATGATTGATTGTCATTTTTAGAAGTGCCTTTATGTTTGTGGCTATTTTAGTGACTGTAGACAGCTTTGTTCCCCCCTCTGTGGTCTGGAAGTTATTTCTAAACTAATATAAATGTGCCTAAGTAGCAGAAGTGGTGGAAGTTTAGACATACATACAGTAGTCTTGTGCAGGTGTGGTATAGCTGGTAGACACAATGACCTGCAGATTGTTTGCTGTGGACCATGGATGTGGAGCTCATGTAGAGGATCCGTGCCAGCTGAGTAGTGACGTTTGCTTTCTGGCTAGACTGTCGTGTGCATGAGTGTTGTTCAGAATTATGGCAAATAAGAATATGATGCATTAAGTTTATAATGTTGTAATAATGTAATGCACTGACAATCATACCCATTGCAAAGGCACTTTCTGCAGCTGCTTTCTGCAAAAGGATTGTACGGGTACCACCCTGCACCCATTATTGCTCTTATGTTGCCTTGTGATGTCATTTGACGTTGTACTGTCAATCCTAAAGATACTCCCACAGTGCTGGCTTTCTGAAAATCTGCTGAAATCAGTGGCAGTCAAGATTTCCAGACTCACAGCCCAATTAAAAAAGTTGAATGCATAAACTACTGAATATTTTTTTCTAAAGCTGTCAGTAGCTCAGAGGTTTCTCTTGAGCATTGTCTAGTCTCTGTTCTGTAATCTGCAGTGAACCCCAATGGATGCAGAAAAGAATTCACTCGTTGGAGATAAGCAAACCAAACAACCACCACTTGTTCAGTCAGTGCAAACCTGGGGCTGCCCCTGCAGCCCTTACCTGCTCACACTCATTGCACCAGGCATAACTGGTAGTCAGAAAAGTACAGTTTGCCCAACTGGACCAGATGTGTTTTAGGTTTCACATCAGACAACCAAACTGATTTAAATGATCATTTTTTAAGTGGAGGGTGAAACATGCTGACAGATATTAGCAGGTCTCACAGTTTCACCAGGCACTTACTATTCCCAGGAGTTTTGTAGCACTGGGAGCTCTAGCTTTGGACTCTCCTTAATATAAGGTAATGATTTGGAGATGCTCTGTGAATTGTTTAATTGCTTGCATGAACCAGTAAACAGGCAGATGTGATTAAAGAAGGTGTCGCTTATTATGGTTGTAGCTATGACAGTGTAAGAATTGTTGTCCAGACAGTGATTGTAGATAGGTAACCAGTGTCTTTTATTGGATATAATGGCAATATTGGATATGTAGGCGATATTGGATATATAGGCAATATTGGATATATAAACAACTTCACAAAGGCATGTGTTCCCAAAAGCTCTTCTCCCTTTTCTAGCTATGCTAGTTGGTCTAATAAAAGATATTACTTCCACAAACCTTGCCTGCAATTAAATAAAATACTCCCAGAATCATACTGTGCAAAAGATCTTTTAAGTCCTTTCAGACCTGCTATATCTATGAAAAGCAACAGGAGTCTTTACATCCAGTCCTGACTGCTTCCCTGTGTAAGCAGGAACATTCTACACCACTTCACAGCCTCTTCCTTTGTTTGTGGACTGTGGAGTGAGGGGAAACTCATCTTTTGAACATGTGAATTATGGAGTGTGTGGATTAAGAAAGTGAGAAAGAGCAAAGATATGTTCATAATAGCAGTTGATAGAGTTAATAGCAAGAGCAGATAGATCTGCCTGACCTTTCCCATCTCTAATTCTATAGACTGCACTGCTTTCTTCTACTGGATGGTGAAGAGGAAAACAAAATAGCCTATAAAAACTTTCTAAGCTAGAAACTAGGATAATAATGTAACATTTTGAAGGCACAGGGAAAAAACCCAAATTACTTTCTTCCATGCTTTTCTTAAAAAAGCAGTAAGTAAAAGAGCATGGCATAAACATGGAAATAGCAATAGTAGTGTCCTGCTTATGCAAATTAATATTATTTTCTTTTAAAAGTAGATATTTATTCTGTATATTTAGTATTTCAAAAGGACATAGATGTTGACTTTGCATACAGTCATGGTAGAGTAAATCTTTTTCAATTTTCATAATTATAAATATGTCCTTATTATCCATGGAGCCTCACTCTATTTTTTTCTCATTGCTGTATCTTTAAAATGGGATGTTAGACAAGCAAAACCAAAACATCAACAAGATTGACTTTTAAACCAAAAAGTTTTGAAAACAGTGCTGAATTTCCCTTCCCACCCAGTGGTGAAGGACCATAATGCACACCCTGTCCTCCCCAGAGGCAACATGGACACATCACTATCCACTACATTTTGCCTTGTGGTGCTTGGAAATTATTCCATCTGATCTGCTGAGCTGGAATAGAGGAAAAAATACAGAGTTTTGTTTTTTAGCATCATGAACACTTGCCTTTTGTAGCCAGGGTACTTAAGCCAACTGCTTGCTATAGAAATCATACCTAAATAGGAAACTAGGGCTCCAGAAGCAATCAGTGCATATAAAAATACATGCAGGACAAGGCCTGGGAATCCCAGTGTTGATGCAGATGGGTCACTGTCTTTAGGCAGTAGGTTGTCACATTCATCCATATGGTCCAATAGTTTAAAAGCAGAACATCTATCAAAATCTCATTACTTTTGAGAGGATGGGAGCTCATGGATTGTAAACCTTCATTTATTTTTTATATCTTAAATTATGGTGCTGCATCTGAGCCATAAATTTTTTAAAAAAACAAACTGCTGATGCATTTGAAAGAGTTGAATAAATAGTGTCAGCACTGTCACAGAGCAGTGGTAGGAGTGAGCAGGTGTGTGGGGTGAGGATGGCAGAGAGGTGGTGATGGCACATTGCTTTTGGAACTGCTACTCTTGTTGTTTTTGCAATAAGATGCCTGTATTTACTTGGAGGAGAGGAGAGAAGGTTAATGATATCAGTTCCTGGGAATACAGGCACTCCCCATTGACTGAAAGGGAATATTCCTGGATCCACCAAAGATCATAATTTCACTCCCAAGTGTCTGCCAGCAGCAAGACATGCCTGTCTGCCTTCAGTTTAATACCATTGCAAAGTGCTGATTTATTAAATGATGTCTTTGAGCTTGTGCTCTGTAGGGTGGTGTAGGAGGCTGAAATGGCTCTCAGGATACAAGACAGCATTTTAAATTGAGCAGCACTAAATAGCCTGATCCTGTAAATCTGGGATCATCATGTTATTTCAGAGGGACTGGTCTTGCCAAGTTTTGTGTATCATTTAAGGGGAAATCTTTCCCGCTGAGAACAAAGGCTTTTGGGAGTAAGAGTGATAAGCGCCTTGAATCCTTGCTAGATAATGCCCATGTCTCCCAGGACAGAGCTCAAGAGTTTTATTCAGTTGTATCTTTCATGGGAGGTAGGGTTTGCTAAACCACAAGAAGGACAGAAATCTGAAAAAATTCACCAGAAAGATTGGACAAGTAAAACAAATTGCAGCCCTGAAACCTACAATGGGAGCAAGACTAGGGGTCAGCACCAAATTCATTTAGCATGACAACTTCATTAAGTATATGGATAATGAATGACTATTTCAGTACTATTTTATTCTGTATTATTTTATTTCTGTATTATTTTTGCCCTGGTTACACTGACTGTGTCCAAATGGACTCTTCCACAATACAGTTAGAACAGCATTGTTTCCAGAGATAAGATATGTAAATTGAAGATAGATAGATAGATAATTATAAATACATCTTTGTTTCATGATGTGGACAGTCTTCCCGTGAAGGTCACTTGGACAATGCTCCAGGATGTACTTGTGGAGCTGGTGACTTGTGCAATGAGAGGCCAAGCTGTGTAATCAGATCTTACATCTGGGTGCTCCTGTCAGGGTTTCAGGAAACTTCTTTTGCTCCATGATAGACCTGTTCTCACTGGGCAATGGGAAAAGCCTATGTGACTGTTAAAACAAGAGTGGAAAAATGTGTATCTGGAATATGCATTGCTCTATCCTGCCAAGCCAAGTGTTTATTGTGGAGGCCAGACACATCTGTCCTCCAACAGATATCATGGTGTTTCTTGGATGAAAAAGGCCGACTGTAGTGGAACAGTGGAAGAAATTGCTTCAGAAGACTGACTTATTGAAGTCCTATATCATATGAATCCTGTCAAAAAAGCATTAGCCACAATGAAAGCTATCAGTTGGGAAGGTGAAAGCAATATTGCTTGATATTGTGATTACCTTTATGGCAACACACTCAAGGTGGGCAGTGGGGAATTGAGTCCTTCACTTGTTTGACCTGAGCCGTCAATAGTGTTATTTCGGGGATTTTTTATTTGTTTGTTTTATGTAATAAAACATCTGTAATAAAAGATGTTTTAAAAAATAGTTTTGGGAAAGAGACTAGAGACATGGATTGCAGACAGCTATTTGGGTCAAGGGGTTAGGTTTTTGCCAGGCTCCAGATGGGGACGGAGAGGAGAACAGGAGCTGGAAGTGATTCTGAAGCTGAATCCATCAACGCTGCACACCAAGAAGAACAACATCAGTGTAGTGAGCTGCACCTGACCTGAAGTTTGGCAGTCTGAAGGAAGTTTGAAGGAGACAGTTCCATACATACTCCCTGTATGGGGTATTTCCAGGAATGCTGCTCATGAATGTGTTGTTTGTTCTGAAAATTTGCAGTGAGTGTGAATAGCAAAACTCATCACACTATCTTTGCATTTTCATGCCCTTGCAGATTTACTGGAAGATCTTGGAAAACAGCAGCTTTGGCGGAACAGTTTAGTTATATCAAGGATAAGGAATTCTTGCTGGAAACTTGACAGGCACCAAATCATTTTCTTACATCCCAGTCCTTTCAGTTACTTCTGTGGATAGCCTTACACTTGCTATGGACAGTTTTATGTGCATGGAATGTTTTAGTGGTAGATAAAACCCCAAACAAACCCCACAAAAGACCAAAACCAACCATTCCCTGTATGTTTGGCTTATTTTTTAACAGCCTTGCCCAGTTCAGGTACCTTTGTTCATGGTTCTGCACTTTCTGCTATCAGCTGTCTGGCATATGAAGAGTGCAAGCATTGAAGCTGAGAAGAGTTTTGTGATTGTTTTCAAATGGATCTGAATTTACAGCCCTGCTGTTTCTCCAGTATTTTTGTAATACTGATACTGCATTTAGCAGATGGGGTGAAGGGTAAATTCTTGTGACCAATGTAATATGTTGACAGTCTGATATATAGGGTTTTACATTAAGCACAGGTTACTGCTAATGGGCAAAATGAGAAATTATAACTTTTAATGAGCCAGATTAATTCAATGTACCTCCATATGTATAAGAACCATCAGATGCTTAGCATATATCAAACAATACATGCACAATATTTGATTTTTTGTTTCTGGTTCCTGGCATCATCAGAAATAAAATTAACCATTCCATTTATGTTGCATGCAAAGGTTACATTATAAGCTAACTTAGAACAATTTGTAAAGTATATGGGCTTAAAAATAACCCTGTTATGAAATAGGACATGATGCAACACAGCAGTGTTACAGCAGCTGAGTTGTGGTTGTTCAGAAGGAAGCAAATTATGTTAGCTTGCTACTTAGCAGAGGATATTCCACCACTCTTGGTCATTCCTCGGCCCCCAAGTCCTAGAAAAGTGAAAGCCAGACCTGAAGCAGCCTTACATTGCTGTTCAGATTTTCAGTTCCATGATGTTTGGGATGCTATCGAGTGTATTTAAACATAGTGGAAAGGTGAAGGGCCAGTCCTGCGGAGTGCTGAGTGCCTCTAACTGCGTTGAAGCCCAGGTGATGCAGGATGCTCAGTGTCTCCTCTTGCCCACCACCATAACCACACAAGTTTATTTTGGTGGAAGAAAGACGCAGGATGTTTGCAGCCAGCGAAGTAAAGCCAGAGGGAGGTTTATGCTCCAGGCTGGGGTTTCTGCAGCCCCTTGCAGGCACTGCCAGTGCCAGTGAGTCCAGTAATGGAACACTTGGGTGTTGGACTGCAGAGGGAGGGCTGTGATCTTTTCCAATAACTGGCATCAACCTTCCATGCATAGGCCACATTACTGTCTCCTCCCTTTCCCTGTCTGGGCTAGGGCAGGATCAGCCTTCACGTATTACTTACGTAAATCTTTTAAAAAGTCAAAACATCTTTCCAACTGCACTGTCAAAAATGGCTCTCTAGTCTATTTAAAAATCTTGGCTTTTAAAAATCTGTTTAATTTCAGTTAAAATCAAAATATGTTAACATTTTTCCTTTCCCTATGGATTTGGCTTAGGCTCAGAAGATAATTTCATGTGCTACTGTATTTTTTTTCCAGAAAAGCAGATGCCTTCTCTGTTCCTCTACAAAAGCTTTATGCCACAATAATTTAAGATTTCCTCCAGGTTAGAATATTTCTGCATGTAAAACCGCTTTGAAGGTTTAAATAGACTGTAGCTGAGTTTTGACATGTATTAGCACATGTCAAGTGCAGCAGTTATTAAGGACAGTGGAGACAAGACACATTCCATCTCTCCAGCAACTGACTCGCAGGTGTCCAGAGCACTAAAGGCCACAAGTGGGCAAAGCCACTAAAAAGATGTATATCACCATTTATTGCAGTAAGCATGAAAAACTCTCTTTACCAACCATTCCAGCAATACATCCAGTGAATGGTCAGGTGAGGAATAAACTCTAGTTGCTGTTTTACAAAATTATGTCCCAAGATTCTGACTGGGAAAACTGCCTTTTTATTCCTTTTGATATAAATCTCTTCTGTGTCTCTTGTAAGGTTCTGCATCCACCCAGAGCACATTTTAAAATTATATTTAAACATACATTTGCACAGCATGATGTGTATTAGTTAAATAAGGGTTACTGAGTTCTGTCCTGTTCCTTTTCTCTTCTGTATGAGCTGAATCTGTGTGCATCCAAAAAATTCATAACAGAGGAATTGTTTGTCATATTTTTTTTTATTCTTTAATTCCTTTCATTCATATGTCAGGAATCGATGTCATCTCTCCCTTAGCAGAACTAAAAAAGTGTGACATGCAAAAGGAAATACTCAGGTCTTGATGCTTTTTAGACCATCACAGGGTTAAACAAAACCAACTAACTTTCCTCACATCTCTTCCCAGGGCACAGCTTCTGTCCTGCAGCGCAGGTCTGACAACGAGGAGTACGTTGAAGTTGGAAGACTTGGTCCATCAGATTATTTTGGTAAGAAAATTCAACTTAAGTATGGTTCAGAAAGACAGGCATGTGGAGCTGTATCAAGTAGTCACTGTCTTAATTATCATTCTACTCTTTTAAATGTGAGAGGTTATGTGTAGGTCAGCCACTGCTTTCAGCAAAACTGAGAGATTTCAGTGAAGCTGAAACAGTTCCTTGGTTTACACCAGTGTAGCCAACAGAAGACAGATCCAAAAGAAGCAAAACAGTCTGAAAGCATTTGTTTTCAAAGGCATTTTACACGTATGCATTATGCATGTGTAATGCATTTGTACTGTCAACAGAATTATACAAAGTGTCTATCAAGAGACATGTAAAGGGAGATGTTCTACAACCAGAGCATCTGGATGGTGGCTAGAAAATGCACCCTCCAAAAAAGAGGCAAAGGGTGTGTGACAGCAGATTTATTCCTGTTTCCAGGTGAGATAGCCTTACTGCTCAATCGGCCCCGGGCTGCCACCGTGGTGGCACGTGGACCCCTGAAGTGTGTGAAGCTGGATCGGCCCCGCTTTGAACGAGTGCTGGGTCCTTGCTCTGAAATCCTCAAGAGAAACATTCAGAGATACAACAGTTTCATTTCCATCAGCGTCTAAAATGATCCTTCTGGAAAGCTGCCTTCGTGTGACCTTGTGCACTTAAATTTGCTCTGTGCAGCTCTGTAGTTTCATGAAGAAAAAAAAATAAAAGATGTGCATCTTATGGGTATTTTTTTCTGTTTATGTCACGTACTGGATGTCAGTTCAAATCTCATATACCATGCAAGAAGGAAGACAACTGTTTGGATAAGACTGGCTTTGGGGAAGATTAGCCTCTTGGCTTGCAGGCGAGATTTTTACCTCTTGTTGGATCATATAGGTTAAAACTGTGTTTTTAACTATTTAAAATTAACATGAATTTGTATTTCTCTTATGATCTTTGTAGCTGGTCTTATTCCTCTTTTGCCAAGCTTCTTTGATCAAGCAATGTCCCTCTGCCTGTCACTTTTAAAAGCCTTTTCACTGGTTGTGGACTGGAGGTTTCCAAAATCCCACAGGGTGAGTGGCAGTCACATAGTTTAAGAGGGAAGATTTTGGTCATTCCAAAACGCCAGAGAAAAGTAGAGCTTTTTAGTCATTCTGTATAGATACAGGAGCCATACTCCTCTGTATTACAAGCCCTCTCAGGTCTCCTTTGTGGGATATGCTAAGTCAAACAGCCAACTCCACTGTTCTGGGTGAAGGGGTCAAGGAACAACGTGTTTTAAGAATTCAGATGGAGCCTTTTGGGCCTAACTTATTTGTTCTCAGCTTTTTTTTTTTTTTTTTTTTAAATAAGGATTTGCATTACATCCCTTAGAAATCCAACAGGAACTTCACTGCTGAATTAAGTGGGCTTGAAAGATACTGACCTGCAGCAGAGTGTCCCTCAGCCACTTCTCTGAATATTATATGAAATGTGGAAGACATGGTGCAAGGTGTATATCAGAGGCAACAACACCAGGTTATTTTTAGTAAGGTCCACTTAATAAAATTCATATGCCTTTCTTTTGTGCAGCCTCACTGGCAGCTGTAACTGCCCTGCCTAAGCATGGGCCTTCTCCTGACTGGACCTTTTTGCAGATCCAGACCTTGCTTTGCTGTATAGCCCTCAAGAATGGGAGCATTTAGTTTATTCTTTGGGAAGCTTTTCCTTTAGAGGAAAACTTCTCTTTGCTAATAGCAGTAAAGGTCTGCATCTCAGCTACCCACTTTTTCTTTTTCTTTTTCTTTTTTTTTTCTGTGGCAAAATTCTATTTCTTCTTTATGATGACATTCTTTTGGGGAAGTCCAAACTTTCCACGCCTTGGACACGCCAGAGGTTATGCAATGAAACAAGGCAGCAGTCTCCTTTTTAAGACTAGATACTAGGGAAGAACATGGTAAAAATTACTCCTACTGATATGTAATGTGTTTTATTCCTTGAAACTAACAAACACTGTCTTGGGACTTTCCTATTGACTCCTGCTAAGAGGGCCCAGGACTCCAGTAGCTGCCCACAGTGGGTTTTGCAGAGCTGCCTGCTTCTCCACTTCAGAATCCTCTCATCACTTCAAGGTGCTTACTTTATTTTGGCAGATTTCCAGTGGTCCTGTCAGTGTATGGTCGTTGCTACTATTTATTATGGTTCTGTTATGCTTCTTGCATGTGTTATGAAATATGACCATTCACGTTTTTCAACCTTGCAGTTTTTATCACATACATTTATAGAGGCAAACCCCCCATTACGTAGAGAGATAAATGTATATGTGTTTGCAAAACTGATTTGCTTCACCATTTTTGTATTCTCTTGTGCCATTTTTTTTAATATATTTTTTAAAGGTTACTGGTCACTCATGTATGTTCTTTTACCTATTTGCATTTCTGTTGTATTGGTAAAAAATTGTGATATAATATGCAAGACAGACATTTGTTGTTAAACACCAAATATTAGCCTCACTGTTTAGAAGTTACCCAAGCGCACACACAACACACACATTCTTTGCTTTAAATCTTTACAGCTTATGGAAAATACATTGGAATTATGGTTCTGTTATAAGCAATCTCAAGAGAAGTGTAACCATTTAACACCAGGTTTCCTTTGCTTTAAGTGGAACAAAATGATCCACCATGACATTTTAAAGATCATTGTAATATTTGCAGTGGATGATGGGACAGGATTATGGTATGAATAAAATTCTTCTACATTATATGCAGCTATTGTGGGTTTATTAATAATGGAAGTCTGAATGAATAGAAGTCATGTTCTAGTTAAAATCTGCATATCATAAAAAGCTTGCACTCTACTGAAAATAATCAGATGCAAAGGGACAAAAAATAGACCAAGAATCCCAGTGCTATATATAGTAATGGAAACCAAACTGGTTTTCTGGAGGATTAGCATGAAGGAAAAGAAGTGTTTAAATGTAACCATATATGTCTCTATAAAGAAGTAGGGGTTCAAGGTGTGTCTTGGACTTTCATGCTGCTGTTTAGATGCCAGTATCGGAGGACATTTAAGAGCACATGGAATATGAGACCAGCTGATTTGCTGGTTGTGGTGACCCTGTGTAGAGCCTCAAAACCTGTAGGACTGCTGATGAGGCTGGTGTGCAACCAGTGGGGGGACATGGGGAAGAAGACTCAAATACTAGTGCTCTTCCTTTTTCCCCCCAGTATTACAGACAAAGCCCATGGCCCTGCCATTTTTGGCACCAGAGACGTACTGTGCTGCTGCCATGGCTTGTGCTCCTGCTATGGGCTGGCCAAGGAGAACTACACTGAGGACAATGTTCTCAGAGAAGGCAGAGCCTCCAAAGGAACCACCTGTATCTCCTGCATCAGGGTGAATGCATGAGTTGAAGGACTAGAGAGTATGGCTTCTGGGTGAGGAAAAGATATTTAGCACGTCATTAGTGCGACACTACCTAGGGTATCCACCAGAGCTCTGGGTGGCCACATGAGTAGGTATGCTGTGGTCCAAGCTTGGCTTTGAAGCCAAGAGCCATCATCCCAGGGCTAGTGGACTCATTCCGTGCAGATTCGCTGTGGTGGCCCCCATACGGGAATCTTGGGCGGCTCCCAGCATCCAAGGGCTGTCCAGCTTTCCATTTTTGAAGTGTGTTATTTTTCCCCCTTTTGCTATGATTCAGGCGGGGAGAACTCGTCTTTCCAGAGAATTACTCACATTATGTAGTAATCAAAATTGACCACTCTCTCTGAGGTTCTTCCAGAAGGACGTTACCAGCCCACACTCCCCAGAAAAGAGCATCTCACCACTCCTCATTGTCATTCTTTTTTCAGTTGGTTTTAATTGTGTTGCAGCCATCTTAGGACTCCTAAGACAAAAGAAAAAAAAACAGAAAATACTTTTTTTTTTTTAAATAGAAACTGATTTTACCTCCAGGTTTTTTGCAAGGCCCACGTAGCTGACCAGGCTTTAGTGTGTGTATGGGATTACTGCAAGCTCTCTTAAGCAGTTCTCCTGCTTTGTGGCAATGGGTGCTGAAGTTGTGGAATCATATGAGTCGTTTGAACTCCGAATCCTTGATGCTTAAGTGAGCACAGACTGCCACCATGTTACCTGTTCAGCTGTTGGTGGAAAACAAGAGCTGTGGCAAGAGGATCAAGCAATCCCAGTGCGTGCTGATTTCATTGTTGGCTGCTGGTTTGGTTTTCTTGCAGTAAGTGGTCTTCAGAAGTGGAGTCACCACACAAAGGGTGACATTTCTTCTGTTGTGAAGGTTGCAGGAGTTGTGTGTGTCACATTCAGTTCTGAAGTCTTCAATGGTGCATAAACCCTCTCACAGACCTGTTTATGGAAGAGATTGTGTTTGTTCTTTGCACACATTTCTGTGTAGCAGCCAAAAGAGAGAATATTAATTTGTGCAGAGGCAAAACCACGATGATCTTCCAGAGAACCAGAGATCACATTGCCATCACCCCTTGTTCTATCACAACAGGCCCTGCAAGAGTTTGTCCCCTTCTTTCTTATAAGCCCCTTTCAGATATTGACCAGCTGCAATAAGGTCTCCCTGGAGCCTTCTCTTCTCCAAGCTGAACAACCCCAACTCTCTCAGCCTTTCCTCACAGGAGAGGTGTTCCATCCCTATGATCATTTTTGGGGCTCTCCTCTGGACCTGCTCCAACAGGCCCATGTATTTCCTGTGCTGAGGACTCCAGAGCTGGACACAGCATGGCAGGTGGGGTCTTGCTTGGTATTTCAAAGACCAAACTCGCCATTTAGAGACAGAATTATCTTCTCTTACATTCCCAGACATGTTTTTTTAATTTGTTTCTAATTATTTGGCAGCTCTAACTGGCGCTCATTTTTGCCTTCTTCAAATGCACACGACTGCTCAGAAACTCGTAAGAGTGTTTCCGCAGCCAGAGTCACTTCTGTAGGTCCCTGTTCCCTCTAGAGAAGAACATATTTGGATATCAACGTATGTATAGCCTTGAAAATCTGATGTTACTGGAATGCATTGGCTTCAATGCTTCTCCTCCAAGGGTTTCTCCATGGCTCTTTGCTGCTCGGAGGAGCTTTATCTGGGATGCAGCACTTGCACAACAAGCTGGCCTTTTCTCTGAAAGAGCTCCCTGGCCAAAGGAGCTGGCATCTGCAGCCATCTGGTATTTTTGTGAAGGCTGAGGATGGTTTTTGTGCTTGATCAGGCTCCAATACCAGAGTGATTCTTCTGATGTCTAAAAATCTGGATTCAGCTTTCAGAAAAGAGGCTGCAGTTTGCCTGGGAAAGCAGAGCATGAACATCTCTTTGGGCATACTCTGACTCCTGGGTCCAAAGTGCATGGTAACTGTTCACCTCTGACTGCTTCAGCCCCTTCCCAGCCATGTTTTAATCCTTGTTTTCAAGTCAGTATCCGCAAAAGTACTGTGGAGAGTCCCCACTGCCCAGACAAGCTGCAGCACGTCTCATCCTCTTGTGCTCAGGCAATTTTAAGTGTGCAGAGTTCTCTTTAAAAAAAGTCATGAGCTCTCGTGGAGGAAAAAAATAATCATTTTACCCAAGAAGACTGCTCCTATTCCAGTATAAACTGTCTCCAAACATGGAACAGCAACGTGCCATGTTACTGCATGGGCCAGCAGTGCTGAATGAATTGGCAGATGCTGCTCTGCTGCCTGAGCCCTGGTAGCTGGCCTGCTCCTTTCCCCCCACAGCTTTGGTTCGAAGCTGAAAGAATTGATGTGCCAAAAACGTGCCCCTCACCCAAGGCCCAGGGGGCTAAATCAAGCCTTGTGCTGCCAGACCTCACCAAGTGGGTTCACCTGACCCTTGGTGGGTGCTCACAGCCTCCTCTCTTTGTGAGAACTGGCAGTTGGAGACAGGATGTATATGCTGATGATGAGGTAGGGATTTTCTCACCACTGCATGCGAGTGCTGGCGCTCTGGATGTTCATACTGCTGGCTCTAGGGAAATCAAGCCTTTCTGGGAAGTGGCTACTCCCTATCCTCTTTATACAGAAAATGTATTGTTATTATTTGAAAGCACTTTTGTATTGCCCTTAGACTACAAGCATGGCGATTGTTCCATTAGAAGACATCATGGTGCATAGCAGTGAAATACGATGTACAGTACCATGCAGTATGTATTTTCCAGATAAACTGGGAAAATAGTGAAATGGATCTGCAAAGTGGGGGTACAATAGCTGCTTTGCATTCCTCCACATGTGTGGAATTTGTATGCCCTACAGAGTGACTCTGTTCCTTTCCCATGTGTTTACAATGATTGGATGATTAGTTGTGTTTCCAACTGGTTTCATTTTCTCGGTTGTATTTGTGGGCCAAGCACAAAGTCACAGGGACTTCACATCAGACGCGGCAATGAATTGGTGCTGGTGAAACCCTCCCACCATTTATTTCCACTACAGCAGTGAGAGGGAACAGACTTAACAGCTGAAAAAAAGAAGAGATTATTTCTCCTTCTCATCCAGAGGCAGCTCAAGCAATTTGCCAGACAGGAATAGCTGGCTGTGTTTGCCGACTCCAGGTTATTTGATGGAGACTTTCCAGCCTGGAGGTGCATCTCCTCTGCACCCACCCTGCCCGGAGGGCTGAACGTGACCCAGAAGTGCTGAGCAGGGAGATGTGTCACTGCTCACATTTTATCATGTGTCACAATGACTGAGAGGATCGGTGCCCAACAAGAATCTCCATCCCTTAGTGCTAGCTGCTGCAGAGATGGAAAATCCCCAGTCTTGGTCCTGCAATCGGGAGGAAGGAGTCATGTCCCTGTGCATGGCTCCTGTGGCTCTTGGCGAGGCTGAAGGTATCTGGGAAAGCAATAGAGCTGTTCTCCAGTCTTGCAGGACTGTATGTGGCTGTTAAAAGCCACTGGCAGCATCATGAGCTCTGCTCCTACTGATGCAGATGCTCAGGTGTACCCAGCACATGCCACCATGGGCCACATCCCCCTGAGATGGCAGGATGGTTTATGTCTTTGACATGTACCCAGTAAAGCATCACATCCTCTCCTACTGCCTTGCATCTCTGGTTCCTAGGCTGGCAATTAGCTTTTGGAGAGACACAGAATTAGCCAAGGAGGGCTTTTTAAATCTTGGATTTGCAAGGGACATGAGAAGGGGGACATTCCGATTGGACACAAAAGGTAAATTTTTCACCATGAGGACAGTCAAACATTGGAATAGTCTCCAAAGGGAAGTGGTAGATTGCCCCACATTGGACAGTTTTAAGTCTCAGCTTGACAGGGTGCTGAACCATCTCATATAAACTGTAGTAGTATCTAGAAAGGTTGGACCAGATGATCCTTCTGGTCCTTCCCAACCTGGCATTCTATGATTCTATGAAATGGCTGGAGGTTCCTGAGGAACACAACAAAGGCATCCTTGTGTGAGCGGGGAGATGCAGCAGAACCTGTGTCCGGATGAAAGCTGCCCTATCCAAATAGCCATAAACAAACCCGCCTCCTCTGCTACAGAAAAGCTGTTGTGCCAGGAGCATATTAAATTGTATATGCTTTTTCTCAAGGCAAAAGAATTGCAGCAGTGACGGCAGCTGTGCGTGCTGGAGCTGAGCCACTGTGTTCAACTAATGAAGGCCTTGCTGAGGACGGGGTGGGGGAAGGACTGCGGATGAATGTATTATTCAGAGGGACCCACACTGAAATAATCTACCAGCACTGGGGAAATGTGGTAGGGAAAAAAAATTAACAAGTGATTGCCCCGGCATGGCAGGCTGATACATCTGCAGCACAAGTGATGGGCTGGATCCCGTCCCCGGCTGGGATCTGCAGTCCTGCGGGTGTTGCTGTTTACAGGATACAGCAAGATGTGTTTTTCCTTCCCTGGGTTTCTCTGGGGAGGTTTTCAGCCTGAAGCCCCAGGAGCAGAGCTGCAGCTACTGCATGGACCCAGGCAGAGGAGCAGGTTGGTGGCCATGAGGTGCCCAGCCTGCCCAGGGAGGGGATTTAAACCAAAGGCCAGCAAGGAACAGGGAGAGGCGGGAAACCCCATCCTGCATGGTGCTGGGCTGCTGATGGCCACCTGCTTGGTCCCAGATGTGGTGGGTAAATGGGAAATAAAGTGGCCTCATACCCACAGAGAAGATTGTTTTAGCTCATTTCCTCTGCAGCAGGGATAGTCCCTGCCAGGCTCCTGCTGATGTCCTGGAGGGACAGGGTGTAGAGGGCTTGGGACTCACCCACACTGCAGCCAGAGCCACCTCTGCATGAGTGTCTCCACACTGGAGACAGAGGCATGAAGGGATATGTCTCTGGCACCTGCAAGCTCCAAATGTTGGAGTGTTGTGAACAGCTACAGAATAGGCTTTCATCACCATCCTTGGTTGGAGGAGGGTCTCTCAGGCTACTACCCATGCTTCGCTCTTAACTCCCTGGGAAGTCCAAGCCTGAGCCTTGCAGCCCCTGCACAAAGGAGACACACAAGACCCATGGGAGCCCAGATCAGCCACAGGCCTTCTGTGAAGTATGGTGAGTATCAAAATCATTTTCCATCTTGAGCTGTAATTCCCTTGTGAGCAAAGTTTATTTGTGGATAAGGAATATGGGGTAATCTCCCATTCCTCCCAAAATTTAGAAACATTGAGAAAACTAGCAGGATGCTTTCCTTATTAGCTCAAGGCCATACTAGGGTAGAGGCACCTCAGGCAGATCTTCCTTAGGAGGGAGCAAAATAGAATAAATTTAGAAAGGATGACTTCTGTGCAAACATCTTGCAGGTGCCTCATCAGAGATCAATTTATCCCCAGGTGATGCAGTTCATACGCTGCAGTGAGGAAATGGGATAAAAGATCCTGACACCAACCTCAGCTTCAGTTCAGTCCCTGTAGCTGCCCCATTCTCCAAGGCAGAAGAGGAAATTTTTGGCTTTCCTGCAATGTGAGCAGTGCTCTGACAGCCCACAAGGAAAACCTCCTTTTGTGCTTGAATCTGTTCCTATCTGCAGTCACTGAGCACACAGGGCTAACATGATCCAGTGAAAGAAAACCCATTTCAGTTGCTTTTTAAGCAGATTACAGCAGATTAGCTGACTAATCTATATGGAATCCTCTCTCCAACAATTTCGAACTGCAAACAAATCCAACCACTTTTGTATCGCGTATAAATATTTACTGTGGATTATGTGAAGATTAACTTCAAATGATATTTGCAACAATGGTTTATTTTGTGACTTGCTACCTTCAGTAATGTAAAACCTATCTGGAAAAAAATATGTCTTCCACAAAACATGAATTGAAGGCTCATCAGCTATCAGAGCAGGTACTCAAACAGAAACTGAATACATTGTTGCTGACAGAGGATGTAAACTAAGAATAAAAACTACTGGTGCAGAATAAAAATGCCTGGGATTATCATAACATAACTCTATAAAAATCTGATTTAGTAGCTGACACCTCACTGCTACTAAAAGTTGGTTCTTTAGCTGCAGAAAATAAAATGTGCATGGTTTGCAAGCAAAAGGCATTTGATGGAAGTTGTTTATTATCCTGAGATGATTGGATGGGTGGCCAGTGTAAGAGACCCTGGCTCTGCTTGCTGTTCAGGTGGCTCGTAAGAAAGGAGGTAGCCTTTATAATAAAGCAGTTCATCTTCCTCAAGATCCAGGGGTTTCATTTTATCTCCAGACACATGGAGAAAACTAAGCCCCCAGACCAAAGCTTCAGAGGCTACTGCTGGCCCAGTGAGAGCCCTGCAAGACCAGTGATGCATGGTGTGAAGGCTCCTGTGTTTGATTCCTGAATTTAAAATGTCACTGGGAAGGTGAGGTGTGGGAATTGCTGTTGGTATCAGATGGCTTGGCAGAGGAGGGGACTAAAAGGCTGAAGGTTTAACATTTCTTGCTATGCCACATCTCCGGAGCTGAGGTCCAGGGAGGGCACTGGCTGGCAGGGGGAGAAGGGGCTTGAAGAACAGCAGGTGCCTGGAGCAAAGAGCATCCTTCCAAAAAAAGCAACAGCCCAGAGCCCACTACGGAGGGACCAAACACAAAGGTCACCCCAGGCCTGTGTTTGACAGCACGTTGTGTTGCAAATGGGATGTTTCAGGGGCAGCCAGCACCAGCCCTCCCAGACTGTGCCCGTGGCTCTCCAGGCTGTGCCTGCTCCGGTGCCGCTGCTCTGCAAAGTCAGCCCTGGTGCAGCCTTTGGATGGGACATGGGGAGTGTTGTGTCTAGCAGGCCAGCAGAAGAATGCTCAGTTTATAAGATAATGGCTTTTTAGGAAGCCAGAAAAAGTTAAACAGCCTTCCCAGATGGAAGATGGTCCCTTTCCATCTTTTGTTTAATTAGGGCAGTCCTTACTCCTATAAAGAGGTGATCTGCTTAACATAAAAGATTTCCAAGTCTTTTCCAAAGTTTTTGCAAATGAGTATCTGAGAACCTGATGTGGTTTATGTTATTTTTGATAGACTTAGGTTATGGGAATGTTGGTTGCAGAGGCAGTGAGTGATTCATGCTGAAACCATCCGGGTGCCATCTGATACATGCTGTCCACTTGAAGGTAGGGGAGCTGCTGCCTGTGTTGTGTTAGTGCCTGCAGTTCAGGCTGCTCACTGGTAAGTTATAATTGTATAAAAATTACTCCAGCAGAGAAGAAGAAAGAGCAGTGTTTGGCAGGACAGAAGTAATCCTTACCAGAGCAATATTTCCATTGCAAGCTGGGGGCTTACAGCAAAGCCTTGAGACCTCAAACCACTGTGTTTGGTGTAAGGAGCTGTACAGACACCTTAGACAAAAGCCTTCTCCCTGAAGACTCCCTCTGGCTGCTGCCCCGGGAACACAGAGTGACACAGACAGGAGCTGATTGCTCAGCGCTTCCTGCCCACCTTGGAGCTGTCTTGAAAAACATCTTTCACCTGCTGACTGCAGTTGTGTCTCAGTAGTACTTGCAGGATCAAGCCTCTGAGCACACAGGAGAAAGAAGCAGGGGTAGAAATAGCATTCTCCACTACATTTTTTTTTTTTCCCCTATAGTCAAGCATTTTGAAATCCTGTCTCCATCTGAAGAACATCAAAGAAAGCAAAGGGGCAGAGGGTGGTCTCTGAAAAATCTCAAAGGGGAGCTGCTCTTCAGACTGCATTTCTCCAGCTTTGGTGTGTCCTGGAGCCCACGCCCCACCAGGTTACCCTTTGTTGCTGCACAGTCTGCTGGCTGAAAAATCACTTGGAGATGAACCTTAGCACCACAACAGGAGAATGGACACTAAGCATGGAAAACTGGGTAAACAAAGCCATGGGGTGCAATGTTGGGCAACAATGAAGTGGTTGCTATAATCCAGCTGCCTTGCAGCACATCTCTGTGCTGGTTCTTGTCACAATGGCAGGGGAGGTGGGAAGCAGGGATATTCCTCATCAAAACTCACAGATTCCCATTGGACTTCGATAACTTCTCCAGGACTTGCAGAGCAAGGCCATGAGCCAAGAGCTTTGCAGCATCACATACCTTTGTTGTCACGTCATAAGCAAAAGACTCAAGGATACTAGTTTTGTTTGCAAGTTTTCCTCCTCTATTGCTAATGTTTCAACTATACATAAATCCAGAATGAAAATTTGTATCTTCTTATATATCAAATTTGTAGCCAAACTATAGGGAGTTCCTTGACCAGTTACTCTGAGTTTATTAATGTTAGAATAAATCCAGAGTCAAAAGGGATCCCTGGCTTGTGCAAACAGTAAAAAAGTCCTTGATATGGTGTAGGAGGCTGCTGAGCTCACTGAGCCCTTTGGGTGAAGCTGGAGTACCAGGACCTTGCTAGATGGCCTTGCATTGTGTCTGTAAGTGGCCGTGGGTCTGTTCCCAGTGAAGCCACCCCTCTCTGCCTCCTGTTTTGCAGCATTTTGCTGGCTGTGTGTCCATGGGGTTAGTTCATAAACTCCATCTCACCTGCAGCCATTTCCCCACACAGAGTATCTCTGACTGGGAGTGAAAACAGCTGCAGCAGGAGGCACCCATATCTTTTCCCATTCAGCATCCCTGTCCTATCACAAGCTGGTGGCCTTGGAGCTCCAGATAACTGGGCACCAAAGGAAACCTCCCCAGGCTGGCCAAACACTGACCAAAGAGTCACAGCAGCAGCTCCTGCCCAAGATAACGCCGAGTTCTTTCAAGAATTACTGCCCTTATCCCCATTTACTGCCAGCCTGAATGTTTCAATAAACTTTTCTCTGTTTTGCGGTTCCCCTGACGAGCAGTGTTATTTTGTTGCTTCTGTTTCAGCAGGGACAGACGGAGCCTTGTTTTCCAAACATGACACACACACACTGAAAAGCAAGCGGCCAGCAGCAAAGCATATTTGGTCTGCCTTGGTGGCTTGAAAGGTTATTATCTGACCTCTCTCTCATCACCTTAGCCCCATAAATCTAGCAAAGGGGTCATTCTTAGCCCTTTAGAAATGTGTCCTGTTTCCTCTGCAATGGACTCATGATTTCATTGCTGACCTTACCAATTAATTCCCAGTAATTCACTCATTCTAAGTTTTTTAGAAGTAAACCTGCACCCCAGCTTGACTCCCTTGAGGCAAATTCAGCCTTGGGACAGCTTCATCCATAGCTAGGGGTTACCTCAGCATGGGCTTTAGCCCATGGTTCCTGCTTTTTTTTTTTTTTTTCTGGAACATCTCAAATTGCTTATTTGCACTGGGTGGTTGTTTTCAAGATCTCACATAGCTTCAAGTCTTCCTCTCTGATGCTGCACATGCTGATAACAAGCCATGTTAGTTAATCTCCCATCAAGATTCATAACATCAGAAGAAAGATCTGGGAGAAAAAATGTTCATCACAGTTTGTCCTGCAATACAAAAGGTTGTTCTGGCTGAATAGTTTGTCAGGCCATTGCCATTTGGTGTGAAAGTTG
>NW_009954215.1:5223992-5232889 GCF_000747805.2 Chaetura pelagica | reverse complement strand
GCAACAATCCAAATATTTCATTTCTCTATAACTACCTATTGTCCCTTGCACTAGAGCACAAAGCAATATGCAAACACAGAAGGCAATTTTTCTTCCAAAAGTGCTCACGAAAAGCTCTGCATGTGTCTCCAGCAGCCCTCCTTGTGACCCCAAGTTATCAGTTATCCTCTGAAACCCCTCCAGATAGTCTCTGGACCAGCATGGCACCCCCAGCTCTCCAGCTCCCACAGGCAGATTTCCTCAGGGCACAACCAAGGTGGTGTTAACTGGGGGAGGATTGTCTGTGTCTGGAGTCCACACAGCAATGTACAAAATTAGATTGTTAAAGGCAAGAAAGGCAGAAATACAAACTGATAAGCACTAGCCTTATGTTGCTGCCAAATACAATCCCTTGGCATTAGCAGATTAACCTAAAAAAAAAAAAAAAAAAAGGAAAAAAAAAAATTCCTGGCCTCTGGATTTTAATCTGTGCCACATCCCACCCACCATTACAGATCAGGTTGTCTGCAGACCTGGACATCTGTGTGAAGTGACAGGACTGGGGTGTGTCCTTAGCAGGGGATGCCTCTGTCACATGGGTTCTCAGAAAAACCCCATCCCCTTTCCACCAAGCAGGGTGAGATGGAGACAGGGTGCTGGGGTGGGAATGGAGGAACCTGAGCTCTGGTTTCAGCCCAAGCAGCAAGTGGGGAAAGAAACTAGATTGGGGGTTGGACTAAACGGCCTTTAGAGGTCCCTTCCAACCCAATACAGCCTATGATTCTATGAAATAGTCCACACGAGGCAGAAGGCTGCTGCATGGCTCTCACAGCTACCCAGGGCAGCAAGTGCTCCATGTGTAAAGCCACACACTGCCCATTAACTAACATGGGTGAAGGCATCTCAGAGGGTTCCCAGGCAAGACCTATCAGACTAGCAGCCAACAGACACCCCTTAAAACAGCTCCATGACAACCTCTAGGAGTCAAAATGCTTCATTTTATCAACATGAGAAGAATTACGCACCAAACCTCAGTTCCCAGGAACATATGATTAAAGGAGTGGATTTTGGCATAAGGATGGAAATGGATCAAATCCACACGTTTACACCCAGCAGTGTGGTCAGCTGGGTGTCAAGCAGGTAAGGGGAGGGCTGCCTGTGGAACAGGGCTTGCCTGGAGCTGCTGCTAAACTCATTTTTTAATGCAGTATTTTTTATTATTTCCTATTCACTTGATACACCACCAAAATAGATCCAGTTCTCCCCTGTTTTAGCCTCTGCTAAAAAACTCAGACCACATCTTCTCCTATAACAAAAAGTATGTGGAATTGGCTAAAAAAGAAACATTCCTGTTCTCACAACACTTTAAAAAAAAAATATAAAGGAAAAAAAAAAATAAAAGAGAAAAAAAAATTGACTCCTTTCCTAAAGAAAAGCTAGCACTTATAAGACTTTATAAAACTGCTTCTGTCCAGAAGGCTTCTGCTTCAGATCAGCTTTGTCCCTTTAACCATTGCTGTGCCAAGCTTCACTGTGAATTATTAATCATCCCAAAATAGCTGCTGAAAATAGAGGCGAAAGGGGAGGCTTAATAACAGCAACGCCTATGACGTGATTTATTTTGATCTGGCTGCAAGTCTTTAAGGAAACCTTTAAGAAGAACTTGAGGCAGGATGAGGGAATTATAAAGCTGTAGGGATGCAAGCAGAGACCCAAGCTTGAGAGCTTCTGGCCCTCTGTGGGGGTGAAGGCAGGACCTTCACGAGACTCAGAGAGTAACTGTGAAAAGGAGAAGGAGAGAGAGAGGGGAGTCAAGCAATGAGCTGAACTTGCAAATGTTTCTGGCATGAAATCACGAGGGCAAATGCAAAGCTATCCGCCCACCAGCACATGTGTGGAGCTGCCACTCTACAGGGACAATCCTATATATATATTTATATATAAGGCAGTGAAGGAGCCTGCAAGGGGCTTTTAAGGGCTCTTCACCATGGAGGAGAAGACCTGTGGGTCCTGCTGCCCTGGGCACACAGCACTGCATAAGGGCAGGTGCTGAAATATGGGTCTTGGGATGGAAGCTGGATAAAAGCACATTATTGCAGCAATGTGATGACCCTGGCCAGGCACCTGGCCCCTCATGAGCCAGGACAAGTCCTGGGAGTGGGGACAGCTTGGGGGTGCTTCATGCCCAGCCCTGGGGTGACCCTGTCACCAGCAGTGCCAGAGGGAGAAGTGCCCAACAGTCTCTGCCTCCAGGTTGTGGGGGAGTGTTGGGAAAACGGCACCCGAGCTGAGCTGCTGGGAGAGAGAAGGACATTTTGTTGTGAAGGGGATTTTTCTTCTTCTTAGATATTTTTGTTTTTCAAGCTGTGTTTCTTTGAGAGGCTTTGTGGACAGTGTGGGCAGAGCCAAGTGGAAGGAATTTAAAGGGAGAAGCCAGTTCAGGGTCACAGCCCGATAGGCGAATATAAACCAAACAGTTGTTGATGGTACAAAGCAGAACCCCAGAGCCAACAAGGGGCCACTGAGGTGCAGAGTGGGCCTTTCCATGGGGCAGGGGGACCAGCTGCATCCCACAGCCAGGAGCACCAAGGGATGTAGGCAGCTTAGACAGCCAACATGAGGATGAAGGCAGTAGAATGACCTGCATGGGAACGTGAGGTGGGGCAGAGACCCAAATAGTAAGCCTGGCTTGGATGGTTTGGTTTTGGCCCTCAAGCTGGGGAGGGTGTTTAGGGGCAGCTTTCCAGGAGGGGCAAGGGGGACCTGGGACAGAGCAGCTGAGTGAACACGGGCTGAGGAGGGAGAAGGTTCAGGCCAAGAAACTTAGCAAGAAAAAAGAGTCATTTGCTCTGTTGCCTCCACAGACAGTGAAGACTTTACCAGTAAGGGGCCCGATACCCTGTCAGACTATTATGGCTTTAGGAAATGAAACATGCAAGGCTGGATTGCTTGTCTCCTGCTTCATGTGCAGTGACCTTAGTGCCATTTTACTGTCACTTCTTCTCTGGCACCTACTGCATTCTAATTCATACACAGCTGGGTTAGAAAATAACCATCATCAAGAAGGAAGACTATGTCACAAGAAATTGTAGCTTAGTTTAGTGTAGCTTTTGACTCCTGTGTGCATGGCCAGATTTTGTTGTTGCAGGTTTTATCCAGGGACACTCCAGACACAAATTTCTTACTTGCTTCTTACTTTCTGTTGATACTTTAGCAAAGTGTCCCTCATCTCCAAGAAGTCTTTCATTAGGTTTACATGGGATCAAAGTCAGACCTCTGGGACTGCAGAGTCTTCATGAGACCTAGCAACAAGGCTATTTTAAAGATGGTTTGAAAGGTAATCTGGGAAAGAAGGAAATGTATTTCCTGCAGAAGCCAGCCAGATGGGCAGCATTGCAATTAGAATTTCACCTGCCACAGACCATGCATGGGTACTGCTGATGCCACTAGGACCATATGACCCTTGTGCAGCAGGTTACATTTTACTCTGGTTTTGGGATGACCACCACACACCTTTTCAGGCCTTGCAGGTGGTGTTTTATGGGGGAGGTTTTTCTGGCATTATCATACATACACTGGAAATTGGACTGAGACCACGAAGTTCACTCTGGACCAGAGCTGCATTTTGAAGCAGTTGATGTAGAAGCTAAAGACTCCATCACTGATTCCCAGTCTCTTGAGCCATCTGGCTCCTTATCAGTATTTTATCTTTCTCAAGTGCTGAGAATGCTGAGGCCCCATTCTGGTGTGATGGTGTTTCAAATTAAATCGACAGCCAGTTTGGATTATGCAACCATGAAGCAAAGAAACACAAGATGCAATGCAGGAAGTCCCTCCCAGCAAAAGGTTTCTGATGACACTTAAGGGAGTAGGTGGCTCAGAGACTTCAGGGGAAATTCCAGAGGGATGGGAAAGTGGCAGTGATACAACAAAGCCCTGTGAAGGGTGGGACCAGAGGCACATGTTGAACCACCAGAGAAGATGTGGTTATGAGATCAGACAGACAGCCTGGGGAAGGTCAGCAGACATGTGTGGAAACCCAGTGGGCAGCTAGCAGTGTGATGCTGAGAGGAGCATGAGATAAGAAGGGTGTGGTAAGCCAAACTCCAAAAGACTAAATGCTTACTTAATGCCAGGAAAAGAAGCAGGTCCATCTTAACGACATCAAGAGAACACTCCACACTCTCTGTTAGTCATGCTGGGCTGAATCTGGGCTGTGCTTGACCCTGCCTCTCCATCCCTCAGAAAGCCAGGGTTGAGTAAGACCACACATCACACCGTACACCTCCAGAGGGAAGTGATTAAGCCATGAATAAGAGATCCACCAGCTGTTGTGCTTTGTGTATGTGCATATGCCATGGAAGCACTGCAAAAAGCTAAACCTTAGGCCAAGAGAGCCTGGGACCAAAGGTGAGACCTCCACGAAGGGCTATGACAACAACTACAAAACCAAAAGCATGAGCAATGGGAACAGACACCATGCTAGCATGGATGTTTGAATCTGGCATCTTAATTTTAAACAAAGGCAGGTAGAAGAATATTTTTCAAATCCTTCTCATTTAGCAATGCTCCTAATTCCCATTTCAGTGGTAGCTGAACACACACACACCTCTTTGACGCCCTGGGGAACATCTACTTAATGTCAGCATCAGCCCTATAAAGACAGGGGTTTTTTGGTAGAAGCCTATGAAAGCTGGCTTCAGATTCAGCCCTTCCTTGTTTCTGGATGGCTTTCTTGTCTGGTCACAGAATATTTTTCAAGTCATTGATAATTACAATAGAAGACTAATCCCCAAAGACTTCTACCGCTGACTTCTCTAAAAGCAAGATTTTACACTGGACACGGCTAAGGGCACATATTTTTTCCCAGAGGCTCTGGACTTGGACACAAACCCACCAGTTAGGCTTGCTGTCTGTAGAGTAGAAGTGGACCAGGCACTCAAACAGCATCAGTCCCTGGTCTGGTCTTTTTCATTTCCATAGCAGCCACTAAGAACACCGAAATGTGGAATGGTGGCATCCCCAACCAGCAGCCCTCATAGCACTACCCCTGGACTCCAGACATACCCTGGCTGGAGGATCATCCCTTTGCTCCAGGGCTGCCAGGGGGTGTTGGAGCAGTTTGGGCTGGCTGGCTGCAACTTGCATCTTCTCTGTCATCCCCATAAACTGAAAAGACAGGAAAGCTGTGGCAAAAGAAGGAAAAACCAAAAAGATGGAGGGGATCTGGAAACCACAAACTGGGGAAATGATGGGCAGGAACAAGGAAAAAAATGAAGCAAAAAGAGGAAAGCAAGACAAAGTCAAAGTGAAGGACCAGGAGTAATAAACCCCGTGATACAAACAGAAGCAGTTTAACAGTTGTATGCTTTGTGGCTGGGCTGTTGCCCATGGTATTTAACTTCAAAACCACCCCCAGCCATTATGCACCAAGCGATCGTTAATGCAGCAGATGCAGCCAGACACCCGTAGGAGTGTGTTAATATAAGGCCTGATGTAAAAAACACCTGCTAGTTTGGCAGGGTGTCTCAGGAAAGATACATGTGGCTCATGTGATTGTGCAGTATTTACAAAGGTACCTGTTGCTTTCTCACCACGCCATGTGTAATTCCCATTTCCCTTTAACAGGAGCTTCACACAATGACGGTGTAACAGATGCTGGACTGAAGTTAGATGGAGCTGGTCCCATTTACACCAGCAGAGAAGCTGACGTCTTAAATGTTTGGGGTTTTGGTGGGGTTTTTTTGGTGTTTTTTGTTGCTTTTTTGTTGTTGTTGCTGTTCCCCATCTGAAATATCTAGTGGAAAGGAATTCTCTACAATACCTAGGCTCCAAGGCTGCCTTGTTTTCAATGGCTTAAGCTTTTATAACCCTAAGGAATTGCATGATGCTACAAAGTTACACAGAGAACAAGCACTTTTGGAGGATTGTAACAATGTAGCTGCTTTACCCTAATCCCCGATGCAACAACCACTGAAACCAGGCGTGTAACTACTGAACTCCTAGAGGGACTGGCACGCTCTCCAGGCGTAAGACGCTCCTACAAACCAAGGACCAGGCTGGGAGGGGGTAGCTGGGCTGCAGTAGGTGACCAGGCTGCTTCCAGGAGCACCCTCAGGCTGGAGGGCTCTGGTTCATGTAGAGTGCAAACAGCTGCAGTAGTTTTAGTCGTTCCCTGCAGCCCCCTCTCTGGGCTCTCCATGGGAGACAGCAGAGGTGACCGAATGGGTGGGGGTGCCTGGGCTTCAGCTGTCCCAGCCCAAAGCCTGGGGGATGCACAGAGAGGGCAGATGGAGAACTGGAGCAGCTGCATCATGGACACTGATACCTTCACCACGAACCGGGGAGGCACCAAAGTCCAATGGAGGGAACACCAATGGCCTGTCCCAGCAAAACTAATCACAGCTTATTTGCCAGGACCCCCAGCAAACACATTTCCTCCTTGCTTCCTCATTGCTTCATGGGATTTCTTTCCTGGGGTTTGCCAACGTTTGTCTCTCTCCTTGCCCAGCCATCCTTACTGGAGCTCTAAGGGTCTCGCACCTCCTAGCTCTTTGCCAGGTGGATGCACAGGACAAAGCCTCTAGCCCAGGTAGCCAGCCCTGGGAGCAGGCAGTGGGCAGCCAGAGCTACAGCCCAACCCTCACAGCTAGCCAAGACACTAAGCAGGGATGCAGACAAAGCTGCTCTTTTATGCCCTGTCTCCTGGCTTTCTTCTTGCCATTTTAAACCTCTTCTGCTCACCTTTCTCTTTTCCGATTTTCTTCTAGCCCAAAATAACTGCAGCAACACAACCCACTGCCTTGCATTTTGTTCTCAGTCTCACAGTCGCCACTTTATTTTGCCTTTTCCCAGTTTCATGAAAGAACGCAGTTGCACGAATAACAGGATTATTTATCATCCTCTCCCTCCCCTTCCAGGATGACTTGCTGTTTATGGAAAGCACTGGAGTGCAGGAGAGATCGTGCTACAGTTAAACAGACAATGCTTAAAGGGCCATTGCCTGTGCTGTGGTTTAACATTCTATTTCTCCCTGGTTTCCAAGAGAGGAGTTCTGCATCCACACTGACGAATACTGCATCTGCAATCACTGCTGAAAGGTAAACAAATGTTACATGCAATAGGATGGGGAAGATGGTTCTGCACTGCACTTTTTGCAAGAACCAGGAAATGCACTTCTGGTGTAAATGCGTGTCCATATTCCCTTTCTAGCCCAGCTATCATGGGCAATAACATGCTCCTAGGGAACAGAGGGTGGTGGCTAGCAGGTGACAGACCAAGCTAAGACATCTCCATGTGACACAGCCAAATGATGTGACTGCTGTGTGCTTCTGGGAGGTCTGTTGGACCTGGAATACAGCACAACAATGCTCATACTTGTTCTGAGATGGTGGATAGCTGAGAGAAAAAGGCTTTGGAAGTGGTTGCTCTCAGCTTTTCACCTACAACTTGCCCACAATCACATGGCAGGTTCACTCCATAGCTTCACTACTTCCTCTCTGCATTTCTGATTAGTGATGTGCCTTACAGTTATAGAGGAGCTTAATCACTCTTTAGCAAGAAATTGCATAAGCACAAAGTACTGAGAACAAGTAGCTGGAAAGCACTGAATTCCCTGGGAGTTTCTGCTGAGGAACAGATGCAACAACATGGGTATGGCCACCAGCAGACCTGTGCACAACAGTGTGCCTTGGAAGGACAGAAGTGCTCAGAGAGGATTAGCTGGGGGGGACCTTGTTAGCCTGGGCTCCACAAAGCCCTGTGGAAAGATCCTGCACTGGACTGGGACTTCATGCATGGTCCTTTGAACTATGTGCAATCACTGAGACCATTTGAGGACCAGACTGCTGTGTTCCTAGATGTAAGAAAATGTATAGAAAATGGTACAAAACTCTACAGTGGATTTTCTGCTTAAAAAAAAAAAAAAAAAAAAAAAGCCCCACCAAGCCAATCTTTGTATTTGCTTTCTCCTTCCCTTGTATGAACTGGGTTTCTGTGGCAAAAAGGGTCAAAAAAATCAATTAGGAAACTTCAGTCAGTACAAATATCTGCAGATCAAAATAAATTAGCAATTCCATCACAGCAGCCTTCATGTCTTCTTTGTCCTTTGGGTACTGCTGGATCCTGCAGTCTCTGGTGTGCACAGAGCTGAAAATCTGTGTATGATTCTCATGAGTTTTTATTGTAAGGGAGGGAATCTCACAGGACAAATGTGTAACGTAAGA
This sequence comes from Chaetura pelagica, assembly GCF_000747805.2. Lineage (NCBI taxonomy): Eukaryota > Metazoa > Chordata > Aves > Apodiformes > Apodidae > Chaetura > Chaetura pelagica. The sequence continues at coordinate 5,224,685 of NW_009954215.1, read as the reverse complement.
GCAACAAGGTTGCATGGATACAAGAACACAAACGAGGCAGCTTTCACTTGGAGAATACAAACTCTTCAGAAGAACAACTATCTCACAGTATTTGGATGAAGCTTAATAAGATGGACTGCTCCAAGCTAGGCCTCTACAGGCTTCCAAAATACAAACAATGAAGAATAATATCACAATTTTATGGTACTTAGCATGGCTGAGTTACATCCTGGATGATCTCCACAGAATCTCTGTGACTGGCTTTGATTTGAGTCAGAGGAGAAGAGCTTTACACCCGCTTTGCTGAGGAGACATGAGCACACAGGGCCCCAGCGCCTGAGCCCTGCCTGTGCTGCCTTCATTTACAACGTGTATCTGTACCTTAAGCTGGGCTGATACTTTTACAGGTTTTCAGCTTGAACAAAGTATTACTGACAAAACACAGCCCATTTTTAATAACTTTATCCACCACACAGGGATATCCCACACTCGCAGCACCTCCCTTGTCCCATAGGGGTGGAGAGCAGGGAACAACTTCATATACCCACTAAAATAGCGGCCTGTGCTGGTATGCAAGTGCCCTAGTTTAATGCCTAAACATGGTATCTTGCTACCCAGGCTGGCAGGGCTGCCAGTTTGTACTCCAGCCCTGAAGGTGAACTGTGTGACACTCAGCAGTGGCTCCTGCAGCAGGGAAGGTCAAACAGCCCCTTG
>NW_009954215.1:5219902-5223579 GCF_000747805.2 Chaetura pelagica | reverse complement strand
CCTGGGTGAGGAGTGGCTGGGCAGGGAGGAGAGAGGAGCACATTAGCAAGAATATTACTAACCATCTTTGCTATGAAACAAAACCATTTATCTGGGAAGAGTTGAACCCCCACTGAAGTCAGAGGTGTAGTTTTTGGGGGACCCTTCTGCACTCATAGAAGAACAAAGCATCTCCTGAAATATTGTGGCTGTGTCAAATCATGGAGGTGGTGTGGGCCATGGACACCCTCTCTGCTCAGGGGGAACAGACATCATAAAACTTATCCAAGCCCCTTCTGATCACTCTGCTTAGCTGAAACCTCGTAGCAGAAATGCATCTTATGACTATTTAAGAAAATTATCAACCATGAAAGCATCTGGAAAGCTGCACCAACAGAGGTTTCAAAGAAAACAAAGCTCAGCCAGAAGGACAGAGCTAGTGGAAGGATCTAAAAGGAAGAGCTGGGAAAGAAGGAAATAATGTTTGTAGGTGTACCAGCTGGAATAATAACTGCCTTGCTTGTTCTCCTTGCAGTTTTCCTTGTTGCTCTTCATGGGCCAAGTCTCAGGGAAGGGAACGGGTCACCTGCCATCAGTGCTCCCTGCATTTGTAATCTGTTGCCTGTGCTTCACCTGTGACAGCTTTGTGCCTTCTTCTGTGGGCAGGCAGCAACTGTGCAGCAGAGGGGAAAGATGACCTTCCTCCACCATGGGCACCCGCTCCTCTGAAACTACAAGCCAAAGAAATGTTCCAAACCAGAGAGAAACTGCCCAAAGTGGGGAATTTTCCTGTCTAGCTTTCTGGATTTTATGTTATGACCTTTTACCATTTGTATTATACTATGTGGCACTGACACTGAATGATGTGGGTCCAGATTGCTCATAATATTTCTTATGGTCCCTTTCTGGAGCCCGGACATTCTTGGCTCTTGGTCCATTTTCAGCTGTGCTGCCAGGATGTATCCCTCAGAGCACACCAAACCACTCTGGCCAGTCTCAAACAGCCACTACAATAAAAGCAGGCCACCCTTCCAAAAAAACCCAAACCCAAACCCTTACCCAAACTCATTCTGTTTTGTTAATTTTAACACCATTATCAACAAGGCAAAATCCCCACTAAAATCAAGTCTGAAAAAGACTAAGACTGGTTCCCAAGACTCCTTCAGCTGCAATGTGATTGCGAAGAAATTATTCCTGTTGCAACCTCATGGCTTGTCAGGAGGGCCAAGCAAGCATCATCATTTCAGCACAACCTCTGTTTGAAGCCAGCCCTGTGCCCTCCAGGGCTCCAACCCCCTCCCAAGTCCAACAGCTCTTGTCTTGCCACCCGCCTCCGGACAGCGCTTCTCCAGGGACCTTCCTGTGGCCAGGCTGCTCCGGCGCACCACAGCCACGGCACACTTCTCTGAAACGTGAGGTTGTCCCAGTACATGGCCTGACCTGTGTTTCTCCTGACCTGTGTTTCTAACAACTGAGCCAGCACTGGTTTAAATGAGCTTTGTAGCTGGTGCTGGAAGCCTGATTTGGGCACCCTGGCTTCCGCCTGCAGAAAACACTGGTGCCACTGAGGGAGTTTCATTTCGTGTCACGGAGCTCCCACTTCCCTTCCCCCACGCCAAGTGCTGTGCAAACCCTGGAAATTCTCCCTCTCAACACTTTGTCACAGTATAATTCTATTATAATTCCTGACATTTGAGGGCCCTCTAACAATACAAGCTTTAAATTAGACAAGCAATACCTTCCTCGTTGCTCTCAGATAAATGAAAAAGTGCAAAACCTAATTTTCTGGTGCTCTGTTCTTTGCACTCATTCATTTTCTTTTAGACCCATAAGTACAATCCTGTCACTCTTCCAACATGTGTGGCTTGTAGGTATTACACAAAAGATGGCATTTCATGTTTGCTACACACATGTTTAGTAGACTTGTAGACTGGAGAAAGATGCCATGCTGAAGTAAAGATGCACTTGTAGGGTGTTTTTCACGTAGACATATCTTTGCATGCTTGTAAGGACTTAAACAGCACAAATGCATTTTTAGATCAAACAACAGACAAGGAGAAAACATGTTTCGTAAGCAGACAGACAACCTGAGTATGAAGTTGTTTGCAGAATCTGTGCAAATTTTATTTATGTTCCCTGGTCTTTGGTGTCTTCTGGGATCATGCATATTTTGCATTATTATCAAATATTTGCAATGATCCATACAAACAGCCTAATGTTAAAAGCTACTCCAAGTGTAACTCTACCCAGAGGAAAGATGCTAATCTGAGCTCCACAGTGACAGATTTAAAAAAGATGCTGCTGCAGTATGTTTATCATAAAATGAGGAAAATGTCAGAAAAATCAAAACTGCATAATTATTATTTTTTTACCAATAGATAGAGTAAGAGTTATCTCTATGTTGCCTTTCATAGTGCAATACTACTTGAAAGAGCTACAAATACCCAGCACTTCTGATTCCAGACACACTAGCCAAGGAAGGAAGGAAGGAGAGGAGTAAATGCTCAGCAAGCCGGTACTGTCAGAATATGTTTCACTGTTTGGTAATTATTTTTTTTTTTATTACTATGACAACAGAGACCATAAGAATTGTTTCTTTAATCCCAGCAAATGATAAGTGCAGATGAGACTTTTTTTGTTTTGTTTTGTTTTTGGTAAGTAAACTAATCACTTTTTACTTCTGTGGTGACACAGAGGAGAAAAGTGATGGCAGCTTCCAGAATGACCTGCCCTGCTCTGCCTCCTGCTTGCCCTGCTGCTTGTCAGCACAGCCTGTGTGGATGGTCTGCTGCACTGTGGCACTCGGGTAACTATTTTTTTTTAATCTCAGGAGGCATTTGAGAATGGCTCCACACTGGCTCAGCATTTTCTGTCTTGAAAAAAAAAAAAAGCAAAAAAAGCGCAAAAAAAAAAAAAAAAAAAAAAAAAAAAAAAAAGCAGCATTCTCCTTTTTAAAGTGTTTCCAAATCTTTTACATTTCTTTTCCTTTTTCTCTCTTTTCAACCCCCACCTTCCTTCCCCCCCCTTGTGGTCCTGGAGACCACCCTGTAAGTCTACATGACATCATGAGAGAGAATTAAACGCACTTGAAAGGCCACTTCTGTTTTGGTGGGAACTTCTATGCAATTGCAAAGTGCCCATTAAAGCACAGGTTGTTTCCTAGAAGCATGTCCAAGCCAGTAGCGTGCAAACCCCTTCAGGGCTTCTAGAAAGCATTCCCTTTTGAAATGCTGAAGGAAATTCAGAGATGAAAGGATAAGTCTCCCTGGCTGTGCATTTACAGTCTATTGTCTTCCATGAAGGATAGTATCACTCCTCAGTTGTGTTATTGCAGTTAATCCACTTAAATGCTATTGGATTTTCAGATGAGTTGAATTCTTTGCATCTGCTATTAAGATGCTTTGTTTAGATGAGAAAGGGCTGTTATTTAAATCACAATGAGTTCAGGGAGATGTCAGGGTGCAGCAGGCACCTTGTGCCAATCTGCGCCGGGGAAAAGGGGGCATGTTCCCTTCGGGGCGGCTGGGAGGGAAGGAGGATGCGAAAGGAGAGCGAGCTGCCACCGCCCGGCTCCGGCACCGATGCTCGGCGGGCTGGCTGCGGGGGGCAGGCGGGGGCACCCGGGACAGGCTGCGGGGGGGCTCGGGACCGGCTGCGGGAGGAGAACCGGGGCCGGTAGCAGGGCGGAGGTGGGGGGA
>NW_009954215.1:5218944-5219208 GCF_000747805.2 Chaetura pelagica | reverse complement strand
TTTTTTTTCTTCCTCCCCCTCTCTTTCTTTTTTCCCCCCTCCCTTGCAAAGTGGAGAGGTAACTGCACCAAGGCAGCCCGTGAGATCTTGCAATATTGCTCCGATTTTCTCACTGCTGTTATTCGTAATTAATTATTATTTTTAACCTCACCCCTGCCGGGGAGAGAAGTGGGACCATTCTCAGCAAGAGAAACATTTCGATCCGTATCAATAAAGATATTTTTTTTTTGAATTATTTTTTTTTTTCTCTTCCCTTTTTGAGAA
>NW_009954215.1:5217365-5218536 GCF_000747805.2 Chaetura pelagica | reverse complement strand
TGGTCAAGTCCCAAGAGCAAAGAGGAGCGAGCGAGAGCAGCAGAAAGGAGAGCAGCCACGCTCCCGTAGCGAAGGGAACATACAAACAGCGGCAGCGCCGTAATTAAACCACCGCCGCCCCGAGGCAGCCCCGACCCACCCTGCATGCGGAGGACCCCCGAGCCACCCCGCTGCCTTTCCCCTGAGGGATGGTACTGAATTTCTGCGCGGCAGGAGCCGGCCTGCAGCTCCTCTCCATCAGCGTTGCCTTCCCTCTGTGTCTAAAGTGCACTAGACCGCGATGAGGACCTGGGCTTGCTTTTTGCTGATAGGTTTTGGCTACCTGTCCTTTACCTACTCCGAGGTAGGTGAGCGCGGCTTCTAGCGTCCTCGGTCCCCGGGGCACGCCGCAGCCGGGGGTCGTTGCGAGCCGGAGGGCACGGGGGAGCGGGCTGCCCACCTGGGCTCCGCGGGCATCTGCGCGGCCCGGCCTGACCGGGAGCGCCCGCCCTGCCCCAGCCGCTGCGCGGCCGAGGCAAAAAGCAAGTTGCCATTTCATGCATGCCAGAGGCGAAGGGGAATGACCGTGCATTCCGCTCCGCGGCTGCTAGCTGCCCTGAGTAATTATATATATTACACACACACACACATATATAATGTACGTATATTCCCGCCCCGCGGGTGCAAACGGGCTGCGGCTGTTTGCAAGCAGAGGGAAGCGCGGAGCCGCCTGGCAGCGGCCGCCCCCGCGGCGCACGGCGCTGCTCACCCCGGCCGCGGGCACCGTTAGTGCCGCGGGCAGAAGTTGGTTGAATAACCGTCCTAAAACCCCCCTCCCCGCTTTTTGAAGCTCGCTTGGCTGAGAGCGGGCGATGGTCGGAGGCAGCGGGGACGGAGCGGGGCGCGGAGCCGCGTCTAGGGGGTTGCTACAGGTGGCCCTGTTCGGCGCGGTGCTCGGCGCTGCACGGCGACTCTTAACTTTTCCCCGGATCAGGGGGTTCTGCTTGTCACTGGGAACCGCGACGTGGGAGGTGGTAGGATGGCAGTGGTTCCGTGGGATACGGTTCCTCCTCCTCCCCGGCCCGGGGGAGCCCGCGCCCGCGGAGCACTTCACTCCTGCTTGGGTGAACTTCAGCAGCCGGCTGCCCGGGGTGGGTTCCCCGGCTGCCCGGGGTGGGTTTTCACCCGTCGA
>NW_009954215.1:5205970-5217067 GCF_000747805.2 Chaetura pelagica | reverse complement strand
CGGGAGCTGATCGAGCGGCTGGCGCACAGCGAAATCCACAGCATCCGCGACTTGCAGCGCCTCCTGGAGATTGACTCCGTAGGTAAATTAGTCCAGTCCTCCTTCCTTCCGCGCCTTCGGCCGCCGCCGCTCCGGGGGGGGAGGCACCGCGGGCGGCCGCGGCGCAGCGCCCCGCACGCCTCTCGCTGCTTCGGGCTGCCTCGCCCCGGGGACGAGACCCATGCAGGCACCCAGCCTCAAGAGCCAGGCTGCCTTGGGCAAGGGAGCTTTATTTCAAAGGGAGGCGGCGGCCAGGGGCCGATGGGGAATTAAAACTTCGGGGGGTCCAGGGTGGAGAGGGACCTAGTGACCCTCTGTGTTTTCAGACCTCTCTGTCTCTCAGCGGAGAAGAATTTCCATAAGGTTTGTTGTTGGTCTTGCATTGCTCTGTTATCTTTAAACTACTGTCCTAGAGGTATTTAAAATATTTGAAACAATATTTATGAATGAAGTAATGTCTCTTCAAGCGCTGGGCTTTATTAAAAAGAAAATAAACTGTCCACACTGATTTTAAACAGGAACCTGCATATGAAGCTTACCCTTAAAAATACACTTTCTTTCCAAAAGAAAATAGTGCAGGGTTATTTTCTGCATCATTAGGCATGCAAATGGGTGTAGTGAGAACGTGCAGTTCAAACAGATCGTTGCAGCTGTAAATCGGGTCTAGAAGCACCGTGTTACCCTGTTTCTTATCGTTTGGTTTCACTTGCTGCACTTTGTTCCTCCTCATTTCTTCCCTTAGTTGAGAGAGAATAAGCCCGGCACCTTTGATGTGCCCAGGGGAAACCTGCATCTTTCTGAAGAGCAAACATGGGGAAAAATGAATGAGTCCTTGCTTGCATTGGTACTGGGCCATCTCCTTTTAAACCATATGCTGTGTATTTTTGTAAAGTCTGTGCCAGGTTCAATCACCTTCATTCAGTGTTGCAGGAGCCTTCTAGAGTTTAACTGCTTTTTGTGTGGTGCTGTATTAATGAACAGGATGCACTAGGAATGTGTTTTACTGACATAGCTTTCAATTTCCATTTGATTAGGGAGCAAAGGGTTTCCCACTACACTGAAAATGGGAATATTTCTCTCTTGCACAATACTTTACCATAGAGGCTAATTACTAATTACCAGATTTGCTGGCATCGGTTTAATATTTTTGGAGAGCAGTGCTTCATCATTATTGCTTATCACTGCAATTAAAGGAGCTTTCACAACAGGGAAGGGGTATGCAATACATATTTCCCCACTGAAGGCTGTCTTGGACCAGACAAGTGCACTGCTGCTCAAATCTTTTTCCCAGTGAACTCGGTGCAAGGCTTGGCTGTTGTTGTGGAAGGGCTGGATCTGAGTTCTAGCATTTTAAAATACTGCCTGTTTCTTCTGCATTTGAGGCAGTGTTCTGTAGCTACCACAAGACATTATTTTTTCAAACACCCCAGTGTAACAACTACATGCTTCATTTTTAAATACCACTGACAAGGAGAGCAAAAGTTCACATGGCTCCATTGCAAGAGAATCAAGCAGACAAGTGGAGCAACGGCAGGAGCTGAATAAATTAGCAAATGTAGCAGAGGTGGGATTTTTTTTTTCAGAAAATAATTCTTTAACTCGTGGCAAATATTAACCAGAGCATGCATGATCAAAAAATGAAGAGGTCAGCCACAAGTTTACCATTTCATTTTGCTGTTTTCATGCAATTTGTCAGTTTAGAAACCATGACAGAAGCGAGGTGCATAAATATTTTACTATTTCAACATGAAACAGTGATGCCTTCAGACAGGAACTCAAACTATTAAAAAATAAAAACAAACTATTCAGCCTTTCACCCTGTTCTTGCTCATGTTCTTCTTTTCTAAGCCACACAGAAAGGACTGGATCTTCATGAAGAGTAGCCTGTCTTTACATTTTCTGGACACAGACCTGCAGTCTGTACTGCCATGAGTAATTCTTATTAAGGGTTTATCAGAGTGACAAATTGAACATTGAAATTACCATGTTTTCTTCAGTAAATAGGATCAGATCTGTTTACTATATTTAGTATTAGCTTGGCTTACCAAATTAAATGTTTTCTACTTGTCACTGGTAAGAAGATATTTCTGAATTTTTTTCCCTAGGGCTATAATTGCATTTAGGGCAGGACTAGTTCAGTGAGGGCTTGTACAGTAGGTATATTTCTGGTTTATAGCATATACTAATTTAAACTGAGGGTCAGAATAAAAACTCTCCAGTGATTATTTTCTCCCTTATTCTAGTGCATGGTATTGCCAGTCCTGCATGTGAGTAGCCCTGTTTAAACTCAGTGGGTGGACTCGAGAATGAAGAATGATCTTGTAGGGGAAGAGTTTGCAGAATCAGGCATGCATGCAGAAAATGTCTGATATTCCTGAGTAAGAAGGCAGAATGTGTGGAAAATGAAGGAAGAACAGTCATTTTCTCTCCTGCAATGCAAAGTATACATTTTTAATTGGAAAAGTAAGTTTTGTAAGTCAGAGTGGGCAGGTTTTTCTTCTATTCTGACAGATTTGGTCTCTATATTGTAGCACAGAGATGACTGATAACCCCCTTCATAAAATTAGAAACCACACCCCCAGACCATCTGGCATATTACTTAAAGAAAAACACTACCCAACATGCAGCTTATCATTGTATTCAAAAAAGAAAATCCAGGCCAATTTGTCCAAGCCCGGTGCTGCATGACCGATTCAAAGAGAAATCCCTGTGAGGACAACATGAACATTCTCAGTTTCTATCAGAAAACAAGGTGTTACGTTAATTTGCTGTGATTGGGATCCATAGTCAGCGACGGGAGTCTCACTGGCACGACGGAGAGCAGAGTCTGACCCTATTTAAAGCAGAAAGCATGCCTGATCCCAGGAAGTAGGCAGCTGTAGTGTGCAGAGTACAGTTTTACTACTAACAGACTAAGTCACCCAAACGAGGGCATTTCCTCTATTCCGCCTGTGAAGTTCTCTTTGACTTAGCGCTGCCGTTTTTTCTCCTCGCGCTTCACCTCTCCCATCTGTCCTGTGGGAGGTAGAGTTCATTTCATCACCTATTATGTTTGCCTCCTGCTGGGAACAGATTTTCCCTCAGTCATCTCCCTGCGTGGGGAAATGCAGGGCTGAGTGTGCTGCATTGCATGGTTTAAGGGCATCAACCACAGGGTCACCTTAGGCCATGTGAATTTAATGGCCTGTGATTAAGAACTAGCAGAGCAGCTTTTGTTGAGAGGAGAAACGTTCTCAATTCACAGTATACTTGCATGGAAAAGTGTTAAGATTGTTGCAGAGCTCAATCTATTGGAAAATCTCCTGTTGACTTTTGTGACTTTTGGCGTGGCTTGCAAATTAAGGATGTTCCAAGGCAATGTGTTAGCTTTCCTTGCACCTCTTAAACAATAGGAGAGGCGGGCATCTGCCATGTGTGTCCTGTGGTTTCCCTAAGGCAGAAAGAGGGAATACTCTGCCTTTACACTTGGTTGTTCACATCTAGGTAAAGGGAAAAAAACTTCAACAAAACAGGGTCTTGCAGGCTGCTACATATATTTCCTTTAATAGATCAAAGTTGAAAACTTAATAGCATCTATCTCTGCAGTTGGATGTCAGAAGGGCATATTTTGCAGCAGCCAGAAAGAAGATCAAACAAACAGATTGACGTTGCCTTGGGCTTTCTGGCTCTAGGACCGATTTGTAAGACAGACCATTTCAGTTTATTGCACCTTACACTGAATTCCTGAAAAAGAAAGAGATAATGAGAATTTCCTAAACTGCTGCTGTTGGTACTAGAAGACTTGGACATATGCTTTTTGGATGCACATCAAAGTGACATCTAGAAAGGTCTGTGTCGACACTGCAGGTATTGGGGAATTGTACCTCACATAAAATTGTTTGGGAAGGAGATGGCAACACAGAAGTGTAAATTGATAAAAAATAACAGTCATCTTCGGGTGCCTTCCACATGCTTATTTAGAGAGAACAGTATTTAGAGAGAAGAGTAATCACATATTGGCAGAATGTGACAGGAACTCTGTGATTTATATTCCATGACCCAGTGGAAAACAGCCAATCTGACAAAAAAGAACAATTTCAGCTACACTAATGGACTGACCAAGGCTAATTGCAAGACTTTTTCTAGCCATCATTGGTATGTTGTCAGTACATAAAAGATTACAGAGAAATTTCTTGATCAGCTGCCACAAAAACATTTTTAACATTATTATTATAATGTTAAAAGAAAGCTGCATTAATCTGGCTCTGTGCAGCATCCTCCATCTTCGCTTAGTGACAAGCAGTGTTCAATTTCTAAACTAAGATCCACCCGTCTCTAAGCTTTCTGCTCTAAGCCTTATTTTGTGCGGCACTAAGCACCCATAAACTCCCATTTCCTTTGCTAAGAGCTGAAACACCTTATCCAGCAACTTCATGCTTCTAAGTGAGTCCATCAGGGAGAAAAACTGACGCAAATTAGGTATTAGGCTTCTTTAAAGCCAAATTAGAGATTGCTGTTTGTAATCACTGTAGCATTGTTGGTTTAATGAAATAAAGTCTTCTGGCCACACATCTAGTCCCAAGTGTGGGTTTCAAAGCAGATTTTCTGATTTTTCAGTCCTGCTTGGGCAAGATTCCTGTTGACTTACAGATGGCTGAAGTGCAATGATTTTCCCATTGACTTCACTGTGAAATGGAATTCCTCCCAAATGTCTGTGGGGATGAGGAGGACACCAACTGCCTTTAGCATTATAGTGTCTTCTACTTCCAGCCATGTGCTCCATAATTCTGTTTATTAAAAACAATATGTTGATAGAAATAATACAATTTGTGTTGCATAATGCACTGAGGTTTGACTAGAACTTGTGTTGCAGTCTGCTGTGCTAGCTGTGCAGATATTTATTTTTTTTAACCTCCACAAGACATGAACTTCTGAAATATATACATGCCCAAGATACGTAGTGAGACAGTGAGATATGGTGTGCGCCAGAGCCCTTCTTCACCTTAGAAATCATCTTAGAACAACACATGCTCCTCAACATGTCATTTTGCTTTATAAACATGGTGATAGCTAATTGCAGCCGAGTTGAGCAGTTATATTTAAGCACATGGCTTAACATATTGGTTAGCTGATCATACTATTCCTTTAGTCTTACCAGTTTCTTTAAACAAGAGAGTAAGTAATCAGGCATGTCAAAGGGAGCTATGCCAGTGTGTTGAATATGGGATTAGGACCTGTGGCTCAGGCCTGCCATACAGCTGGCATCAGCCACGCTTTCTCCTTTCAGCAAGATGTCTGTGCCCACCAAGCAGTTCGGATTAGAGGCATTAGTTTTCTGTTTAATCTTTTTTAAACACTGTTTACATGTGGACAGAGATGCTTCTTGCTCTGAGCCTTGCTTGGATCTTACAATGAGCAGAATTCATGCTGCTTTCTTTTGAGTATCATTTCATTGCCTCAAATTGAGGGAGAGGTTGTGACAACTCAAAGCTGCCAAAAAGGAGGTTGGTATTGAGGTTTTGGGTGGCTGAGTGCTAGGAAGCACGATAGGGCTGGAAGAACATCAGAACGGATCCTCATTTTGCATTAACACCGTTTGGGGTCAGGTGGATGGCCTGGTGCCATTGGAATGAGATGCAGGAGACCTGGCTCTGCTCCACAGCTCAGTCGCAGACTTCCTGTGGAGTCTCAGGCAAGCCATTTTATTTACCCCACTGATGAGTTTCCTGGAGTATGGGGTACAATAAAAGAAGAATAAAATCCATTAATTATTCCTGTGTTATGCTTCAGGACTGGGACTGCAAGTAAGGCCCACTATCAGCTAATCAGTAGGTTCCAAAATTTCCCATTGAAATAAATGGGAAACAAGAACATTACATAGGATGTAGGAGCCAACTTATTTGGGTAAAACGAGAGTCTGGATTTCACACTGACTTAATTCAGACAAGGATCTGTTCAGCTGATAAGTTAAATAGACAAGGAGCAGTGGGTGATCCTGGCACTACCTCTTGGACCTCCTATTTAATCTTCTTTTAGCTAACTACCATAGTATTTTCCAACAAGTGAAGATGAACTTTGAAGCACAGAGCTCTTTGTGAGGTGCTGAAGATACTACTGTCCTCATGTCTAACCAGGCTCTGCAGGTGATTTCACAAGCTGCATGCTCTTCAGGGCAGGATTGCTTAGAGGGAGGAGAAAAGGAGCTGGTATGTAGAGCAGACCCTTGTGATGTGTAGAACTAATAAAGCTGAGAATAGAACAGGTTCAAGAGCCACTGTCACAGAGAGGATAAATGAGTACTGTGAAATAGCCATTTACATTTTTTAGTACACATCACAGTTTTCTTTTGAGCCAGCAGTGAAACCCTGAAACTCTCCAGTGATGTTACAGAGGACACTCCAAGTAGCAGAGTGCTAGAAATCTTTAGTTTTGATGTACTGTAATCTATATGCAGTTCCCAGTTCCATCTTCCTGACCCCCTCTGTGCAGATTGTGCTTGTCATTTTCAGAACCCCACCGCACAGGACATGACCTGGGATGTTTCACTTAACAAAACCAAATAGCTGGAGCAGTTATTTTGTTGTTGTTGTTGTTTTTTGGGGTTTTTTTTGTTGGTTTGGGGGGGGGGGTGTGTTGTTTTTTTAAATGATAAATTAAATGCCAAGTTTTCCATCTTTGCTTTTTCTCATGGCCCTTTAACCCATGTGGTAGGCTTATTTAAGGAACAAGACAAGCCTGGATACAGTCCCAGAGTTTGCAGTAGCTTCAGATGCCCCTCCAAAGGTTAGCATACTTCACAGGGGATTTGTTCTGCAACAGAGAGGCTAAAAGGAAACCCATGCTAGTTACTTTTTGCTTTTGATTCTGTTCTAGTACTGCCCTGAAAACCAAGCAAGAGAAAATTTACAGAGGCAGCATTGTTGCTGTTGGGTGTGTAATACCATGTTTTCTACTGTAGCCTCATGCCAGAACTTCAAAAAACTTAGAAGAAATGTTTCATGTGATGTAGGATTGTTCTTATTTCTACACCTTTCTCGTAAGAAAAGCTGCATTATGCCTTTCACATAGAAATGCTACTGTTTTGTTTTAGATATGGTTCTGTGCCATGGAGTATGCACTGTTTCTGGGGGTCTTCCAGTAAAATAGATGCTTTTTAAAATTGTGCATGCTTATACATGACATTTAATGCCTGTGTCTTCCCTGTCTTATGCCCTTGCAATTGCATTGACAGGAGTTACATTACACTTACTGTAGCAGGATTTGGTTTTGTGCATATGTACAGAATAGATTTATATGTGTGGAACAGAACTGTAGCAACATGGATGCGAATAACATAGCTGAGGTTTAATATTTTGTTTCCTGTTCTAGGATATGATGATGTTTCAGAAACAAACTTGAAATCTTATAGTATTCATTCTGCTAAACATGTGCAAGAGAATCGTCCTGTGCCCATTCGCAGAAAAAGAAGCATTGGTAAGAAACAAGCTATTTGTACTTAGGGAGTAAAAACAGAGGGGGTGCTTTCGGTCAGCCAAGCAGGACATTTCACTGGAAAAATGTGACACGCACGAAGGAAAAAGGCCATTTCTAGTTTCTGCCTTTCTTTTTGCACAAAACAAGCCATTGCCTGAGAAGCTGCCTTCTGGAGGATGTCCATAAGAGACAGACAAGCACAAATTCTTTACATTCACTTTCTTGTTGCAGCATGTTAGAAAGCTAGACCTTGGTTAGAAAATGCTGTGATATTCAATGTATAATTCATAGTGTGGGGAACAACTACAGCAGTGTGCTTTAAAAAACATCAACAGTTGGTAGAGTTTTCAGTACAGAAGCTCCACAAAAGGAAACAGCTTGACTCTTTATTCACAAGGAAAAACCAGTTTATCCAAAAAATTAAAAGCCACTGATGGGAATGCTGGGGCATTGATTTTCATCACTGCACAGGGCACCAGGCATGTTTACAGGGGACTTTGTTCTTATTAAACAATAATGATGGTGATCCAGCAAAGCACAAATACAAATTTAAAGAGATGCTAGTGAATTTTAGAATAGGATTTGTATGCAGCAATTGTTCATCTGATTAGATCTGAGTGTTTTACCATTCCGTTTGACTGTGGAAAAACATCCATGATCTTACCCCTTGGAGGTAATTCAGAGTCAATGTACTTGCACTTGAGGCTGTGGTGGGACTTGGTGGATAGCACAGCATGCTGCCAGCCTGGATTTGCAGTGTGAATTGGCAAGAGTGCTCATCACACTGAATGCCTCTAGAGAACAGCGGTTCTGAAACAGTCTGCTACACTTGGCACCTTGCTCTGCAAGGTGTTGAATGCCTTCCCACAAAAGTCAGTGGGAACTGGGTATGCTCAATAGCTTGTGGGAGGTGCCCGCTATCTTGCAGTATTGGATCCATTAATTTTCTTGAGTTCAGGGCACTGGGGATTGAGAAGAATAATTTTCACTCTATTTAGCTGACTGAAGTGCATCTCAGACCGAACTTCTTGTACTTCAGAAGTAACTGAAGAAGAGCAGGCAGTATTCCAGTTCCCTGACACATCTAACCCAAAGCTATCACTGCTTCTACTGTAAGGGAAAAAAAATTCCAAGCTGCCTTTGGAGAACTTATCATCAAACAAGTTGTCTCTGCAGTTGCTCTTCTTTTCTGGACAGTTTTGAATTACCAGTTTGACTTCTTAGGCAGTCACTAGGTTGAGAATGATACATGGATTGGGATTTTCATGGCAGCATCATGTAGCAGCACTAAGCTACTTTTTATGATCTGTATGTGGCTGAAGCTGTTGTCTACAAGCTCACTGCACCTGAGCCCAGCAGGTTATTGCTTTAGCTGCAGGTTTTTCTGTCATGCTTGCCTTGTGGTTTTGCCTCATTCAAGAAATAATAAATTAAATAAAACCCACTATGTACAAAACATCAATAAGTTCATTCAGAAAAAAAGGCACTTGCCCTTTGGGATGGTGGATGGACCAGACTCCCTGATGTGGGGACATTAAGGTTTTGAAAGTGGAAACCCAAGACTAGAAAGTTTCAAGCTGGTGCAGGTTGTTTCCCAGCTCAGCCAGTTTGGGTGTGATATAAATATCCTCAATGCAACTTCTGTGGTGGTATTTGCCAGGTATTACATATTTGTGTGATAATATGTGTGTGCAGTGGTGTCCTCAGTTTTGTAAAGTAACAGCTGCTGTTACACAGTCACTATGAGGCTGTATTACAGGATCATCTAATCTGGAGAAGCCCCTGGCTTGACATCAGTTCTAAAGAGCCAGGATTGTCTTATCTAATGGTATGTGCTCCGAGCTATGTTGGGAGCCAGGCCATTGTAAACCCTCATTTTAGGGCTGGGCTTTTGGGAGTGAGTCAAGCTTCTCCCTAGGGCAGCACACACAGTTTAGGAGCAGGCAAACAGTACTCAGCACCGACTTGTCAGTAAGCAGTGGGAACTGAGAGCAACATCTCAACCAGCCAGCTAAGGGTGCCACTTGTAAATCGATGGTGTAAAGTATCTGGGTGCTCTGAGGGAGAGCAGTTGCTCACCTGGAAGTGTGAATTTCTTGTGCTTGCAGAGGAAGCCATCCCGGCTGTCTGCAAAACACGGACGGTTATATACGAGATACCTCGGAGTCAGATTGATCCCACCTCGGCCAACTTCCTGATATGGCCACCCTGCGTGGAGGTGAAACGTTGCACTGGCTGTTGCAACACCAGCAGCGTGAAATGCCAACCATCGCGGATACACCACAGAAGTGTCAAGGTGAGCAAATGGTGGCTGCAGAGCCCTAGGAGGGTCCTCTTCCCTCTAAGAACTCCAGGTATTTCTGTGGCTCTTCTGTACAACCTCTATCTTTATTATCCACCCTCCTAGCTGCAGGATCAAGTGATCATGCTCCTCTCCATTTTGAGTGAGCAGATGGCCTTTTCCATGATCATTGGAATATCCTGGGTTTGGATTTGATTTTCACAGAATTCCCTTTAGGTTTTTTTGCTTTATTTTTTTATTATTTTTTTTAATTTTGTAATAAAAAGCAAGTTGATTGTGACTTTCCCATGATCTTACACAGTACAAATCGTAAAGTTAAGAAGATAAAACGACTCAAGGGGCAGTGGACTTAAAAAAATAAATAAATCACAGTATGAAATGCTGTTTTCGTAATTAAATATCATGCAGCCTAAATTGGGCTTTTATATTTGACAACATAACACTTTTGATCTGAAAAAATGTGTTTCAAATTATCTTACCCCAGGGATAGAAGACTCAACGGCTTCATGCTGTATTTACTCATTAGACAGAATCCCTGTTGCAATTTTCCAGTACATACTATGTGAAATATTTCTTATGCTCATTTGGCTTCACTATGTTCTAATTTTTATCAGTATTTAAACAAGTAATGTTGTTCTACATCTGCATGTAGACTTACACTTACCTTTTATGTTGTTAAGACTGAGTTTTTGTTGCCTTGAGTATTTTAAGACCAGAATTTTTTTTAAAAACCAAACAACAACACAAACAACCCACATTCTTGAACATAAAAATGCCTAGCACAACACACTGATCATTATTTGCAATGGATTTCTTATTTGAGAAAGGTGCTGCTAACATAGTGCTGTATAGCCTAAACACAAACTAAGGCATTTAAGCCATGTAATTGTTTTCCATACACACAGACATGCATCTGAGCAGGATTTCTTTTCCATTTCTGTATGTCTGAAAAATGTTTTCACCCCTAAATTAGCTGGAGAAACAACTGAACAGACTCCCTCAGCCTTTAAAAAAATAAATACCTCCGTGCTTGCTTGCTACACTTCCTTTATGCAACACATTTTGCAGAAGTAATTAAAAATGAGGAAAAAAATTTGGATCAGTAACTATTTGAGGGCTAAGAACAGAAGTTGAAGCCTGGGGAAGTTGAAGAACTACAATTGTGAGTCATTCAGAATAGGAGAAGTTAATTTTGTGTAGTAACTAACACCTACAATGGCCCAGCAAAGAGCTGAGTTGTGTGTTGTGAACTTGCTGTTGGTACTTGGGTGTTACGTGTGCTTGTTTCCTACCTCTGCAGTGAT
>NW_009954215.1:5203644-5205943 GCF_000747805.2 Chaetura pelagica | reverse complement strand
TGAAGTCTTAGTTTCTCATTCAATCCACTGATACAGTTGTAGTGCTTTTAGATTTGAATTTGTTTTAGTCCAGCACAAGCTAAAAGTAGGCCCAGATGAGCAGCTGCTTTCTGTGGCTGTGTAAATATATTGCCACCAGCAATATCAATATACGTCAGCCAGCTCTGGAGTACATTTTTTTTTTCCAAGCTCCAAGACTGTTCCAAACAGTCATTAAGTAGAAGGGGAAAAAAAAAGGACAGGAGGTCAAGCAGTAACAGGATGTTCATTGTAGAGGTTGTAGCTGACCCCACTGTCACACCAGCAGTCTCTGAACACAATCCATATTTATGCCCTCCAGAGTCAGATCCTCTTGTAGCTTTGATATAATTGATGGTTTTATGAGCCTTTTGCCAATGCTACGTTCAGAGCTGAATGTCTGCTCATGCCATTAAGGAGCTGGCCCAGAATGAGGGTCGCTGGAAAGGTAGGGGGAGCGGTTTTGGAGAGCCTTCTCAGCTGTTCTGCAGTGCGGCTGGAAAGCCGTCTTGTGTTTTCCCCTGATGTCAGACTGCATAAAAGCCCTCTTTTGATTAAACATTGAAAAGGCTTTCCCCACTTCCTCCTCATTGACAAGGTAGTGAGATCATAGCTGGCCCATTCACACTAGAAAAATGTTCACCCAGAAAGGTCAGCAAGTGGGTTTGCATCATCCAACAGGCGAAAGCAAAGGGTGTTTTCTTTGTCTTACTGAGGGCCACTGTAGTCAAGGTTAAGAGATGGCTGTGGCAGTGTGGGAGGAGCAGTGCAGGTGCTTGTGTTGGGGCATTCCTTTCTTGGGAACACGATCCAAAGGCTGTAGGGTTTGGGGATGTCCTTACTTCGCCTTCACTGAGCTTTGGTCAGTGAAGTACCGTTAATGGGCTTGTGAAATTGGAGCTGTAGGGAGGCTCCAAGCCAGGGGTGCTGGTGGAATGACTTCCCCAAAATGGCCGCTCTCAGGTTTCCCCTTCATAGGGTAGATAAATAGAAGGTAGGTTTCCCCTGCATTGTAGCACAGTGAGCTCATGAGAGCCCAGCTGCCTGGTCCCAAAGACATACCTATCCAGCAAGCTGTAGCTGTACAGCACTGCAAAAATCCGGATGAATCAAGGCAGCTTATTGGGAGTTGCTCTTTGATAGGACAGAAAGACTTGCATGTCTCTCTTGATAAAAAAAATGGTGACAAGGATTGGTGAATTAGGGATGCTGGTGTCTCTTACAGATATATTTTCTCCCTTGTTGGCAAAAGCATTTCAGTAGCATCTGCAGATTCTGTTGCTTCTGCACATCAAGTATTTACCAAGTAACAGACCATAATTTATTTGGGAGGTTTCTAAACCGAGTCTTCCCATGAGGTTTCTTGTCATTATGTTCTTCGTGTATTTGGTCATGGCAGCAAAACCCAGTTAATATTGTAGAGCAAATCCTGCCTATACTGCTAATTTTGAATAGCCAAGCTCAGTATTACGGTTGTTTGTAGCAATGCTCACTTCCAAGCTAAGAAACAATTAAATCACTCTTTTTATCTACTCAGCTTTGCCTTCTGCTTGGCCTTGAGCCACAGCCATACTAGCTTTTGTCACTTCTGAATAATCAGCGTTGAGCTGATTTGGGGAAATTTAACCTAGTATATTCTTACAGTAAATGAGCATGAGGGAAAGACTCAGAGCTGGGAAGGAAGGAACACAGGAGTAGCTCCTCGGCTGTCATCTGGGAGTTGCTCAGAGAGGTTCTGGAGTTGGAAAAAATGCAGGAATTCCGAAGTGCTTCAGCAGAGCTACCCAGTCTCTGCAGAGGTTCAGAAGGCCTTGTTGCGTGTGTAGGTACAGCAGCTGCATGTAATGGTTGCAGGTTAAGGACATTTTTCTTCATCTTTCCTATCATTAGAATAAACAGCAGTTTTAGTTGCAATTTAACTGGATATTGCTACCAGCACTTGGTGGGACTTGCAGGCAGGACAAGCTGATGAGTATCAAACGTAGTTTGAAGTGAGAGAAACAAAGGAAACCCCGACAAAGACGGAGGGCACCAGAGCGAGGTGCCCTCAGAGCGTGCGAGGGACCCTGCCATGGCAAGGGCCTGACACAGGGCACGGCTTGGCTGCTCCCTCTTGCAGAAAGCGGATGTAGACCCAGCACCCACTGCCCCCGGGCGCGGGGGGACGGCGGGTTCACGGCAGCCCCGGGCGGTGCATCCCCGGGCCCTCGTACCCAGGCCCGGCCCTCCCTGCGGTGCCGGCAAATGGCGCCGCGTCCCCGGCCCCTTCCCAGCGTGCCCC
>NW_009954215.1:5173455-5202218 GCF_000747805.2 Chaetura pelagica | reverse complement strand
CCGGCCCTGCTGGCCTAGCCCTGCTGGCCTAGCCCTGCTGCCCCAGCCCTGCTGGCCTAGCCCTGCTGCCCCGGCCCTGCTGCCCCGGCCCTGCTGCCCCGGCCCTGCAAAACACTGACTTGCCAGGCCCCACAGGATCCCTGCTCAGGCCGTTATTCCCTCTTGATTTATGTCTTCCTCGCAGACCCAAGAGCTTTAAAAACCACAGTTGCAAGGGAAGGATGGTTTTCTCTCCACCGTGTCAGCGTGCATTTATTTTCATTCACAAGTAATGGAGGCTTCCAAAAAGCATCAGTCAGTTGTGTGGGGTTTTTTTATTTCCCATCCAGTATTGAGCTATCAGGCACATAAGCTTTGCTGTTTTGAGGAATTTTCTGCAAAATTTATTTTGCAATCTCCAGTCCATTAGAAACTTTGGTGCTAGAGGTGTTCTGGACACTTCTGCTTACAGTCTTGTTTTTTCCCTCTGTTCCTCCCTTATTTCATATCTCCTGGGGAAGCTCTACAAAAGATGTTTCCATGATGTTTCTGCTAGGCCACATATTTTTATCAGATTTTATTTTCATTTCTACTTGGCTACCACAAGATAATACATAGAGACCTCAGTGTTATAAGTGTGTCACCAATTGTACGCCATTTAACTAAGCTAGTAAATTATTTCACTGTCTTTTTCCAGAGATATTTTATACAGTGATATTTTTTGGTTTTGGAGGATTTGAGGTTGTCATGGTTTTTAGTTCTGTTGTGTTAGCGACGATTAAAAGAAGCTGATGTTGGTTTGTTGAGGAGTGAACATCACAAAGCATTTGGTAACACACTTGAGAAAAACACAAAAGAAGAAAAAAGATGCCAACGCAAACCCAAATCCCATGCTGTTAGCACAGCTATCCCTGTTTATACCCACTGAAAATCTAACTTGCAACCTTTGTCATTTTAGCTGAGCATCCAGGGTGGCAGCAGGTGTTAACAGATGATACAAGCACAACAATTTATCTGGTTTGTGCTGCTTCGGTTTTGTAGCATTTACAACATCTTATAAAACTGCATTCCTTTAACTTGTGTAGCATGAAGTAGGGCAGTGGAATGTATGCTGGATTGTATTTTAACTACAGTGCAGTAAAAAACATCTTTAAATTGTTGCATAAATTTGTTATGATCCTATGCTTAAATGTTTTGGGGTTTTTTGTTGTTTTTTTTTAACTGTTGTTTAATACCAAATAGCCATAGGTACTGCATATATCTTTTACTTTGGAATACAAAGCCAAACAAGGACAGACTTAAAAAGCTTGATTATAGTTTTATTTTTGTTGTGTGTAATTTTCAATAAGACTAGTTTATTCTAACAGCTGTAATAAGCATGGCAGATTTGAAAGCTGTTTTCATGATGGCTGGGTCTCAGTCTCTGATGATGGAGGTGTCTTAATTACTGCTTGTTTTTGTAAATTTTAAGGATTAGTCATCCTTTGATGCCAGATGACTCAGTTGTAGCCTACATTTTCAAATCTTTGTGTTCAAAGGCTCAGTGGAGTTGGGTTCAGATGACAGAAGATTTTGAAAGATGCTGCTTTGACCCATAGCTAGTCTTTCAGTGAAAGCATTCTTGGATGTCATGACCAGCTCTTAACCTATTTATATGGAGATCTGACAGTTTTGGAAGATACCTTTGAATGTGGACACTTCACCTATTGCATCTGTCTCTTTGCAACTTTTGTTTGCTGGGTAAATGAAAATTGTCTCCAGATCCTGTTGACAGAAGAGGCGGTGACTAAAATGTAGATTGGAACTGTTCACTCCATGAAAAAATGTCAGCAATTCCACTGACTTTAATAAAGCCAGGATTTTGGTCTAGCTTCTGTTCCTACCATGCAGAGGTCCTTGGTAGTTTGCGTCCACAGAGCCAGAAGGGTGTGTTTTGTGAGCTGGTATTGTGAGAATATTTTTCCAGCCACCACTCTTATTTTGTGACACTGTCGTTCCAATTTGGGGGGGAGCAGAGAATGATTTTCATAGTGTGAAGATTGGTTTGGAGCATTAAGACGCCACCAAACACACAAGTAAACCATTAGCAGGAGAGTCTAGTGTAACTGCGGATGCTTTATTTGGTAGTAACTAGAGCTTCTGGTTGGATAAGACTTTATGGCTTTGTTGTATAGCTTTTCTAGAGGCAACCAGTCTCATGTCCTGCTCCCTCATCTGTCTCATTTATAATGCATACCCGTACTATGTAGTCTTCTTGTTAGCTGGGATAGCCCCATTGCAGCTCCTTTTTGTCAAATGGTCAATAAATGGTTACTGGTAGGACTGAGAAGCCCTGATTTCATTTCAGCAATTTCCATTTAAACCAAATTATTATCACCTGTACATGCAATCTTTAACACAATTGTAAACTAACCATTGGACACCTTGTGTGCTCTCTAGCACTCTCCTTGCCTGCACTGGGCTGTATTCCCTTGCACGGCCATGACCATGGTGCCTGGTACTCTTAGCACAAGTCAGTGCCCAGCATCTCACAGCCCATTTTGGGGCTCCAGCACAGCAGTGTTCCTGCCCCTTGTGCCATTCCTCCTGTCCTGGCTGCTGGCACCAAGTTAGTCAGAATGTCCTCTTGTTCAGTATCCCCTCACCCCAACATCCTTCTCTTCTGGTTTCCTTTAGATAAGAGATCTGCACGTAGCCAGAGCTTCTCCAGCATGCTCCTTCCTTCAACCTCATCTTGCCCTCCAGGCTTTTTTTTTTTTTTTTAGGATGCCAGTGCTTTGGCCCAAAGTGCAGTTGGAAGCAATTGCATGGACTGGAGAGAAGTAGTGTACCTGCCAGCAACCCACAATAAAGCCAAAGGCAGCATCTAGTTTGTGAGTGGACCTAAAAACAGTGCATGGGAGCTCCTGTAAACAAGTCCCAGGTCATTGCAAGAGTCATGTAGGACTGAGATTGATGCTTTCTAAGCTGATACTCAGATCCTCTTTCTGGAAAGAGTTGGGCACTTGATGTTCAGAGAGATCTGGAGACACCAACTTGTAAATTATTAAATGTTTACAAACCAACCTAATGCCTTCACTGTTAGTCTTCAGCTTAAGGAAGTGGTCAACAAGTACAGCAGATCAAGCTAAAAGTGTCAGTCTACAAGAACAACCACTGATGTGGATCCCAGTAGAAGTTTATTGTGACTTATGTGAAGACTGAGCTGCTTAAAACTTCAAACCGCAATGAATGGGAAATTGTTTTATCTCTTGGGGGAAAATAAAATTGTTTCAAACTGCTGAACTTGGAGAAACAAATAGTCTGTGCAATAAATAGCTACACGATGCACAATTAAGATAAAAGATGATTAGTATGCTAACATTTTATATGGGTTTGGCTATGTTCAAAATAGAGGTATAGAGTTATCTGTCTTCAGTTCTGAACTATAACTATGTTAATGTATCTCAGCACATACCTCATCATATTTTATAGGTGGCAAAAGTGGAATATGTTAGAAAAAAGCCAAAATTAAAAGAAGTTCTGGTGAGATTAGAAGAGCATATGGAATGCACCTGTACATCATCAAATACTAATTCAGATTATAGAGAAGAAGAAACTGGTATGTTTTCCTTTTATTTTTGCATTAATGCTGATTTCATATGGACCTCATTTTTATATTAGTAAAAAATGTAAAGCAAATTTTGCTTCCAGTGAACTCAGCAGAGGAGCTCCCAGCTGCTTCTCTGTGTGTTGAGGATGGAAAATTAGGGACAGTTTGTACTGGATAAAGAGTTTGGATGTGAACTTTAAAGTGTATCAGTTCTCATTAGGTTAGCCTTTAAATAAACATAAATGCCCAATAGATCTTGCTTAACTAAGTTAAAGGTTGTCATGTTGCAGCTTATTGGTGAACTCTGTTGCCTAATTTCTTTAGACTTTGTGGAGACAGAGCTAAGGCTGAGATTTACTTGACCTCGGGGAAAATATTAATGAAATGAATGTAAAGCACTTAGTAATATATTCAGTATTTAAAATTACGGAGTTTTGAAACAGCGTTGCACATTCTTGTTGTTTTCTTACTTTTTTATAGTTAAGAATTTATTGTCAGTTGTCCTGTTAAGCCTAAGTTTGCCTTACCAAGACAACCTTTAAGTTACTGTGTAGAAAGATTTTATGAGGACAAATATTTACTTTCAGTTTTTTCATAAAAACACCTAAAATCATTAGCTCAGATCCTTTGATTCAGGTGCAATCAATGCAGAACTTGACATATACTGAGGAAACCTACTACAGTAGGAAGGACATCTCCCCTCCTGACTCTGGTTGAAGGCAGCCTCAAAAGGTTGCTTTCACCTCTGCCAGGCATTTAGGGGTGCAGAAGACTCAGCTCCAAATAGAGTCAGTGAAGAGCAGGTAAATATAGGGAGGAAGGCTGCCTAAAGGTGATGGATTTCATATGTGGCTGGGTGAAGAAGGTTTTCTGTAGTGTCTCCATCCTTCATGGAGACATAAATCTGGTCTAAGTCATTGTGAATTCCAGTTGCTACATACAGAGCAGAAGAATTAGAATTTGTATGAAAGCAAAGTTAGGCCTCTGCTGGGATTTTACTGGACATCAATTGATAATCTGAGCTTAGTATTCTAGTGAAACTAGATTGAATTATGAGTAGAAAACAAACACTTTTTACTGGATATTTTTATGTGTGTATGGTTTGATATTTTTTCTGTGTCTTCTATTTGGAAAAAAGCCCCACAAAAACAAAACAAAAAATCCCCACCACTTTAATTAGATCAATTTCAGTTTTCCAAAATCTCTGTAATTGCCCAAGACTAAGCAGTCAAGATTTTGATAGGAAAACTTTTTGTTTTACTGTGTGTGAAGAACGGGGTAGAAATGTCATGGAAGAATATAGATTTCTAGGATTTAATTACTGATAGGAACAAAACTTGCACCAGCAAGTGGATGATGAGCTGAAAATAGCGTAAGTACAGAGCTGAAAGCAAATGTTGAATACTGCATGGGAACAGGGATTATAGATGGATCGTGGAAATGACATGTGCAGTGCCAACTTCATTTATTATTTCTTTACTTTTGTGTAATTGCATTGTAAACAGGACGTCAAATCCGATGCTATAAAGTTATTACTTTGATGCAAAAGGGTAATGAGATTTCTTTGAAATGTAAACGGTTTGAGTACTTATGACTTCAGTGTTCAACAAAATGCATTACCTTTGGGCTTTTTACCAGCCCTGCCCTTATGTTAACAGGAAGACCTAGGGAATCAGGTAAAAAATGGAAACGAAAAAAGTTAAAACCAACATAAAACCTACTGGAACTATTTGATATTCAGGTAGGACCTATATGCTGAACATCCTAATAGCACAAGTACTGGAAAACTTAATCAAATATTATCACTTCAACTTAATCACTGTTCAAAATCTTGACACTTGCTACCTCAAGGCTGCAAAGAGATTAGATTTGATTGGCTTTGATAATTCTACCTGCTGGTATTTTTCCTTTAAGCTCCACATCACCATCAGCATCTTACATTCTTGAGCTACTTCCTTTTCTTGGCTTTTTGTTGGAGGGTGCTAATACTTCAGCTTCTGAAATCTCAAGTTCCATTGCCTCTGCTTTCTTTTCATTATTATTGATTTCTGAGGTCAAAGCATCACATATTAATGCATGACTGAATTGCCAGGTTACAAATTGTTGTGCTCCCAGTCATTGGCTGTAAAACATTGAGTGTACATACAGAAAATACTATTCTATGCATGACCATCACACCCACGTTCTGGTAGGAACTGGGTTTGATTGTATATGCACCTGAAATGGTCTGATGATCTGCCCACCTGACCAGGAAGATGCTTAGGAGGGAAGATGCTTAGGGCCTTGTGTTACTTACACTGGAAAATTAAGATCTTATTTTTTTTGTCTGTTCAGTCTCAGTAGGATGATGACAGTCAGTCATTCCATGAAATATGGAATTTATGTTCCTTAATGACTTGAAATTGTTTGAACTGCAGCACTTGCAATTGGTTCTAGTGTTTGGAGTGGGGATGATTTGGATTTTGCAGTGTATGTGCCTAACGCTTGGATGCTGGTGAATTTAATGTCAAGCACCTATTTTTACCCCAAAACTCCCACTGGCAGTTTTCATTTATACTGATGTATTGTTTCTCAAAAATGCTAAACTTGATATCCTGTTTCAGATTAACAGGTATTTATTGGGAGTAGTATGATAGAAGCAAAGATTTTCTAAAATTCAACTTTAAAAGTGAGCATGTAAACTCAATCAAAACAGCATTTAGAACTTCTTGTCCCAGGTTAGTGACTCTTCATGCAGAACAGTTTTTTTTTTTTAAGTCATCTACTTAGAGGATAGGACCTTTGATTCTAATCATAGAGTTATTGTATCTTTTTTCTCTCCTGCAGATGTAAGGTGAAAATAAGCTAGAAAAAAAACTTCTCTCTGGGACATGGATGTACATGGTTTGTTACATTCCTGAACCTACTATGTATGGTGCTTATTGACTGTATACTTTATTTGTTCTCCTATGTGAAAAAACTGGCTCAAAAGAGCACTTAATGAGAACAAAGAGACAATGTACATTTGTTTAATGTGACATCAAAGCAAGTATTGTAGCACTCTGTGGAACAATAGGAAGCTTCCCTGTCCAAAAAAAGAAAAAAAAAATGAAAGAAAAGAAAAGCAGAAAAGAAAAACAGACAGTTGAATGAATGGAGGATACCAAAAGTACTCAAAAAACATGACAAAAATCTAAGTGAATAGTGGATTTCTGTCAGAGCAGTCAACGGTGCTTTACGTCAAGAAATGTGCCTGCGTTCTTGATGAAGATGGATGGACACTGATGGACTTCAGGCACAAAAAAGCAGGAATTTTTTTATGAAATGATCAAATGCCATGCAAACTCTAGAGAACAATACATCCTTGCTTGGTGGTATTTTAAAAGTCTATACAAAAAAAACCCAACAAAAACAAACCTTCTGGGGAGCCTTAAGTGGAATTTTTTTATTTTATTTTATTTTTTTTTTACACCATAAAGTGATTATTAAGTTTTCTTTTTACTCTTTGCCTAGCT
The DNA here is from genome assembly GCF_000747805.2 of Chaetura pelagica. Classification (NCBI taxonomy): domain Eukaryota; kingdom Metazoa; phylum Chordata; class Aves; order Apodiformes; family Apodidae; genus Chaetura; species Chaetura pelagica. The sequence goes on along the minus strand of NW_009954215.1, from coordinate 5,195,153 downwards.
TTTTATTATCTCTTGGACTACATTTGCCAATAACACATATAAAAGACTGGTATAACAATAAGCAGAAAACAAAACATTATGGTATTTCTCCTAGTGGGATGCAAACTAATGAGATGTATTAAAATAAAAATGGTATACCTATGCATAATTTTCTAGACGTTTCTTGGTTTATGTTCCCCAACTTCCCCTGTAATTTAAAGCATTACATAAAAAGAAAAACAAAAAAGAGAGAGAGAAAAAAAAGATGTGCGTAAACAAATCATAGGATATCATACAAAAATCCTTCTTTTTTATTTTTCCTTTAAGACTTACTCCAGTTGCCTACTAGTGATATTGTGTTAGCAATTGTCATTCTTATCAGTATACAGATACTTTAATTTCACATGTTGGAGCTGTGTGAAATGTACAAATTCTTGTATCTGCATTGTACAATGTCATGGTGGCATGGGAACTACCTTGCTGCAAATATTTGAACAAAACCTAAAATTCTTTATTTTTGGTAAAATGTTATGCTTTATGTGTATTCAACAGAAATATGTGTTTTTGTAAAGGTGAAGTTTGTATTTTTATCTAAAAATTAACAGTTTTATATACCTGAGAAAGCCTGCTATGTTTTCTTGAACCAAAAAAAAAAAGAAAAAGAAAAAAAAAAGGAGAAAAAAAAAAAGAAGAAAAAAAAAAAAAGAGGAAAAAAAAAATCATTTTGTGGTCATATTTTTGTAGTAGAATAGCCCAAATAACATCAAAATCTATTTTAAGTATAGCAGGGCAGATTAAAAACTCTGGCACCAGCTCCTGTGTTTTCAAAGTGCCAAAGGATTAAATGTTCAGTTCCCCATGGATTGCAGTGGGAGCCACATGGCTAAATCCTTCCGCACTGCTTTGGAAATGTAGGGCTGTGCTAGATATGACCTGGCTACTCACTTGGCCAAAATCACTGCCCCACCCCAGCAGTTTGGATTATGTACCCTTTGTTTTATTTGGATTAACACATTGGATATGTAAAATGAACTACTGGATTACTTTTTTTTATTATTTGTGTAACATCTACAAAGAGATGAAAGAGTTTTCTTAGTTTGGAACGAAAAAAAAGTTTGTCTTGAAGACAGTCTTTCCACTCTAATAATAATAATAAAAAAAATCTTCAAATGTGAATCAACTGCAGAAACTTAAAACAACAAAAGAGAGATTTTTAACCTTTCCATTTCTTTAAACAGAGTTCAAACATTCCCCTCCTGTTCCTGTAGCTCTGTCCAATTTCAGCCTCCCAAAGCCATGTTAGCTAACAGGCGTTATTGGCTTCAGATGCTAATGCAGAGATAGACTTAGTCACCGTTCTATTTTGTGATCATTTTCCCAGTGTATTTGTTGAGCACCAAAACTGGAAATACATTTAACTAAGATTGTCTGTGCTTGTTTTCCACTAAGTGTACTGTTCACAATGTTATGCACATGAATGTATGTGTCTGCGTTTAAAAAAGTGTATAAAATGTAATTTATATATTTATGTTTCAGTGGGATGCCAATAATGTTGCTCCGTTCCTTTTTTTTTCTTCTTCTTCTTTTTTTTGTCTAAAAAGATATCTAATGAAAAAAAAAACCAACACAAACATATATACATTAAAATCATGTAGATGAAAAGCATTATGTGACACACTGTGCAGGTATGAAAGGATGTCAAAGTCACTTAAGTGGAATCATTTGCAAAAGAACTTCTTGAGAGTCCTAAGGTTGCGCTGGCATAAGAACCTTGCGTTCAGATCAGTGGGCCAGCTCCCCCGGGGTAGCTCCATTGGGTACAATGGAGCTCTGCTGATTTACATCACCAGTGGGTCTGGCCCTACATTATTAAGGTCTTGAAAAAAACAAAAAAACCCCACAAACTGAGAGTCATGCATTTTTCGTGGTGCCAGCAAACAAACATGTTACGCCAAATTCAGAAAACCAGGAGAGAATGAAGACTGAACGGAGTCTTTTCCAGTGGTCGTTTGTTTGAGACTTGTAGTCTTGAGTTAATTTTGTTACCAGGAATGAAACGCACATGAGTCTTTGTTCTCAAGCACAGTGTTTATACAGCAGGCAGCAGCAAACACAAAAATCTCAGGGCTATATTCTCAGCTAGTATAAATTGGCAAATGTTTTTGACTTCAGCCGCCCTTAAGCTAATTTACATCAGATGAAGATCCAGTCCATGGTTTCTGAAATACAAGGAGTAGTGTCATGACATGAGCATCACTTACTACAGTCCAGCTGAGATACTACCCACCTGCCTTTCCAACGTTACAGGCTAAGGTTTTAGTCCTCCTTCTTCTAAGTGACCGATACAAGCAGAAGGAACAGTAACATTAAAGGTTGTGACACAGGAGACATTAATTCAAAGTTAAGTTGGACATTTCAAGGGCCATATCCTCAGCTGGTGTAAATCACCATCACTCCATTGCCTGCAATGGAGCTGTACCAGCTTACACCACTTGAGGGGCTGGTCCCTCATTCTTGCTCATCCTTTTCACTACTTGGTCCTGCAGGGATCTCAGACTGTTGTGTACTGTTAATGTAATCCTGTGTTCTCTAATACTTAAGCACAATAAGTGAATATAAGAATGAGTGTCAGACTTAACTTTGAATGTCCAAGCTCTGAAATGGTTTGTTTCACCATTGTGGCTGTAAATTAAACAGTTCTCTGTGCATTTGTGAATGCCGTGTCATATCTTCTTCCGCTGTCTACTGGAGGTGGACTCCATCTGGACTTTTAAATTGCAACATTTGGAGTGTTACAGGGAAGGGTGTGAGCAATTGCAGCCATGCGATATCTGACTGACAGCTCTGTTATTTGTGGGGTGGGGGGATAGTAGGGGGCTGCATGAAGGAGCTGGAGATGATAGTTGTAAGTCACGTTTCCATGCAATCCTTTAACACCTTGTCGTTTTTGTCCTTGCACATACTAGGTAGAGACTTGTGGGTAAAACGTTTCTGTCCTACATTCTGCAGTCATTTCCTCTGTCCAGAGATTCAGCACTTGTTGGTCTGATTTCATCTTTTTTGAGGTCTTTCCTGGTCAGAAAATTGACACCTAGGGGACTGCCTCAAAACAATCCCAGTGTTATGGTGCATGTTCAGTGTTTCTCTAGTCAGTTCATTACATTTAATTCTGTGCTTTGTCTTTCCAGATCTGCCCTTCCGTTGCTTTTGTTGAGTGGAATCAAGGATTACGTGCCAGTTTGCTTTCCTTTTCTTCTCTCCTCTGTCCTGATTGGCATCTGCTTTATTAGACAGTGCACGGTGGCTAGAGGGAGTTGCTCCTCTCCAGCCCTGATGGTTTTTAGGCAGCTCCAGCACTTCTGTGTCTTTGAGCCTAGGCTCTTTACTCTGCCTGGAGCAGCATCTCTTGGGTCTCCTCCCTCCAACAGGCTTCATTCAGGATTCCAGCTATGATGTTCTCTTGGCTGTCCTCCTTGGGCCCATGTTGCCTTTCTGTGGTCTGTTTTCCAGCTATTCTCTGCCTGACTCTCCCATCACTCTGTTTCTGTTTATAAAAAAATAATTTTCCCTTCCTAGGGTCTGTCTCACCACGTAACTCTTCTCTCTTCTCCGGCTTGACAAAACAGCCCTTGATCAGTTTATCTCCAAATAATTTGCTTTATCTCACATGTGCCCCAAGATCTTGTCTCCCAGGCCTACAGGCCCAGAACTGAACCTTCTGTGAAAGACAAATGCTGTTACATAGACACATGTTGGTGGAGAGAAATAAGATTCATCTTTGCATTTGGAAAAATGCTCATTACTGAAGCCTCCCTGCTAAAGCTCTGCCCAATTCCAGAAACAGTGTAACTCTGGAATAGTGGCATCAAAGCTATTCCAGACACATGACAGCTCAGTTAAGATAATTGGCCTGGTTTATAATGTAATGTAAATGTGCCAAAAAGCAAAAATGAAGTTTCAAAGCTACCTCAGATTTGCATGCTCATATTTTACTGTAATTTGAAGGAAATAATGTTCATAGCCCCCTTCAATGGCTTTGAAAAAATCTTACCCTGAATATTTATCCAACCTTCTCTTGGGCTGGAAATTGTGGTTGCTTTAAAACAGTGACAATGTGTAGCTTTTCAAGGAAGCCATTTTCTTGGTGTTTCTGCTCCACAGCTTCTAGTACAAGCAGATATCAGAAGCAGAGCCAGGTAAAACATTGTTTATACCCCTAAGAATCCCACTTAAGTTTGCTTTAGTTTCAGGTGACAGAGGGAAGCCTGTCAGTGTTGCATTCCTCAGAAATCAGCCTATGTTTTGTATTCATTATTTCATTTAATTACAATTAATTATGTGTTCCTAGATTTTAGTAGCAAGGTGTTTATTCCATGTCTGAGCTTTTCTGTGCTGCTCTTTGCTGTAGCATCTCAGTGGCACAGCCTTGAACTGGTTTGTACTTGTATCTCCTCTGAAATAAAGAACTATTGTTATCCCATTTTAGGCGGGACCGAAGCATGGAGAAATGACTGTGCAAGGTCACACAACAAGGCTATGGCAGAACCAGAGATAGGACTCAGATCTGAGTGCTCATCCAGTGCCCTAAATCACACGACCATCTTCCCTTTCCAAGAATGAATCCTTGCACCCTTAGAGCTAAATACTGAAAAGATTGAGGGTAAGTCATTTTGCCTAATTATTGTGCATTGGATACATTATCAAAAGCCACTGCCATATTGTCAGAGAATGTAGGGACTGATGAAAATCCAGCTTTCTGCCCATGCAATTATGCAGCCTTTTATGCTGTCATGACCTAGTCATTTCCTGCACGTCTAAGGAGTCAGCCTTTCGTGACTTAGAGTGAAAATTATGCACATAGAACAAATCAAGACTCAGATTTTCTGGGAATTTACAAAAATTCAGTAGCCAGCTTCCATTGTGCTGCCCTTCAGTTCAGTGTCATTCATTCCTTTTATGGTGGGTGTAACATTTCCTAAGGGAACTGTTTTTATCATGGGCCCAATCCTGAATTTTTTTCCCAGGCCCTAATGTGGAAAAGCACTTTAAGAGGTGCCTGTGTTTGCCCTTCTTCAAACTAGTGCCTAAGCGTGCTTGTAACTTTGGACAAACATCCCATTGACCTCAGGCAAATGGAGCACAGTTGATGCTTTATTACTCTTTTTGAGTAGGGTGTGCCTTCCTGACACAGGATGCTGGTTGTGGGATGGGGGTCTTCGTGCTGTTGAACTGTGTTGTAAGCAACTCCAAAGATGAAGTAACAAGACTAGAAAAACAGCTGGGAGAATTGCACTCTCTTCTACTTCCATAGAGGTTGCCATTTTGAAATACATAATTGTTCTTTTTTGTTTGGGAAAGTACTTTCCTGGCATGGGTGGATTCAGGACTGCAGATACTAATGGCAGTGTTCCCATTGCAGATTATCTCTTTGGGTACCTCAAAGAATAGGATTTGAAAACTCACAATCATCTCTGTAACAGACAAATTTGAGATAGGAAAAAATAATGAGAGCAAATTTCAGGTCAAATGTGGCCGTTTTTAGGTTAGGAAAAAAAAAAGGCATTAGAAAGTAAAATTAACAAGATGGAAAGTTCAGTCATTCATTTTTCAGCTGTGGAATGTTACCTGCCCCTTTAGTCATTCCAATTATTTGCTGCATCAGGCTAAATTGATGTGCTGAGGGAGCCCTACAACATGGAAAAAGTTATGACTGGTTCTCATTGAACTGCTACCTACTATCGTGGCATATGACTGTGAGGTGGGGCTTGCAATCACAGTTGTAAATCAAAGAACAAGTCATAGGTTAGGTGCTGTTTTCCTTAGATATTGTCTCCAAGTTTGTTTTCTTTATGCTGGTCTCTCAAGTGGTGTTTGGTGAGCTTTGCAGTTGGGTGTAAAGTAATGAATATGTAGTTCCTAACCTGCAACCAAGGAAGTGCCAACTCTTAGTCTTGTTCGTAATCAATAGGTGAAATTCCTGGCAACATTCTGGTGATAGGATGTCTGTCACTGAAGGTTTCAGTGTCACATTCTTCCTGTGTCACTTCTTCCTCTAGAGGGGAATCCAATCATCATTATATTTGACTCATTATCAAGCCATCAAATCTGACTCGGTTTGAGCTTTTAGCATCTGAAACTTCCTGTTGGGACTGGGTATGCCAAATGTCTGCCAGAATCTTAGGTAAAAATACACAAAGAAAGGCTGACTTATGTGCTTCAGCAGAAAAGAAATCCACATATGAAGGATGGAGGAGTCCTCAAACAGGGAAATAAGGAGCCAAGTTTCTAACAAGTGTTGTACACTCAGCTTCCTGAGGTCAGACTTGGTGTTTTGGCTCTCTGTACTATCTTTGATCTTGCATAATGAAGGCAACTGGTTTTACTGTCCATCTTTGAAACTGACAGTAACTATTAAGATCAGGTATGTGAAAACCTGAAGCACTAAGAGATGTAGCTGAGCACATAGGGCTTGAAATCCCTTGGGGATTTTTGAAACATCTTGATTCTTGAAAGCAATCACAATTTAGCAGAAGAAAAGCATTTTAAACACTTGTGAAAAATCCCACCCTGATTTATTTGGCAGGTGAAAAAGGAACCCAGGAAATATACTGCACAGAAGGATCATTCAGTGACAAAGTAGGTGTTCACGGAAAATGCTCATGCTTAAATTTTTCAGCAGTTAATGATCATCTTTACAGACCATAATACTGGAATACCTCACTTATCGATACATCAGGGCTTGGATGAACTTTGAGATGTATGAAAATGGGACACTCCTTAGGCCAATGGCAGCTCTATGCTCTAGTAACTGATCAACCAGTTACATAATTGGCCAGATCAGGAACTTGCAGAAGCAGAAACAACTCTGTTGACTTCACTGGAGATGACAGTTACCTGAGAATTGGCCTGAAAGTCTTGCCACGAAGCAGATATTGGTTTATTATTTTGCTGTCTTGTGTTGTTGTAAAAATAGGTGCATTTCCTGGAGCAGTTAAAACAAGAAAATCTAGAAAAGCAGTTTCCCACAGAGACTCATCCACACTGGAATTTGCCGAGGTCCCCGGATGTGAACATGTGCTATTAGAAAATGTGAAACAGCAACTTTGTTTAGTTGCCTCTGACCTGTCAAAAATGCAAAGCATTCGTTACCAGACTTTTCCTTGGCAATTAGCGGGTAGAATTACTCTTAGAAATTGTTTTCTTTGCTCACAAAGGGAGAAGCAAGACATAAATTCAAGATATCCCCTGTTAGACCACAAGAAAGAAGACTCGGTTGACAGAGGGCCTGTGGGTGAAGTGTTGAGTGACCTCAGCTCCCTTTGGGGATGAACTCAAACTTGTAGAACTCAGTGAAGTATCAAGAGCCCTCCAGAATTGCTAGACATCCCTAGCAGTCCAGTTTTAATTCATTGTTATAAGACTTTCAAGAAACCTCAGTTGACTTCAGGATGTCTTGGTTCTGCAGAGAGATTAGTTTTGACCTAGGGATGTCACCACGAATGTTGCCTTTTTTCTCTAGGCAGCAGCACTCAAACTTTAGGTTTGCTTTCTGCTATTTGGTGTAGGTCTTTCCCAGAAGTGACTTCTCAAGTGCCTGTTGCATGACCCTTCACTGCTGTGTAAGCCTGGCCTTTCAGATGGAGAGTCCTCCTTACTCCAGCCCTGATTCACCTTTTCCTTAGCACTTCGGCTTGACTTGTCTCTTCTATATAAAGGTGGTGCTGGTTAAAGCTGAAGACCAGGGAAGTTTCAAGAGGCCAGGTTTTCTGCTATGGGCCCGGTTCCACTGGAGCCTGTTGTGTGGGGCCCAAGAAGGAGGGAGAGATGTTGCAGCACTTCAAGAAAGCCAAGACGTGCCTCCTCCTGCTCAAATGGTCCTGCCTGAAGATGCATAGCCTCCCTGGCTGCCACCAAGCACTGCATTCTCCCCCTTCCCCTTTTGCCTTGAGGGCTGATGTCTCCCTGATGCCAGCATGTCCCTTGTGCAGAGGATGGTCTCCTGCTGCATTGTGTGGTTGAGGAGCCATGGTATCTGCTCACCAGCAAGATTCCCATACAGACAGAGGGCTCTGTGCTCATGCACTGGGCATGAAGACATTTCTTGATCCAAACTCACTCACGGTGCAAGAAGCTGCTCAGAGGTCTTCTTGGAGCCAGGAAGCTACTAAAACAATGTGTTCAGGATCTGAATTCCCCTTTACTGCCTTGAGTTTCCTCCACAAAAATGACAAAAGCAATTTAGCCCAGATAGAGTGGTTTCTTCATGTATGAGTCCTGCAGGTTAATGTTCAGCTTGTGTACTTTACTGATTACTACAAATACTGCTTTTAAATCAAATTGTCACTTTATTGAGGGCTGTGTTCCTTTTGCCTGTGCTTCAGAACAGCTTTCCTAACAGCTTGTATCCCTTTGTTGTGAAGAGCCTACTGGCCGATCCAACATGGTTAGTTTATGTCCACATATCTAATAGGGGTTTTGGGACCTTGCAGCTGGGGTAAGCAAGTGCAAATGTTTCCTATTAGCTCTCTGGATTCCCCTAAGTTGTGATTCAGCAAGAGAGTCAGTGGAAAGCTGAACCTGAGGCATGAGATGTTTGTTTGAAGTTACTTGTGCTTGAAGTCAGGCATTGTCCGAGTTAGCTTGCTAAGCTGAGGCCCTGAAGAGCCAACCCAGTGCAAGCTTGGCCTTTTCCTCTGATGCATTGCCTGAGGTGGTGTTAGTTTCAGAAGCCTCTGCAGTCTTTCACTAAACTATTCCATAATATTGAGGGAAAGCTTTAGCTATTTGGTGGCTTCCTACCAGCAAGCTGAGCTGTACTAGAAGCCCATAGCAATGCTTGCCCTCTCTGGGCCTCTAAGGTCTCTTCTCTCCTTATTTTCTTCAGCATGTTTCTTTACTAAGGCAAGTGAAAAAAAACCCAAACAACATATCTTAAAATAGTACCTCAGAAAGGTGGGAAATTAAGTAGATTATATCATCTTGATTCCTTTATCTCGCTTAATTAAGAAGTTTGCCAGTGGTGATCTGGTATTTCTTAAAAGACATAGACATGAAGAACACTTTGAGCAACTTCAAAAGAATTTTCAGGCTAGATCAGAAAAAGATAAAACCAGAAGTGGAAACTTCTTTATAGCTCATTACTTACAGGAAGTACATTGTTGCATAGGATATTAATTAATTCTGCAGGATGAAGTTTCCAAAAGAAAAAAAAAAGAAATGGCACCTTCTGTATCTTAGAGGGAAGGTCTCAGGGCTTCTGCAATTGTGGTAGAGACACAAAGGATGTGAATGGTCATATCACCTGGGAAGAAGCTACTTCTGGGAAAAGGCTTTTTAGTGTTTCAAGTGTGTACACTGTTGAATTTCTGGAGCAACTTCCTGGTCTAGCTGCAAAAAGAGATCAAGGGAATGGCAAAAGTCTATCTTGTTTTCAGTGGCCCTGTTCTCCACCCTGGAAGGCAGAAACACTGCACTGTCTGTCTAGCTGCTGGGAGGGCAGTGCGAGCACGTCTGGATGACTGAGGATGAACACAGAGAAGTTCACCAATCAGGTAGTGAGGCCAGCAAAGTGAGACTAGCAAAAAGGATACTACCAGTGACACTTGTGGGAAAAGAATTTTTGTCAGACTCTCAGTTAGTTCAGCTGAAGAAGTAATCCTAAAATCCTGACTTTGGACAAGGAAGCTACTCAATTTTGGACAATCCCAAGCCACTCTATTTACTGTTAGTGAGTTGATGCTCTCAGAAGTGCTGTGAAACAGGAATATTTCATATTCCTTAATCACCCAGAGATCCTACAGATGACAACTAACAGTTTTCTGCTGCTTCAAGAGTTGTCTAGTGTGAGCGGTCTTGATGGTGACTAGAAAGGTGAGGGGTTGTGCCCCAGGCTCAGCTCCTGGTTTCAAGTCCAGATGTCCTGTCTCCAGGTTAGCACCAGCCAGTATTAGGGGCACCTCTGTTGTGTGCAGAGCTTTGCACACAAGCCTGTCACCTTGCTGTCCTCCACCACCAGGGATATGTCCACCTGCCAGCTCTTGTATTTCACTCTGGCTGCAGGGATAGCTGGGCTGTGTGTAAGAACATATTTTATGCAGCACGGCTTTTCCCTCAGGACTGAAGCACACAGGTAGTCAGGATCAAATGGTTTTTTTTCTTATGTAGAAAATACAAGCAAGATATTTAAATATTGGGTTGGTTGCTCTTTGTATCTTTAGGCACCCAGGCTTGTGCTCACTGGGAGTCATTCTGACTGAAAATCAAGAGGTGTTTGCCCTGGTGAAGGTTTCTACTCCAGCTTGAAAGTGAGATGGGGACTCCTAAGTCACAAAGATGCTTTTGCAAATGTATCTGCCTTCCTGCTTCCCTAGAAATCAAACTGCTTGGCCTGAACTGAATGTTTAAATAATAAACAACTGAAGGACAGTCTGATTGCTTCTTTCTCTGTGTTTCCCTTATGGAGCCCTTGTGGTCATATGGCATCTGCTCTGACCTTAAGGACCTGATTTCTGGAGGCTTTTTTACGATGCTAACAAATGCCACACTTTAACTAGCCATTAAATAAGCCAGTCAGCAGTAACTATTCAGGAGAGGGATTAGGAGAGTATTCTTGCTGGCATACAAGATGGCTCTGTCCATATACTGGCCAGGGATGAAGGGCTGGAAAACTGTGTGGTGGAAGAGACTATTAATGTGATTTTCCACAACTTTCCTTGCAGCTGCATTTTTGTGGAGAGAGAGAGAGGTGGCTAGGCTTGCAGTAACATGTTGTGCCGTCAGAAATGCTACAGCCACCATCTGTTTCCAGCCCACGACTTGAAAGAAAACTGAGCAGTAATCTCATAATTCACATGAACATTTTACACTTGTGAACCTTTCCCAACCTTTGTCTAATAATGTGGGGAGTGCATGGTGCTAAGGTTTGTATTTTTCCTGCACATATTAGTGTTTATTTGTATGTCTTTTTCTGTTTTGTTGGGTTTTCTTGTTTGTTTTTGTTGTGTTGTTTGTTTGGGTTTTTTTCCATGGCCCCATAAAAAAAAATATCTCACTGGAAGGAACATCAGGCCAGTTCCACAGTCAAAAGAAACGTAGTGAAGGCAAAATCCCAATTCCATTGACCTTGCTGGCAAAAATCTCCAGGAGGAGGTGCATTTAACATTCCTCCTTGTGTCTGTTTTAACTACTTGATTAAAAGAAAGAAAGACATTAGAAAGTGAAGAGGCAGGTTGCTGAACTGCCCTTTCCCTGCAGGAACAGAGCTGCTAGCATAGCTGGACATGTGCATTTTAAACCTGCACCATCAGATAGGATGATAATGGTAGGTTGGATTTTAATGAAAACAAATTCTTCTGCTAATCTTTGCTTGGGGCTGGCCCTCTGTGGGATTAAGGATACCACCTGCTGTGCCAAAGACATGCTCAGGTTCAGGGCTGCTGGTGGGTGGGAAGAACAGAAACATCTGAGAGTGACTTTGGTGAGCGATCTCGCAGTCTGTCCTGTTGCAATGCCCTCAGGGAAGCCAAAGAGTTGAGATCATTTAGTTGATGGAAATACTGCTCCCCTCCAGCCTGCAAAGCAAGGCTGACATCATTAAGGATTTCTTTTTGACTGTTCTGCAAAGCCAAGGGCTGCTGTTTCTCTGGGCCTCCTCTCATCTTTGGACCCAACTTCCACGCCTCCTGCTAGCACAGCTGAACTGGCTGAATGAACTCCTGCTCTCCTCTGGCCTTACAAACAATGACTTTTATAATCTCAACCAGACCACAGAGCAGTTTAAGGATAAAAGGGCTTCTCATTTCACATATCCCTTTGCTGCTAGAACTATAAATCCTTGATGGACTGAGTTTATAGCATACTGCTACTGCAAGCAAGTGAAATTTATTTTGTGTTGTCATATGTATGGTCGAACTGTCTGAGAAGTTGCCAAACAAAGAACTGAGCTGCTGATGGGCAACAATTCAGTCTCTTCTGATTTTATTTAAAAAATAATAAATAAACATAAATCAAAAGAACTTTTTTTGACATATGCTGCCTGTTGGGTGATCCTCAGTAACTCCAAGATGTGTCTGTAAGTGGAAGAAAGCTGCCAGCTGTGGCCAGGTCCAGCAGACATGACATGAAGTTCCACCATGAAAAGGTTTGTGGGCTGACTAGGGTTGGGGACAGGTTAAGGGACACTTCCTTTTTTAGCACTAACTGCTGTTCTGGATGTCTTTGTTCAGGTAACAAGAGTGGACAGAGACCACACTGACCTCTGCTCGAATCAATTGCAAAACTTCATTGACCCCTATGTGGCAGTGGTCATTTTTGTGTTTTGCAGTTTGTTCAAAGGTGGATTGATGATGAATCTTTGGGGTCTGGAAAGCTGGCCCATGTCTATTTTGGTGCCACATGACAGTTGATGGTCTAAACAGAAGACAGTAGAAACTGTTAAAGCTGATGGGGTCTGAATCACATATATTTCTGTATCATTTTCTTACAGAGTGAATAAGCCTAAAAAGTTACCTTATTTTTATTTTGTATCGAATTAATTATTTCTGGGGGTGTTGGAATCTGTCACATTAAATGGCCATTCCCCATTTACTCCCTGTTGTCCTGCTGGATTCAATCCCTGCAACCTCCCACCCCCTCACCTGCAGTTTACAGCCGTATCTGGAGTGTCTACCCCTCACACGTGCTGGTAGGAACCTTCTCCCAGCCTGCACACACATTGTGGCTTTGGTGTCCCTAGAGTTATCAGCTTCTTTCCCAACATTTGTTTTTGCATGAGAGGGAAAAAGAGAGGGGGCATGGGAAGGGCAATGGCAGGGAAGGCCTCTGACATGAAATTCCCAGGAACAGGATTTGCACATTTTATGACCGTTCAGATGGAAATGCAATGGAGCTGAATTATTACTCCTTAATCCTGCTTTCTCACTTTCCTCCCAGCAGCCTCCTCCTCTCCAGCTTAGGTAATACAGAAGCTTATAAACAAATCTCACCGCATGAAAAATAGCAAAAGGGGGGCAAAAAAAAAAGACCTGGGTTGGGGCTGTGATGGATAGACAGGTGGAAGGCAGGCACCAGAAGGGAGGATGAATGGTAAAAGCCTTTGATGGAAACACTAAAGGGCTATTGAAAATCCAAAGGCTGGGGGGAGGGAGGAGAAAGAATAGCAGGAGGAGGGAAAGCAAGGGAGTCGTGCCCCCCTTCCCCCCCGCCCTCTTTCTCAGGATGTTGAAAGTATTTGTCCTTCGTTACAAAATGATTGAACTGCCGCCAGGCCAGGCCACCCTTCCAGCCATTGCACTGGGAAACTGGCACTTCTGAAAGCCTCCTTGCCTCTCAAATTTTATAGCTTTCCCTTTTTGTGGGAGTTTTTGTGTTGTGCTACTTGCAGGTTTGTTTTCAGATTTGCTGTGTATCAAAAGAACTATATTTTTTTTTTTGCTCTGACAAACACAGAATCCAGGTAATGAAAGGAAGAATTAAAAAATAAAGGCCCATTTTTATCAGAATACCCAGCTGTCTGCCTTTTATTGAGTCAGAATTTCATGCATTTGATATTCAAGATATTGCATTAATATTCCTTTGGTTTATCTCTAGTGGTTTTTGAAGGAGGAATTTCATCCTGTAAATAAAGCTTCTGCTTTAATGATGCCTCTGTGCGCACAAAAGCGTTGCCTGTTCTTCATAGTCAGAGTAGTGAGGATGATCCTGTTATAACATAATTAAAAATGGGTTTTGCATCAGGCAAATGCAGACAACAGTGGGAAAAGATAATCTTTCCCCTTTTCAGAATGGTCCCTGAAGTTCTGTGATGTCTTTTGTCTCGCAAGATCTACAGATGGGAAGAACTATTGAAGATTTGCACATGAGACTGTTACTGCTGCCAGAGGCTGTATTTATATCATGTATTTATAAGTGTGTGTATTTATATAAGCCTGATGCTTGGGAAGAGCTGAAGCTCTGTGGATTCTCAAGAATTAGATCTGGATGTCTGCAGATGTGTCCTCCACCCAGGCTCCTGATAACTGGGGAAGGACCCAGGGCCTTTGCGGCCAGGGAGGCTGATGAGCTTGAAGTGCCCTGGCCAGGCGGGGTGAGCCAGGTCCTGGCTGTCCCCTGGGCAGGTACCTGCTCTGTGTGCTGGGTGGGTCCATGTCCTCCCTTCCCATCGGCTGCATCGCCCTCAACGCGGCCCCAAGGACACTCCTCCAAGCAAACAGTGCAGACAGTCAGCTGTCTATTGCCTCCAAGATTAGATCCTGGGATTAGGTCTCTGATGGGCTGGCCATGCTATATATTTTAAATAGGCCTAGGATTGCAGACAGGCAATATCCAACCCATACACAGCTGAATACTCAGGAAGGGGGGGGTGATGCTGTCCTTGCTCACAGACCCACTGCAGCTGAAAGCAAAGCTCTCCACAAAGATAACTTTGCAATAGCACTTTCCACCTGACCATCTCCAGTTTCTGGTTATGATCATTAATGTTTGCAATGGCCCGTGAGAGGTAATGCTGCCTTTATCCCCACTTCCAAAAGAAGAGAGAGGGTAAGTGATTTGCTCAAGGTTAGACGGGGAGTGGCTGGAGATGGTGCTGCAGTCTCCTGCCTTCAAAGGAATTTGCTGCAGTGACCCAAGCAAACAGCCCCTGCTGGTACGAAGCCGGCCCATGGTGTGTCATTCGCACTTTGTATCTAAGATGCTGTGTCTGGGGACGTATTGCCAGTCCTCTCAAAGTGACTTTTTGTTCTTGAGCGTGGGTGAAGACTTGTCACTGTGCCAGAATGACACAAAGTCTAGAAATTATGATGGCAATTCAGGTCATGGTATAACACGAGAAAAATGCTGCCTCAGAAGTGTCCCCGTCTGGTGTCATTGCTTGTGATTATTTAAGCTGCCTGACATGGCCGTGGCAAAGATCAGGTTGTAGCTGATATGAATCATGCCTTGAAATAACACTTTCCTTCTTACATTGTGAAAACTGCAGAGGTATGGGAAGTGAGGGAAAATGGGATTTCCCTGAAGGTTAAAGATTTTCCTTTAATCAGCTTTCATAATGTTAATTAAACATTTGGAACAATAGCTGGGTCCTGGGATCCGCCTGCTCTTGCATAACTATCTCACAATACCATTTTCACTTTCATGTTTATTTGCCAGCATGATTCAAAGTGAGAGCTGAGCAAGACTCCTGCACCAAGGAACTACTTGGGTTTGCGGAAAACTCAACCTCTCTTACCTCTCCTAGAGAGAGAAGACCCAAACTCTCCCCTCCTGAGAAGGAGCAGCCTCGAGGGATCACAGCACTTTGTCATCATTACCCCATCTGCAAATGGGGCTAATAAATACTGGTATTTTGAGACTGGTACACATAAATATATACACACCCATATGGAGAAATGGGTGTGTTTATAGAGATCAGTACATGGATAGATATATTCCAGGTAGGTAAGGTGTATTACAGTGCCACTTGTTCCCTGAATTATTCACTCCTTCTGTAGTGTAGTTGCTATGTGCCCATGAGCCATCGTTTCTGGTCCTTTGAGCAATGGGTTTAATATAACCCAGGCTTGTATCACACGCACATGGAGCACTCAGGGGAAGAAAAAATTGGGGGGACAGTTCGTAGGCAGGGGATGACATTGATTCCCCCTGGGACCGCACACTGTGGGAGCAGGAGCTGTGCTGGGCAGATTTCCACAGCCCAGGAGGTCCTCTTGGTGCCCCACAGGAGTGTCTCTGCTGGTGGTCTGAGATGTCTCGGTATGTCCCAGAGCTGGTCTAGCAACATGCTCAGAACACCCTCACAGGCACACTTTTCTTTTTTCAAAAATAAGGCATTAAAACTTACAAATGTCAGGCATTATAAAAAATAAAAATAAAAAAAGCTATTCTATTTTAGGTCAAAGTGTTATCTAGCCCAAGATTTTTAAATATGCACAAAATGCAGTTTCTGCAGACGGACCATTAATCAGCTGCTGGAAGAACTGCCTTTTCTAAGCTGCAAAGGTGAAAACAAAAGGCTCTATTTTCCCATTGTATGGACAGAGGGTCTGGGTGCAGGAGGGCACCTATATCTGTGCAGGCTCCTGCTCCCCTAGCAACATGTTAACATTTTTGCAAAAGCTGTTTAAATACAGGGAGCCACTTGCCACGCAAGCTGTACATGGCAGTTGCCCTGTTGACACATGCTTTTGTCTGCTCAGAGGAGGTGCTCTGTAAACATTAATGTTAGTCGGTTTTTATGTTACTTATTTCTGATTCATTGGTTCTAAATTAGTAGCTCAGAGGCACATACCTTTCCTACAGGCAGGGAAGGGATTGCCTTTCTTCTCCCCACCTTTGGAAACTTTGACCTGCTAAGATCACAAACTGTAGGAAATCTTGGAGGCGAAGTCCCAGGTACCGCCAGCAGTAAAAGCTTGGAGTAAACAGATTAGGTGTGTTTGAAAGATGTTTTAAGGGAGCTTGGACTCTCTGGCTCAGTTTCCATTTACCAGAGGCAAGATTAATTCCAGGACTGAAATTGATGGCATGGAGGCTTCTTCCTTAATAGAGGAATTGGCTATGTAATTTTTATATATATGCTATGTTTTTTTTCTGTTTGGCAGTGCAGGACATGAAGAATCGAAACTTCTCTCCACACCCCTTTGATTAGCACAGGAGTGGCAGAAGGAATTTTTTCTCTCTTGGTCATTCAGAACAACCTTTAAGCCCAGGTTTTCCACCCTGTTCCCATTAGGAAGATACAGAGGCCAGGAGAGCGAGCCCCCTGCCAGCTGGGAGCCGTCAGCTGCCTTCAGAGTCTCAGCCAGCCCTTCTGGGATAAATCTATGGTGAGGTGTGTAATGTGCATGGGATCAACCCTGTATCCCACACAGTTCCTATCCCTGCAGGCACAAACTTTTATAAAAAAAATTGGAGAACAAAAGGGAAAACCCATTTCTTGAACTTTGAAATCACTTTGTTGAGCAGTCAGGGCTATTGGGGTCGTGTCTTCTCAGACTCATCTTTAAACCAAGGGCTGCTGGCTGTAGGTTTTTCCACTCCTTTGCAGGAGTGGGGTGGCAAAGCCCTGAAAGCTGAATAGATACCTCCTGGATCCTGCCTTGAGGATGGCAAAGGACATTGTCAATTTACACACAAAACAAATGCAGAATTCTGTCTGCACATTTTGGGCTGAGACAAATAAAAATTTTGTTGTCAATCTGGCTTGGCATCACCTTTTCAATTTTCTTTTGTTTTCTCTGCCCGTGAATCATCTCTCCATTTCACTTCTCTTTTGTTTGTTCCATAATTGCTGGCTTAACCTGGAGGCACGAGGCTTCCTTGTGGAAACATCCCCACGCTGTCAATCAGTGAAGGAGAGGTGGTACAGCTGGTACAGTCCTTCCTCCCTCTCAGGAGTGAATGAATCATCCCTTGAATATGCAATATCATCCAGGACAGGAGCCAGGATCCTCAACAGGCACATGAATTCCAGCATCTCTGGAAAAATTATTTCCACATTTTGGGCAGACTAAGAGACAGTAAGTAAATAAGCAAGCTGTGGCATTTGCAATCCCTGTAGCTTTATTTAAAGTGACTGCCTGTGCTCTAAATGGGTATTAAAAATACAAAGAGAAAAGCATATATCCTTGAGCTGATACTGCCCAAGGCAGCTTCACAGTATGGCCCATTTAATGCCATTGAGCGGTTCGTTGCACAATTAAGAACCCACCAGAAACAGTAGCTGCCTGCTTTTCTCCTCAATGCTCACACTCATCCCAAACCCTCTCTGCTGCTGGCCTCTGTATCTCTCCTTTGGAGCAGTGTCAGTGCTGTGTCTTAGTCCTGCATGGAGATGTTCCACATGGCCCTTGCACAGGAGCAGCACAAGGCACTTGGGCTCCTTCCCTCAGCCAGATTCTCGTTCAAAAGCGTTTCCCCTCCAAGGAAAAGGCCAATTTCCTATGGTTGCTCCTGGGATGCTGGTGGGATATGGCTGGGGAATCGGGGAAGATTGACTGTGCAATTAGGTAGTACATGATACAGCATTTTATAACATCAACTGGTTTTCCTAAGCTCTCGTGTGCTGGCCTCATGACTTCAATAAAAGTGCCCCTGAATGATTAGATTTCATTGCTGAATGTGTGAGAAACACAATGGGAGAGGAGCACTGATCTGATTGAGCAGAGAAACACTGGTCAGCAGGGCCATGATATTGCTTTCTCTACCTTGCTATTCATACCAATAGCTAAGACTTTTTCTGCTTTGTTTTCAGGCCAAGGTTACAGCTACATGTTAACCTTCATCAGTCCTGCTGACAATAATAGTTAAAGTGAAATACCATGAAAATAATCTTCCTATATATTTAAACCACTCTAGCACTTTTCAAGGCAGTATTTGTGCCCCTGTTTATGCTGCAGACCCTGGTGACCCTAGAATACTTTTATTTATGACAGCATAAGCATCATTTCCATGGCAACATGCTTTTCAAGCTGCAGATTGAGGATTGCAATTTCCTAAGCAATAGAAGAAGCAATGGTGGATTATTTTTTTTCCCAGCCAGCTAGTAGCAACTTTCATGTGCAAAACGATCAGCCATGACAAATAATTTAAAAGCTACATTATAATCAAGGCAATTTTAAAGCTCAGCATGGTTAGCCTAAAAATAAAAGAGAGATCCAGTTGTTTACTGGAAATGAAGATCATGCAATGATATCCTCACTGCTACTCTAGTAAATCAGCTTCAACTTGCTGTGCCATGCAGCCTAATGAGAAGGAGAGCAGTTTACTTCACCAGAACCACACATTATTTACAGGAAGACAACGACCCAGTTATAATCCTTTATGGTTTTGGACAATGCTTTCCCATATTGGGGGAGACAACAAAGCCTGTTTGAAAACGGTCCAAGCTATCAACAAAGGAATGTTGTTAACAGATACGTTGGTTAGTGGCTCATGTGAAATTGCACTCTGTGCTTTCTGCCTTCAGAGAGCACTGGGGTGGAGCTGATCCCTGTGAAGGAAAAGTCTCCTGTGCATGCACAGAGGTCAGCAAGGCCCTTCCTAGTGTTGTGGACAGAAAGACAGAACTGAGCCTATGGGGAAGCATCCCTCAGCAGTGCCACAGCTTTGCCTCCCTCCCCAAAATCAAAGTGTTGTGATTCCACAAATAAGGAAGCTGAGGTGCAGAAAGATGCAATATGTCCAAGGTTGCCCCAGCTGACAGAGGTGTTCCCTGGGGTCCCAGGACACCACCCTGCTTTTCTGGGGCCATGACACATTTATCAGTTTGGTGTTTGAGGGCTTGAGCTGTCTTCTGTTCTGCCAGCTCGGTGCCTGACACCCTGCTGGAGGACAGCACTCCTCACAGCTGCTCTTCTCACCATCTCTCACTGGCAGAAAGTTTGCATTAAAAATACCACTTTAAGGAATTAAAAAAAAACAAACTCTGAGGATTATTTTTTTTTCTGTTGGATTGCCCTTGAGAACTATGAAAACTCCCTTCATATCCAGGCAGGATTTGCTGCTCACCTGGCCAAGCCCAGGAAACTGTTCCATGCTCTTAGCAGAACTGACGCAAACCTCTCTGTATTATCAGTTGCTCATGTCTCTGATTTCCAAGTTAGTGAGCATGGTAAGCATGTCACTATAGAATTATCTGAGCTAAATTATCTAAGTCATGCTAGAAATTATTTCAAAGAAAATAGGAGTTGCTGTTGTTTTTTCCCCTCAGAATTATTTGGAATCACAAGTGCAGAAATATTAAACCACATTCTGTAATGATGGAGAAACATTCCTACTTGAGAAAAAACATGCTCATATGGGTTTGCTTTGGGGCCCCAATATTTTTGGGGGCAAACCTTCCACTGGTTGTGAAAGCATTAGGACAGCAGAGGGGACCTCCAGGTTTAGGGGGCCCCCATACCCTGGGAAGTCATTAACTCTCCTGGGTGAAGCTGAGTAAGTACTGCTTTCAAACAACAAATTTTCCATACCAGGGACTGGTTAATTTAGGTCTCTGGGGTGTTGGGTATTGGACCAAGCATGCCAGAGACCTCAAAGTCAGAAGCTTTCAGGACATCAAGAACTACAAGAAACCCTTAACTAAAGCCACTACATACTGATGTGTGAGGCCAGCCTTAGCTCCCCAGTGTCCTCCTCCCTGTGAAGGTGGTTGTCAGGCTTCATCTGGAGTCTGAGCACCTGGGTTAGGAAATGAGGGAACCACTGAATATGTTCTGCCTCAGGGAAAGTGCTCACCCTCACGTTGGCTGGCGATGGAAGAGGAGGACGGTTTTTCAACGTGCTCTTATGGTTTCAGACTTGAACTTGGAACTGTTTGTTTTTGCTACGCCACCCCTTCCGCCCTGGTTAATAGTCAACTTTGAAATCCAGCTTTATGCCCCATGTGTTTGATTTGCATTTCAAATGCAGGGCCAGCAGGGCAGGCTGTCTAAATCACTTGTCAGCACAAGGGAAGGAGGTGACACAGTGGGAGGAAAAAGTGAGAGGCAGCTGTGGCCCAGTATAAATGCTCTGGCATCTGGGCAATGCTGTTACTGGGAGAGTACCCAGCAAGTGACAACTGCTCACCTTGCTCAAAGGGTGAGGTCTAACCCAGGCAACACACAGGGACCAGCTTGTCTCCTTTGATTTGCACTCTATTCCTCCAGCTCTATAACCCTGCATCCTGTTTTCCTTATCCACTGCAGCTGTATGTAGAGGTGAGGGCTTGAAAAGACCCAGCGAGGGGAGTTTCTTTTGAAACCAAAACCAGCCCATCATGATTTTACTATTTTTCTTTTGGTCAGCACGTCGCAGTCTTAAATTTATCACCCATCTGTAGATGAATTGACATACAGGAAACCTATCTCATTGCCAGTTGGAGGGCACAGGGCAGAGTGAGTTCACTGGCCACTCTTGAAAAGTGGCTGGCTGGAAATACCATTTTCAGCTGCTCTTTGATGAGGTAACATCAAGGAGCAACACGACTGCACACACCACACATAGGCCAATGCCAAATAGTTGGCAGGGCCAGTCAATGCTGCATTGAGGAAAGGGGAAACATTTGCAAAACTGGTAAAAAGTGAATTAGATGTGTTTTAAAGCTATTACTTTCCAGACTGTTTACTGTGAGTGAC
Source organism: Chaetura pelagica (assembly GCF_000747805.2). Classification (NCBI taxonomy): domain Eukaryota; kingdom Metazoa; phylum Chordata; class Aves; order Apodiformes; family Apodidae; genus Chaetura; species Chaetura pelagica. The sequence goes on along the minus strand of NW_009954215.1, from coordinate 5,174,058 downwards.
ACAAAAATGATTGGCTCGTCCTTAGAGACCTTCATGAAATTGACCTGGTGGATGTGGTGAAACCTCATCCTGCCCTCACTGATGCTGCCTGGAGTCATGAATGTGTGTTTGGAGCAGAGTCTTGCTGGCTGCCCTGAGCTGCCCTGATGTGTTTGTACCACAGGACGACCTCTTCCTTTCACCTTTCTAAATTAAACAGGACTTTGGGGCTGCAGGGGGAGTAACCCCTGATGGAGGCAGCAGGTGGGAGAGCCAACATGGAGCCACGAGCCCCGCACTGTCAGAGGATGGTGTGAGGACACTGTTCCCTGCCAGCCAGCCTGCACCACAGCTTCCCCAGATCTTACTGGAAATAGCCACGTCTGCTTCTTGCAAGCATGATAAAAACTACCTGCCAGGCTCAGCTGACGTAAATCCCCATAAATTCGTTCACCAGCCTTATTCCTGGAGAACTGCTGCTTAATGCTCTATTTCTCCATAGCTGCAATTTCTCTCAGTTTATTTTAACGACAGTGCCTTGCTCTCAGTTTCACCACACACGTCCTCTCTCTTGCTGAAAAGGTGCTGATGAACATGGACTGTGTTACCAGAAATCACATTCCT
>NW_009954215.1:5144350-5172718 GCF_000747805.2 Chaetura pelagica | reverse complement strand
CCTGCTCCTGTTCCTTGGCTCAGTTCTCCCTCATTTCCCATTACCTTCCTATTTTAAGACTGCATGCATGACATACCTGTCAGCTAGATCTACCCAAATATTTATCCAGCAATTTAATCAGTGAATTTCATGGCAGGTTGCTAACACCATTGATGATTTTCTCCTCATTCACATAGCTTGGGTTGCAGTTTGCTAAGGAGATGGAAGGTTTCAGGTTCATGGGGATGTATGAACTTCATAAAGCTCATAAACTGTAAAGAATTTCTTTTTTTCTTGCAACCCTGAGGCCTGTGAGGTGCCTCAGCTGTGTGCTGCACTGAAGGGGATGGGGAAAATGCAAGAGATTGCCAACACCTGGGTATCAACCTGACCTTGTGTTGGTCTTAGCTGTTGGTCAACCTCTGGCACATGTGGAGGGAAAAGTGAACAAAAGAGGGGCAGAGTCCACTGACACAGACAGTGAGGAGTTTTAGATTTACATTTCAGAGGACACTCCCTTTTTTCCCTTCTAATCCCCAACCTGTCTAATGCCAGTCATTCAAGAGAGAGAAACCATAGTCTTTAGTAGGAGAGTGTTCTCCCCAAAACAAGCTCTTTCTTAAGTCAATCCCAGCTGCCAAACTAGAACAACTTTAGGAAACACACCAAGCTTCCAGGCTATGCTCCTGATGCCCACCACGATCCCAGGCTGGAGAACTCCCAGCCAGAGTGAGCTCCCCAGACACAGGCAACCAAAGTACCTCCCTGTGTGCCCTGGGGCTGATAAGCCCCAGGGTCTCGTGGTTTGGCCAGTTGGCCCTTTCTTCACCTTCAAAAGGGGCCTCAAAGAAAGGGAGAAGCGAGAAGTGGCACCTTTTATAGTGTGAGTAACAGCTCAGCAATATGTTCCCCCGGGGCAAGGTATGCTCCACACTCAGTGATTTCAAAAGAAGTTTAAAAAAAAAAGAAAAAGAAGGAATGAGGAACTAACTCAACACACCCTGCAGGAAGGTTCTGGCTTCCCTGGGGAGAATGATAGTATAAACCTCCAAACAGTATCTGTTCAGTGTGTTATAAACAGCTTTTCCTTTTTCTTCTTCCCCCTCCTCAAACCTGAAAGCATTGCTTCTTCACCAGATAATTTTCTGCCTTGACAGGATGGGAGAGATGTTGTATATGTAGAAATATAGATAATCTATCATCTATTTCCATTAATAGGTATTAAGAACAGGGATACTAATGATAACTTGCTCTGTTGCATCCTGTGCCCAGTCTCCAAGAATCCTGTTACTTAATGTTTGAAACATCCTTTGGAGGTAGATGAGTATAGTCACCCCCACTCATTCCTGGCTCTGGAAACATGCTCCTCACAAGCCTGGCTGTGGCCACAGCAGTTCTGCACTCAGCATGTGTGTGCTTAAGGGCTTTGCTGGATGGGCTGAGCTAGTGTGCTTGATATCTTGCAGGTTAGAGTAGGAAGGCAGAGAGAGATTAAGGATTTTATCATGCTCCCAGGGAAGTTCAGTACAGAGTTTCATTGATTTCTGTAGAAGAGAAGCCTTTCCTAAACAGTTTGCACATCTGGGAAAGAAGCCCAGGAAATCCTAATGTCCCAGCCTTCCCTCTAATCATTTGGCTTCACTTTTCCTCAAAGAAAAAAGGGACATGGGAGAATTTACACTCTCGTACAACCATGCAGGTTGCTCCATAAAGATGCAATATTCTTATCTAATAACTAATATAAATCTATAATAATTGCATAATAGTACAACTAACCCTGCAGAAAACCCTGCAGAAAGGCTGCAGTAAGTGTAACTGCAAGGATGGAGACCGTGCCTTGCAGAGTACCCTGGCAGTTCTACCAAAACAGCAGATAAGTGGAGATTGATACAAGCTTGTCAAAAGTGTGGATTTTCTTTTTTCCCTGTAGTCCCCAGCCTTAGCTAGAATTCCAGAAGCAATTGCATTTTACTTGGGTATATCTCCTGCAGAAATGGCACGAGCTGTATTAGGAAATAGTTTCAAACTTATTGAAATTCAAAGCATTTTTAGTATATCAGTAACCTCAGGCAGTTCTTGTTAATTGCTGAAATTATTTCGCCTTCACTGCTCAAACAGCATCAGCTTATTTTAGCCAAGCTATGAATATGAAAAAAACCCTTCTAGGCTAGAACATCTCTCCTTAAGACTTCTGTAGAAGCAGTCAGACTAGGTGGCTCAGCCCCTGGGTTTCTCAAAGCTCTCTGAAAAAATAGTAAAAATAATTGCAGTATATTAGTTAGTCCTCAGGGATAGCTCCATTTTCCATGCATGTAACCTTTACTGCTTGGGGATGCAAGCTATTTGTTTTGGCAGCCTGAAAGAGCCCATAACTTCACCATGATAACCATTTTTAGTTTGGCCTATTGGTACTTTCTTTTTCCTTTTTCAAATCCATCTGTCCTGAGAAGTCAAATTCCTGATTTTATCTTGCACCACCCACCCTCTTCACTTCCAAAGGGGACCTCAGAACAATCCCTTATCCTCTTGCCTTGCTCTCTGGTTTTCCCTTGCTTCATTCTCAGATAGATTAATGTTTCTGTTTCTCTATGTCTGTGTTAAACATTTTTGTCCTTGAAATTTCTGGACTTAGAGGTAGGAAGGTTCTATATTTATTATCTTATGGTAACATCTGAAATACTTTTGTTGAATTTACAAGTTTTAAGAACAAGAAAAATAACCCAGAAATAATTTTCCTGCCTGCCAGTCCTGCATATTACATGCAGGATTTGAGTTGTTAGTTATTGCATCATTACTGGGAAGAGAAATCCTGTTCTTTGGACTGAACAAAGCTGTTGGTGGAAAGAAACCAGCTCTTCCCCCCGTCCTTTCCTACTACTCTCAGAGGAGAAAATTGCAAAAACATCTCTGCAAGAAAAATCATCTGGTCTAGCTGGCAGTGGTTTGCCATTCAGCAGGTTCATTCAGGCTGTTTTCATGGGTGATTCTTTTTTCAGATGTCCAGCATCCAAGTATAGCAGATGTGGGTGTTTTCTGTCTTTGAAAAGAGAAAGATTTTGACAAGGACACTGGGACTGATGCAGAGTGTGTGCCAAGTGCAGAGTGAGACCTGAGTTATCTGGTGAGAGCTCTCCATTGATTTTGATCTTCATATCATTCTGGAGGTAGCTTTGGGGAGGCTGTAATTAAATGATAGCACACCATGGGGCTATTCCATGTTGCCAGTTCAGGCCAGAATCTCTGTCTTTGCCCTATTCCTTTGTAGTGTCCCCCCCATGAGCTACATGCCCTTTGCACTGTGTGCTCACAGCAGCTGCTCGAGTGCAACTAGACCTGGGAGAAGCCAGTGATGGAGAGGAAAAATTAAGTTGAAGAATTGTCTTAGGAAGGCTTGGAAAGTGGCACGGATTTGAAAGACACTGAAAAAAATGCCCCTGGTAAAACATAAAACATTTCTTCACTGGTAATTTAGGTGTAGGAACAAAATGGTGTTGAGTGTTTCTTGCTTCCCAAGGAGTGAGAAGCTGTTCCTTCAGGTTCATCCCTAGTAATCTCCATGACATTCCTCTTGGAATTAGCAGAGAGAGATGCATTGGCCTGTTATGCAGAGAGTTAGCAGGGATTATTTGGTTTATCACAGTCAGCTTTCCTACACTCCATCCCAGCCAGATGTTCAGAGGTGGCATCTGTGTGGTGCTTCACCACACACTCTGTGTCCTTGCTGACAAATACTTGCAAAAATACTTTTTATCTGCTTGCTTTGTCATGGAGACCATACAGAATTTCCTGAGGGGCTGGATTCAGCTACTTGGACTCTGCCTTGGCCATCCATGGTGGGCAAACAGAGACTTTTTTGGGTTTTGAACCTTTGTCTCCTTGAGGGACTCATGTAATTGCCCATTTTGATGACAATTAATATTGTTCAATAACTCTTCTGCTTTTGGGCAACCAATGTATAGATACTCTTCAGTAAAAGTAGTGGGTTTACTTCTGTGATTAGGAATAGTTGACTGTTCAAATAATATTAATATACTAGTATTAATACATTTTTTTATTCTGTCAAAATACAGATATGAATGAGCTAATGCTAATTTCTAGCTAATGAACATCAGGTTTCTTTGGTTATGGGCTTTGCTCAGCTGAAAAATCCACTGCTTTTTTGAAATAGACTTGCAGGATAAAAACTTTTTTTTCTTGTAATTACTATTGTTTCCAACATCCCAGTCTGAGGAAGTGCTGGACCAATCTCTCCAGAATTGGAGAGTGTCCTGTGTCACTTGAGGGAGGGCTACTGGGTAAATACAAACACGCCATATCACAGCCTTCCCTGTGTGTCCAGGGAATGGTTTCTACTACATGCACAATGGCAGAGTGGAAACTAGCCCAAGAAAAGCAGGAGAAAACACTCAATCCTCATCCTGGCCACAGGGACATGTAGTGATGGAGGCCACCAGCAGCTGATTCCTGCTCAGCGAGCAGCTGGCTTTGTGGCTGCCCTCCCATTGCCTCCATTCCCTACCACCTGCCTCACACCCTCCCCCTCCACTCTTCTCTTGACTCTTTTCTCTTAGGGAAAAGTGTATCTTGCTCCTGATATTTAGAAATGACCCTTTTATTTTTTTAATTTTTTTAAAAATTTAAATCTGTCATTTCCTATCCCCATGGTTATTCCTAATTCAACACCATAAAGAATTTGCCTCCTTGATGATGTCTAGGAAATGTCTTTGTTTAAACCTACTCTGCCAACCCAGTGACATAACCTAAGCTCCCAGAGATCTGTTTCCTTGCACACAGGTGTCATTCCTCTGGATCTGTTCAGTTCTGCTGCTAAACTGCATCCCATTTATTCTGGTTATCTAGAAATCCTCCCTTCCCCTCCAGCCCAGTCCACCTTTCATCCCGACCATCTGGAAAGCTGCTGTTAGGCAATGCTATCTTAGTCTAATTTGTAAGAAATAATTGATTTATTACTGCTACATACCTTTCCTGATTTTTCTGGGCATGACAGAAATAACAGGCTGTTCTAGTCTGAAAGAACTTCATATAAATGGCATTCACATACAACATATCTCAGCGATAAGGCGACCTGAGCTCAAAGGAAGCCGCATAATATCTTAACTCTCTGGAGTTTTCCAGGGTTTATTTTAATAATAACCTGACTTTAGCATATACAAGCCACGGTATTTGCCAAGCTTAAAACAAGAGCCACAGGAGGATCCTGCCCTAGGTTTTGCAAGCAGTTCTCACATCAACAGAGTGCTGATCCTGCATGGAATTCATTCCACATTTTATTCATTATCTGAGTGAGTTATCAAGGCAGCTCTCTCTGCCTGGCTGGAGGTACCAACATAGTGCAGACAGATTTTTTCCCACAGAACTCTCCAAAGTGATACTGTCAGCATAGCTATATTTAATGGGCTCTACCCATGCAGTCAGACTCTCAGTGCAGAAGAAATAGTTTACAATCTCTGAAACCCTACACTCCTCTCTGCCACGGAGCAGGAAAAAGTAACATCTACCGTCATTCCTTTTGCATGTGGCTGGATCCAGGGGGAAGGGAAAACTAATAAGACAATGAGGACATTGAAAACAATATTGTAAGAGGCAGTGCAAGGCAAAAAAATGTAAAAATCAGTAGTCAACATCTGCAAGCAATCTTCAACCACAGCTAAAGTCTGCCTTTAAATTCACGTGTCATGCCCTCCTTACCTTTGCTTTAGGCTTAGTATTAGTTTAGAAATAACCTATGATCTTCTGTAGATCACTGCTAATGCTGAGGGAAGAGTAAGAACTAAGAGAGGTGCCCCCCCAAGTTAAATGCCATTAGGCAGAAAATAACTGACATTTTGAGAAGATAACATAGGGCAGCTTTATGTGCCCTCTGAGTTTTCTCTGACGTCCTCCTGCAGCATGCCTGAAAGAGCTTTGTGCCACACGAGTTAAGGGAAAGGTCATCTGTCCTGAAGTGATTTCTACAAAATAAAATTGCCTGTTTCCTGATTTAAAAAAATAATAAAAAATCTAATTGATGAACATGGCAGAGAAATGCCATTACATGCTGATCAGAGGGGTGAGGAAAGTGATGGGGTAATGGTGTGACCTTCAGGTAATGCTGTGACCTTCACTTCACATCTGATATAAAAACCTCCCACGGTGTGGAAGTGGGATCAGTGAGTGAAACCTGTGGAACCTGGGGCTGGGGTATGGGTCTGCTCCATGCTGCACATGACATGAGCACCACAGGGCGAAAACAGTCATTTTAGTGTGCTTTGGCTGGATTTAGCATTGGAACAACGGTCCTGGTGACAAATAAAATGATCAGATGACACAAGACAGCACAGACAGCAGCAACAAAGGGATGGAGAGTGTCTCACCTGGGGACGAGCAGATCATGATTGAAAACACAACACAATCATGGCAGGGAAAAGGCCAGGCTCTTATACGAGACATCTTCCATCTTGCTAAGTCCAAAACCTATTTCCAGTGTATTATTGTTAGAAATGTTACTGAGTTGGGAAGTATGAAGGTCTGGAAATCCAAACATGTAAAGACTACCTCATATCTCAAAGCCTTAGGATCAATGCTCATTACCTTCTCCCATGCTGGATGTGGTGTGCATGTACATCCCTTTTTAAAAGTCAGAAACGACATCAATTTTAATCACCCAGCTCAAGATTTGCCCTTCTATAAAGCATAGGTATAAAGTTGACTGCTCGTGTGACACAGTTTAATTCTTAATTCTTCAGTTAGACTGGAAAAAATCCAGAGTCTTCTTGCCCACTATGTCCTCCTCCTTCCCCCGTTATAAAAAAAATACCAAATGTGCAGGTTATAAATAACACAAGTTATCTAACATTTCACCATATAAGGAATGAGCAGAACTGGAAATGCTGATTTCTTTTTTGCCTTTAACATTCAAATTAAATGGACATTGCAGCAAATTGAATATTCCCAGCAAAGATGGTTTATCTGTGGTTCTGGTGTTCTTGTGTCTTGCTCTGAGTTTTGTTCCCCTCCCTCCCCTCTCCAAAAAGGATGGGGGCAGGCTGGAGAGGGTCCAGGGAAGGCCCACAAGGATGATCAGAGTACTGAAGGACCTGCCATATGAGGAGTGATTGAGAAACTGGGTTTGTTCAACTCTGAGAAAAGAAGGCTTAGGGGAGACTTCATTACTATGTTCCAGTACTTAAAGGGTGACTCAAAGAAGATGGAGATTCTCTGTTTAAAAGGAGTCACATGGAAAAGACAAGGAGTAATGGGTACAAGTTGCTCCTAGGGAGAGATTCCAATTGCACACAAGAGGTAAATTTTTCACCATGAGGACAGTCAAACATTGGAATAGTCTCCCAAGGGAGGTGGTAGATTCCCCCACATTGGACAGTTTTAAGTCTCAGCTTGACAGGGTGCTGAGCCATCTTATATCAACTGCAGTACTACCTAGAAAGGTTGGACCAATTGATCCTTTAGGTCCCTTCCAGCCTCACATTCTATAATTCTATTGTTTGCTTGTATTTCAACAGCCAAGAACCAGAAGTTTGACATTATATTGTTAAAATACACTGGTTTCTGATCAACTTGAAAGCAAGGGAAACGGGGCTCCTCCACTCTTATGTTACATCTTGTGTAAGGAGCACTTAGGAAGGAACTTGTTGTTAAAGCTTGTGGAACATGTATCTGCTCACCACAGACTGTAATGAGCTCAGTGGCACCATCTTCATTGTTGTCTTTAGCCAGAGAACAGATGTTCTGGGGACAAGCACAGTCAGTTAGCTCTGTTGTCATATGGATTAATCCTGAGGTAAGGATTGAAGCTAATCTAGGGCTAAAATTAGAGTCTGAAGATATTGGTGGGTTTACAACATTATTTTCTTTTTTTAAATAATGAGTATCCCTCCAGACCCCTTTTCCCTATGAACAGGAGCTGATTCAGTTCTGGCAAGCAGTCCCCTTCCTTCTGCACTACTCCTCTGAGGCTTGAACTGGCCTTCAGTTAATTCATATGGAATTTAAGAAGAGGATAAAGATATGAAGCTGTTCTGAGCCTCTCTCTCCCTCATACAGTGTGATATCAGCTACTGAAAAGCAGTTTTGTATCCCCTGGTAACACCAGGCTCAAGAAACATTGCACAAATAATGACTACCTGGTTATTAACAGCCCAGCACTCGCTTCCAGTTATCTCCTACCCTATTTGTTCACAACCAAATATGAAAACCTGTCTGCAAGTAACTGGAAAAAATGGAAAAAATTCACTGCTTGTGGAAGCAAAGTGAGTTGAAGCACTGAACTGCAGTACATGTTCTTTATGCATGTACAGCAGCATAAGGAAACTGTGGGAAGCTAATTTGCAAGCCTGTTTACTGAATACCTGGAACAACTCCCATTTCCCATTTAAATTAGCTACAGGAAGCCAAGTGTCTAATTTACTTCTCCAGTACCTGCTTGTTCCACTCATTTATGCCCTTACCCTCCTGCATTTTAGTAGACCATCGCTCTTGCCATTTCAGATGTTTATTGCTGCATCTATAGGCTAGAGTAGCCTCTCCAGGGAAAAATAACTGTAGACTGCTAGCACATTGGGCTGGCTGCCTTTGTGCTGCTCTGCACTTCGTGGGCACAAATAGCTATTTGGGTTCAGGAGAACAGCAGGTCAGGTTTATAACATTCAACAAATCCCTGGGCCAAGGCCAGTGCACAGCTCTTGCAACAGCAGAGACTTTGAGGAACAGCCTTTTTGTGGTCAGTGCTAAACCTGTTCTGCATTCAGAGGTGTCTGGCCAGACAGCATTTGAGCAAATGATACCTAAACAGTATAATGGCAATACTTAAAATAATCCTTTCCACAAACAACAGCATCTCAAAGCTTCTTTCTAACCTCATCAGCTCAGGGCTAACCCATGCTGTGAAGAAAGCCTCCTGTGTCACTGATTTTGTCCTCTTCTTGGAAAAAGAGGGGACATGGCTTTGGATGTGAGAATTGCTCATGGAAAATGTCCTGGTTTTAGTCCCTGCACTCTGGTCTCCAGAGCCTGTGAGCTTGAAAGCTCAGCTGTGTGTCTCCAACCAATTATGGACTGTGTTACCGTTGCTGCTTGGTCTTCTAGAGGTTGGTTTCTTAGTGGAACACTGTGAGAAGAGTCAATAAATAATGACAGCTTTGAGAACACCGGGCCAAGGTTTCTTCTTGCCTATGGACATAGTTCTATAATGGTTCTTCATCACCAGGGGCCTTTTCTTAACAAAAAGTCAGCTTGGAATATGCTGGTAATGTAGGCAGTGGAAGGTAAAGGCCTCTTGTTTAGCAGTTGAAAACTCTTATGTACTCAGGAGTAAGATTTGCAATAGCACAAAGTATGTGGAGCAGTATTTTAAATGCCTTCTCCAACCAATGCTGATTTAGTACCTTCACCAGCCAGCCTGCCCCTCTGATTAGAGGTTTTCTGTTCAACAGAACAAGAAATGCCAGCTCACTCTTATGCATATTCTGCATTTCTTTGTTTGCTATTGACAGGAGAAGAAAATTCCTTTATTTCTCTCCTCACCCTCCAGAGAGGTCAGGATTTATCCCTGAAAGATTACACGATCTGTTCCATGCTAATTAAATAGAAAGTGAGTAAGAACTATCTTTTATGGAGTCCTTAAGCCCAAAGGTCTTATTTTACATTTCAGTACAAGACTGAAGGAAATTGAAAACATTATTCCTTAGAGAACTGAGATATAAAAACACTGGGAAATATTCATGTAAGCACAGCACACAGAAATATCTTTCATTCATGTTCCCATTTGTTAAAACAAAACGGTACTTTTTTAAGCAAATGATGAAAATTTAATCTTTCCTCACAGTAGGAATATTGCTGGTATCAGTCTTATAGCCAGAATGACCATCTGCCCCTGGGCCCTGGAAAACCTCCCTTACAATACAGTGGAGTCAGAATTTGTCCAGTAGGTGACCTGCATTACAGCCATTGTCATTTGCCCAGTGTTCTTCTTGAAAATTAAAATTTAAGGCAGGTGTGGAAAAAAGAACTGTCATTCTTCAAGTATCAACATCTGATCCACTGTTTTGACTCTTCTAAGCACTGATAATTACGTCTCCCTCAAATACCATATATAGTGAACGAAATGCCTAACTAGTAGTTCAGAATGGCATATTTTACAATCAATGCTGAAAACAAAGTAGTTCAATGGAGTTCTAACAAAAAAAATCACAAAACCCAACCCCCCAAAAATTCAGCAGTCAGCAACCTGGAACCTGCATCTGCTTCTTTTGCTTCCTTGATGATTTATGATGAATTTTACAGGCTTCATTAAATTACATGATCTCACCCTCTCCCTTCTCCAGGTGGATGAAAACATTGAAATGATCTTTCACTGAAGCCACAGAACTGAAGTTTGGTGGAAGAAGAACAGAACAAAGGTTGTAAATGTTTCTGGGACTGAATCACCTAGCTCTTGATACTACTGCTAAATTAAATTACAGCTCCTATAGAACCTGCCTGGAGAGAACAATTTTAAAGCAACTTTCATGGTAAGACAGGCAACCCCTGAAGGAAACCCTGGGATGAATCAAAATACTGCTGGAGTAGATGAGTTATGGCTTTGGATACAGTTATAGGTAATATCCACTTCTTACCTGAGGTCTTGATTGACACAGGGATTCAGTGGAAGGTGGATAGGGAAGGCAGCAACAGGCATTAGTGAAAGACTGGAAAGTTTCTTTCTCCAGTGGATGGTCTCAGTCAGCTTTGGAATATCAGTGCAGTCACCCATGTCAACCCTGCAGAGCAAACCAAGGGTGTTTTTAGCAGTAACACAGAATGAAGCCATTACTGAGAAATTTCACAGAGTTTGGAAAACTAGACTGCATGAATGCCCTTCCTCCAAATGTGGGAAACACTAGCTCAGCCATCCTATCCTCCATGGCACCTTCTTGGAGGATTGTGAATGTACCTATCAAAATCCCTTCGATTTCATGGTTTTTCACTGGCTACTGATACCAATGAAGTGCTTCAGGAATCCTTCCATGCCCAAAGCAGCTGTTTTGCACCTGGTTTTATGGGAAACTGTGAAATGAGATTTTCTCAAGATTTTTGGGGGGTTGAGGGTGGGACAAGACCTGATGCGTTGAAAAGAACAATATGAAGCTTTATTACTCAAGGAAAATAATACATTCTGGAAGAGCTCATTACTAGAAGTCTAATGAACTATCAGGACCTCATGTTTCATGTTTTGATTTTTTTACTGATTCCCAATAAATATTTTTAATCAGGAGGCTGACTACGGTGACTAATCTTGGAAAAATCTTTCATACCAAGAGTAAGTCACAAAATATTTTCTTTTCTGTACTTAAATAACTCACAGAGAATAGACATAATACTATAAATTGATTTTCAGTTACAAAAAATACTGCACTAAGGCTGCTGGAAATTTTTCCATCAAGATGGAAACTGAATTGTTCGTTGAACATTTTTATTAGTATCTGCTTTAGTTACATTTCCATTTTCTGCTAGAAAACTGATATTTTTTTGGCTGGAAGTTCTTCCCTCCTCCAGTTCCCACTGTAAAAATCTCCAGCCATTTTCTACTAAGCAGGTTTTTGGCTTTCAGGTTTCCAAGAAACAGGGCAAATATATCCACCGTATCCCTTCTCTAAGCCACTTGATTTTACTACAGCACTGGGTATGTTCACAGCTCAGCAGAACAATAGTGTGCCACACATGCCAGCAGATAGGCAGGAAAATCACATCTCTGCCCCCACAGCCTGCAGTGTACAGAGAAGGAAGGGAGAGGAAGGAGAGAGAAGGAAGATGTGCATAAGCAGACCTTTAGCTATATTTTATGAGCCTAATTGTTCATTCCTGCACAAGAGCTCCAATGAGAATATATGGCTTGGGATGGTTTGGAAGAGGGTGATGTGGGTAAGGTAGGAGGGAAGAACAGTGGAAAAATAATGGTGGAAAGGATAGAAGGAAATGTGAGAGAAAACTGATCTAGAAAAGGGAGAGATCAGAAGAAGGTAAAAAAAACCCAAGTGAGGAGAGCGATGGTAGGTGATGGGGGACCTGAACAGATAGGAAGGAGCAGGACAGAGGGAACCCTGCAGTCAGTGTCACTGCAAGCAAGGAGAGCAACGCCTGGGCTTTTGGAGCTGAGGAGGTGGCAGGAGACCCCAGATGTGCCCCTCCCCATGGCTGCTTCTTCTCTGTCTGTGAGGTCTCCCCACTTCTGTGTCCCAGCCAGGTGGCTGTGACTTGTCACACTGCCCATCCATGGCTGGGACAGCAGTGTTGGCCCTGGGGTTTCTCCCCCTGCAGCAGATCAGCACAGGGGTGGCTGGGAGCTCTGAGTGGGCTCCCTGAGGGGAGCTGTGTATGGTGTGATGAAATGGTAGCTGCACAGAAAGTTTGTGCTGCACTGGAAAAAGATATACAGATGCACTTCATTCTTCTCCTCTTAAATGGCAACAGGGAGGGTGGCTGAGCCAGCCAGGCAATCCTATTACATTTCAAAAGGTGGCTCTAAGGATTCATCTTCCCCACACTCCGTGCTCCCATATGTTGTGTGAATGAGATGGCTTCCCTGCAGCTACTATCTCCTATTGGCAGGATGGGTGTATTCCAGGGAAGATATTAAGTGAAATGTCTAAGTCTGATGCTGATGGTATTTTTCTTCCTCTCCCACCCTCAAAAGCAAACTAACTTTCTTCTCTCTGGCTGCCTCGTGTACTAGCACACATGAAATTTGTACTGGTATGAATTATATAAACCCACCAGAGAGGCTGTTCTGCAGTAGCACAGAATAGGGAAGCTCTATTGTAACACAAAAGCATGTATCATGGATGAATTAATATAACAGGTGAACAGAAAATCATTAACAGTCCACAGGCCAGCTCAGTGTGCCGACCAGGATTTATTCCTATTTGCTTTGGTTTCTTTTCTTAAAGAATTCTGACTAGACATAAATCAGAGAACCTGTTCAGCCATATCATGGATCCCAGAGAGAAATGCACCTTAAAAAATGATGACAGAAGTGCTTCTCTTCAGCAGCCCCTACTGGCTTCAGGAGGGTGATGGATATCTTTTGGTGAATTGCATCCAGGTGAGGCAAGAAGTTGCCACGTCTCTGGTAGGAGAAGGTAGAACCATTGGTTAAATACTCCCCAGACTTCCAGGGCTTCCTTCTTTGTCTTGTTCCTAATGAGAAGACTGAGACATGGTGGAGCAGCGGAGTGAGGAAAGAAAGAGAATGAAGGGAAGACCCTCACCTGGCCAGTCCTTGAAGTCCTTGGGTGCTTGAAGTCTAGAGGTTAGGGCCCAGATCTTCAGCATTCCCTGTCAGAGCATAGGCAGCTTAAAAGACACTCACAAGCAAGAGTGGAGGAAAGCGCCATCCCAGGTGGGTGTCTGGGCAGGGTGCCCCTGTGCTCCCTGCATACTTAGCCTGCAGGAAGATGCAGAAATGCCAGGAATGTTTCTCAGAGCAACACTTGGTTTTAAACCATCTCCTTGAAGTAGGTTATGGGGAAAGGAGCGGCCCTGGCTCTCACCCACACTCCCTGGTAAGTCACTGAGTCGCTCCCCAGCTGTCCTCAAGTCATGTTCACTCAAACACCTCTTAGACACACCATTAAGGTCCGTTCCTCAAGAAACATTTCCCTCTTTGGGATGAAACAGAGCCCACCCAAGTCTAGCCAGACATTGAAAATTTGCTCTGTGCTTGGCTGTCTGAGTCAGAAAAAAATAATAATAAAATTGTGTCCATGAAAGTCCTTTTTGTCTTGTGGGTGGGGGTGGGGCCCCTGCTGGCATTTTGATGAGCTCTTCTGTTTTCTTGCTGAAGTTCTCATTCATGTGCCATGCTCTGTTGATAAGCTGAGAAGCTGCATATGGAGACAGTCCCAGTAATTTCCTGCAGCATGGCCAGACACAAGTTAAAGGCTGCACCATCAGCCTTTGCAGAAGACCTCCTGCTTCCAAAGGATTTTGGAATTTGGTGCCAAATTTCACTAAAACAACCAATCCCTTCTTCCCCCAAAAGGAGAGTTCAACACAGATCAGTGGGGAAAGGTGGCACTGGCTCACAGAGCTCTATGGGGGAAGGAGATGCATTTCATATTCATGGTCTTTCCCCTGCATAGGAGGACAGCTGTGACATTTGAGTGATAAACATGCCATTAGTTCTGGGTCTTGAAAATCAAAATTCAAATCTACTTTTTCTGGATGTAGGGTGCCTTTCCAGGGCCTTTTTTTGTTCAATGGACACTTAAGTTAGTTGGGTAGGACCACTGAGGAGAACCTGGCTTATATTTTAGGTGAACATGCTGCCACAACATATTTTAATGTTATCTGAGGCTTTCTAACTGAAAACCCTCCACGTCTGCTGGAAGAAAGAAGCGGAGCATGTGTGAGGGAAGAACCAAAGTGAAATGTGAGCTAAGTTACCAAGTGGTTTATGGTCATCTTCCCCTCTGCTGAGGTGGTCAGAGCAGGATGTTAGTGTCAGTGACACTTTCCAGCTAAACCTCTGCTCCTTTCTCTGGCCCAAAGACAAAGGCAGAAAGGGAAAACCAAAAAGCCATCCCTGCTACTGCCGTGCCCCCAGCCATGTAGCTGCACACAGGCAGGAGACCATGAGATGTGATGGACAAAGAATACATTGTTGACAACAAGCACTTGATTCATATCATAAACAAAATGCAGCAGGCAAGTTTCCCAATGGGTTCAAGGTTTGGTCAGGGATTAGGAGCTCCTATCAACATATTTGTAGTTACACTAGTAAGTCAACCTGCTCTCCATCAGCAGAGGAACAGCCAGCTTGGGTTGTTCTCAGAGCAGTTTTCCCAGAAGGAAGGAGAGGATCCCCCAGAGGGGGGATCCCCCATCTACCTCTGCCAGGATGAGGCCAAGGCAAGGGAATAAGAAATGCCATCAAGATAAAACTTGGATGATGAGGTTGCTTTGGTGATAATTGGCATGTAGGGTCCTAATTGCTTTAGGTGACTGATGACATGACTCAGAAGGCCACAGGTAGTCAGCAGCCTGGTTCTCATGGACTTTGAAATCTGAGCCATGAGACAAAGACTTGGGCTGTTCTCAGCTGCTGATCATCTTTTCAGCAAGGCAGTCCTGATTTCCAGGCCTTTTTGGAAAATAAGTCTTGAGATCTGAGATTAATATTTCCCAAGACATCTAAATAACTTTGGGGCCTATTTTCTAGTATTAACATTTTTTAGCAATACATAGATGTAGCTTGGATGATAGATGATTGTTTTTGATTTAAAAAACCCTCCAAGAAGGCCTGCAACTGTTCCAAACTACTACTGAATTTCCAAGGATTTCTGTCACTCTACCGTCCACGTGGGATCTGTGGTTCTCTGTCCCTAGGGAGCAAGAAACTACCCTTTTTTCATGATGGCTACATGGATAAAGTCCCATGCTTTTTTCTCTTGAAGTATGGTACAGAAAAGGCTGAGAACCACTAGTCTATATTTACAATTTCCTATTTTGTGCCAATCCTGTTATCATTCTCCTAATATGCAGCACTTTCATCTTCCCAGGGGTCTACTTCCTTGGAAATATTTTAATGGTCTTTTTTTTTTCTTCTTCTTTTTTTTTGCACTGACATAATCTGATTGAAAATCAACATTTTTTTTATTTTGTTTTGTATAAAAATGGCATTTTGGAAGAAAGTTATTGCTACAATTCCTAGGACTTAATTGTATTTAGGTCGGATTGTCCTTCATGGAAAATCCATGTCTAGATTCCTGTTGATCCAATAAGTGCAAGTTCAATAAAGAAAAAAAAATGCATAGGATTAGGAAAAAAATAGATTATTACACAGGCTTTTTCTAAAATTCAAAGAGGTAATTAGCCAATTGGATTGGGTTTGCATGGCCTATTTATCAGGTATTGTGAAAGTTTCAATATGTTTCCCTTATTCATTTCTAATTCCCTGCTGAGACAATATTTCCAAAAATACTAGGGCAGAAGGTGAATTCATTGGTGTCCTACTAAATTATAGCTTGGCTATATTTTCATGATCCAGTAACAGTAACAGGAGGAAAGTTAGCATCATTAAAAAAACCACAAAACAACCCACACACACACAAAAAAAAGCTGAAATCTATGTACTTGTTCTCCTGCAATAAATAGGTCAGAGAGTGCAAGTCACACGATCCAGAAACCTCCTGGGAGAGTCAGGTGGAGGAGCAGGAAACCAAAGCTCAGCAGTGCTGAGCTGTGCCTGCAGCCCTGTTGGTACTGACAAGCATTATCAGAGGCTGCAAGGACCTCTGATACCACCAGTCACTCCCCAAAATGCAGTTAATAAATATCTATTAGGAAATTATTGCTGAGTCACTGTATAAATACATCCCCTTTCACCTCATTGGGGAAAAGAGGTGCTGACCTGCTGTGCAGGTTTTGGTCTAAACCAGTTTGCCAGAAGGCAGGTTGTCATAAATGAGTTTGCTGGGAAAGGGCACTCAGAGATGAATTTTGGCTTCAGTGACTGTGTTAGACATTAACTGTGTGGCTGGAGGTGCAGTTGGCTGGTTTGCTGCCTAATAGTCAGAGCAGGATTAGAGATAATAAAAAACCCCACAACCCAACGCTTTGGAAAATGGCTGGATGGGGAATAAGTATCAACTTACCATTACAGAGGAATTAATTAGGAGCCCATGATAAACCCCCTCTCTTGGCCACTCTACTTGTCATTGTGGAACCTGTTCTTTGGGTGAAGATCTGTCAGTCTCAAGGCATTTCAGCAGCACGGTGGGTCCCTGCCTCTGCCTACTCCCCTGGTGCCAACCTGGCACAAGGACAGCAGCCAGCAGGCTGGAAGTGGCTGAAACTCAGCCCTTGCGTGACAGCCCCTGTGTTGCAAAGGGGACACCACGTTGCTCAACATCCTCAGTGACCTCCAACTTTGGGAGAGTTGTTGCAACAATCAGTGTTTGGGGCCTGGGCTGGCAGCTCTGCCCTTCTGTGGTGGTTTGGGCCCAACATGACAAGACAGGAAGAGGCCCAAGGCTGCTCACTCAGCTCCCTCCACACAATCTGGGATGAGGAGGACAAAACCCATGGGTTGAGGCAAAGGACAAGGAAGGTTCTTCACTGATTAAGGTCCTCGGCAAAACGGACTCAATCTGGGGAAAAACCAGTAATTTAATTTCACACTAATCGAACACCCACAGGACACAGACACACCCAGAGCAGGGCCTGCGTATGTTACCCCACCCCTTCCTTCTTCCTGCCCAAATCACTTTGTTCCTGGTTTCTCTCCCTCAGGAGCACAGGGGGATGGGGATGGGGTTTAGAGGCAGCTCACGGGCTGGTGGTTCCTGCTGGTCCTTCCTCCTCAGGAAGGAGGATTCTTTACAGTCCACCCCTGCCCATGGCAGGGGGATTGGAACTAGATGATCTTTAAGGTCACTTCCAACCCTAACAATTCTGTGGTTCTATTCTATAACTCTACAGTTTCAAGATGCCAACACTGAAATGACCTTTCCAAAGCATCTGTAGATAGGCCATCCTTTTGTTCTCCTCCCTTCTCCCACCCCTCACAATTTCTTAGGCCTCCAGAGAAACAACACTGGGAAAGATTGCAGAGAAAACGAGAGGAGCTGTAAAGATGGCTTTCACCTGCTGTGAGGTGCACAATAGCCAGAGACTGAAAAGCCTTTCTTCTTTCTTGTAGGGGGAAAGTCTCATGTGAGCTCTCAAAATAGGACCTCAGCAAGCCAGAGCTGAATTTCATCCCAGTCTCACTTTTGGCTGGAGAAGGAAAAACTTGATATTATGAAAGTAAGAGGTGAGGTTAGCTCAGGAATCTGTGCCAGAAGAGGCTGAGATCCCTGCTGTACAGTTTGGAGAACTGGAGGACAATGGTTACAGGATGGGGTAGGTGCCCAATTCTGTTGAGTTTCAGCTGGAACCAAACAGCTAATGTGCCCTTGCAAATCCCAGCCTGCAATTCCTCCCTGCTGCAGTTCCAGCAGCACAAAGGCAATGTGGTCATGTCTGCTGCCTCACAGAACTGCTTTATCGGGGGGGAAAAAAAGAAAAAAATGTCCCGTCAGACTAATCAGGGAATTAGCAGCATTACAAAAGTGCTCCTCACAAATGCTAAAATGCAGACATGACTCAGATTAATTTTCAGATCGGGAAACTTATCTTTCTGGTGTGCAGCACTAGCCTGTAAGAGAGGTTTCTGGCTTTGATATGGGTTTGTTTGGTGGCAGTTGGCAGAGAAACAAAGGGTTTGTTTGGTTTTTTTTAAAATTATTATTATTTCAAAATCTACTGGAAAGGATTTAGCAGCCTTTTGGAAACATTACATTTTCTCTATTTTGAGGAGATTTTTGACCTTTCTTAAAGACGTGAATTGTCCGGGATTGTCACATCTGATTTCTTTAAATACTCATAAGAGGAAAAACTCACAAAGCAAATGAAAGGTTAGTGAACTTTGCTTTATTTTGCTCACAATGAGAACTTTCAAACGATTGGAAAATAATTTCCTTCTATTTTGAATGATAGAAGTTAAAGATAGGAATGACCTATTAGATCACTGTGAGCATTGCCTTGACAATGCAGTTCTGTTTCACTAATGGGAAGAAAGGAACACACATTTTGGAGGCTGAGCAGTTCCAAGGGCCAATAGTGGTGTGTGGAGACCTTCATGGCGAGGAAGACCTGAGCCAACTCAGCAGGGACCGGATGCCTTTGCCACCCAGCTTCTGTTTGGTGGCCTTATGAAATGAATGAGTTGCGTCTGTCCGATGTGGAGTGACCGGGGATGAATAGCACAAAAAGCACAACTATGACTGCTCCATTTATTGGCCTTTTTTGGCAGCATGGCTGAATAGCAAGTGGATGTGGAAGCTGCTCAGAAACTCCCAAACAGGGTCCTGGCTATGTGGAGGAACCTGCACTTCCTTCACCCTTTGACATTTTATTATTAACTACTAATTTTGAAATACATAGTCCATTTGATGAGCACAAAGAGAGCTAGCTTAGCACAACAATCATCTTGTTGGTTATAAACATCCATGTTCCAGTGCTCACAGGACAAAATTTGTTTTCCACAGTGTTTCCTGGGCATGGCTTTGCCAAAGGATAATTTTTTTTAGTAGGGTTTTTTTCTTCATTCCCCCCCCCCCACCAGTATTACACTAATAGAACCTATTTCAAGTGGCAGGAAAAGACTTGTTCTTGTCCGGTTTGGAAGTAATCATGAAAAAATTTCTTAGCATATCTCAAAACTGCAACAAATTGTTGCTCTGTAGGGTGCAGCTCCTGCCCACTGGCTCTTCAGGAGCTCCATGGAACAATCTCATTCAGTTTGAGGATTTTCTGTGGCCAGTCTACCTTGCAGTTTAAAGCTGTTTAAGCAGTATCAGAGAGATTTGCTTTCTCTACATCTCCAGAGGGTGACAGACACAATTACTGTTATTCTGTTTAAAAGTTATCCTGAGTCTTCATGGCACTTTATTGACTTTGGCTGAGGCTGGCCCAGTGCTACCAGGTTGTAGGGGTGACGTGTAAGGCCTTGCATGATGTGTGAGGCCATCAGTTCAATGCACTGCAGAGGCGATGATGGCATCTCCTCAGTGAATCCTCATAAAGCTGAGCTGTACCCCATAAACACCAGCACAGACCTCTCTCTTCTCATGAATCCAGAATAAAATCCTCATTCTTTTGGTGATGGGAGAGTGGTCAGATACTTTACCAAGTGTTCCAAGAGTAGAGAGAAGTTAGTGGGAGTCAAACTGTCGTAAGGTACTGGTTAGAGCCAAATGCAGGAGTTGCAGAAGTAGCTGTTTCCTTCTCAGAAACATGAGTGTGATATACAGAACTGGGAAATGTAATTCAGCTGTAGAGGATCACATGTGAAGTGTAGTCAGGTCTAAAGAGTCTGAGGGTGTTTGGACATTGTAATATCACTGGGAATGTCCCACTGGGTTAAATCCAGACCTGTGGGACATGATGCATCTGCAACCACCAAAGAGTGAAGTGGAAAAGAGAAAGAAGTCTGCCAAGGGGTGGGCAAGGAGGAGGGTGGTGCCCAATGGCAGGTGGCCCTTAGGATGGGATGTGGGCATGATGACTCCACACATCCCTCACATAGCCTTCACCATGAGGTTTTGATGTCACTGCTTGCCTGAAGGAGAATGGGGCATTTCCCCAGGCTGTATAAGACACAGCTGCTGTAGAGCTTTTCCCAACAGCTTGAAATGAGAGTTCAGTGCTTGTCCTGGGTTCTCCTTTGTGGCCAAATCCAGCTCCAGTTTGTTGAAAGAAGAAACAGATCCCCACACTGGTTTTAGAAATTAGTTTCTGTCCCCTCACCCTCTGTCGCTCTTGAGTGTGACACCAGGGGTGTCAGCCCAGATCTGTTCTGAGGCTGGCATGGCATTTCCACCTGTTAACTGGTGCATCTGACAGTCTTTGCTGGTAGTCCCCCATGTTGTGGGGTAAGTGCCACACAGATAAAGATTTATTTCCCTGTCTATAACTCCTCCTTAAAAGACACAGATGGAAGAAACAAGCATAAGGTCAGAAAAAAAAGCTCTTTTAGCCTGTGCATGCCCATTTATATGCCTGAACAGAAGTGCCCAGTGACTTTGAGATGCCTTTGGAAACTTTGGCCAAACCATTTCTTAAAAGGCCTTTAAAGAATCCAGTTTGACTTGGAGTTTTCCCAGCATGGTCTTAGCTGCAGAGCATTTAATTCCCTTGATTTAAGTAGAGTTTGTTTAGTCCTCCTGTATTTGTGGAGTTTTGCATGTCCAGGAGAAACGCCTCTATTTCCTAGGTTTTAAAAATGCTGTTCTCTAAGAAATTCTGCTATATTTATATCATAATTTGTATTTTCTCCTTGTTATTCTTTGCCCTGACACGAGTTGCTTTTGAGTGGGTCAGCCCTTTGAGCTCTCTTGCTTTCCCTCTGTTTCCCAGTGTTTCTTCTGAAAGAACTCACAAGAACACACATTTCACCTTGGCATTTCACAGCCCCTTCCCCTCTTATCTTGTATTCATGAGCTTTCAGAAATGTCCTGCAGTAGCCTTGCCTGACTGCTGGGTGTCTAAGGCTTTTAATAGTTCTGCTAAGTTTAATTTTACTTGATTTTGCTGCTTCACTTTTATATGCATACCAGACAGCTCATCCCCTCAAGAATGTCCTGAAGGCATCCTCTGCCATAATAAATAACAGAAGTGATAGTTAAAGCATACATATATAAATAATGTTTGTGCTAGTGTGTGAGTTTGCCTTTCAAATGTGAAAATGTGACTGAAGGTCTGCACCTCTGCCTTCACATCCTTGCTGTACAGTGAAATGAACTGGAATGTGCTACAGCGATTTTCTTTGATAATGTCTGGCTTATAATTTACTTTTTGGCCAGAGCAATCAGGGAGGGAAATCCATTTGAATAGCTTTGTAAGAACACTTTCTTTTTCTGGTGCTGCAGGCTGCAAGTTTCACACTCTGAGACTAAATCCCTTTCGTATCGGCCAGGTCCTGGGGAGAGACATTTATTTAAAAGTAGCTGAAATGAAGCACAGAAACAAACTAAGTGATTTTTGGCATTAGAAGTGCAGTGACTGTAAAGCAGTGGCTCAGCTCCATATTTTAATAGGCTTTAACGTATCAATTATAGTGCTGAGTAGTAATTAGGGCTGTACAGCAAAATGCAGAGTGACCTCTAAACCGTTCCAAAGCTGTGGGAGCTGGTGGGAAGTGGGATTTGGGAGCAGACTGAATTCTGGTAATCATACCACAGGGTATGAAAAAGAAAATGTGACTATTAAAAGACGAATTTTGTTTCAGCATGGCAGGCAAGCCTTGCCTACACTCTGAAGGTGAATTCTCCCTGCTGCTTGAAGCTAAGTAAATAGGCTGAGCAGTGGACAACTCTTTGGGGAGCACCAGGCTTCTCCTACCAGCCTGCACAGCCTCTGCCTGCTCCATTAAATGAGATGCATCTAAAAACCCTGCATGGCTCAACACTGCTCAGCTGCTTGGGAAGCCTCTAGGGAGGGAGGGTGAAAGCTGAGAGCTGGGGAATGCTGCTTCTCATTTCAGCATGGCCTAAAGACACCCCTAAAATTCCATGGGAAAAAAAAAAAAGGGATGCCCAGCCTCCAGATCTGCTCCTTCCTTGCTGCACTCAGCTGGTGAAAGCGCACAGGTTCTGGGTCAGAAAGGGCACATCAAAATTGTAGAGGACAAAGGCACTGCAGCTTCCTAAGAATAATTATGATAAGGGCATTGCAAACCACAAAACTACAAGGGTTTTTTCCCTTGCTGGTTGTTTTCTGCACAAACTGCCCTGGAAACAGAGTGAAATGTCCAGCTGTACTGTAGATGTTTGGTCATAGGGATGGCAACCTATGTCCACGTGAGGCTGCCTGGTCAGTCCTGCAATCCTGAAGGAACCAAGCCCCAAACCTTCTCATGTTTCTAGGGTGCAGTCAAAGCCAGACAACAATTCTCCAATGTTTGTAGCCATTGATCAATTGTAAACTAAAGAAATATTTATTTTGACATGTAAACTGAGCAGTGTGAAATTTTTACCCAGGATATTCCTCTTGATGTTACTATTTTGAAATGCCTAAGTTCCTTGGTATAAATAGGGTGCAGTTGTCATCACATTTAACTAAAAAAAGCCCTCCTCAGTTGACAGCATAGGTATCACAGAGTCATGTCACCCCCTACTAAGTAATTATCACTGGGGCCACATGCAAACCTCTGAATGACAATTCTGATTTCTGGCCTTGGCTGGCATATAATTTAGGAGCAAGGGAAGGCTTCCAGAAGCAAAGATTTGTAGGCTTGACATAAAGCACCAGTGAATCATATACTCGAGAACTTTATCCACCATAGTCGAAAACAAAAATCACATACAAGCCAAAAATGCAAAGTGGGCCCCCTGGATGTGACATGGCTTGGCTCACCTCCAGGAGGCTTCAGCAATCTTCTAGCATGGTTGGAAACACGCCAACAAGTGTCCTTCATGAGGGTGGGTGGAATGAAACGTTCACAAAAAGTAATTTCTTCATCTAAGATCCCACAGAGAGAAATGGCTGTACTGTCCTCATGAAGAGCGGGATAAAAGTTTATCCCATTTTAGGACTCAATCTTGTCTATCCAGCAAAGTACTTCTATGGGCTCCATTACTGTCCTGCCTGAGCTTGTTGTAGTTTTTAATTCACTTCTGTTAGTGGGTAGGAAAGGCTGATATTTGTGCTTCAGATGGTGAAGACATGAATGGGAATGCAGTATTACACCCCACACAGGGAGCAAGGCTATTAGGATTCCTAGTCTCAGAAGCAGACTTAATTTAGGAGAAGTTTTACTTGAGTGTATCTGAACATAAAAATCTAAAGGAGAGGAGAGTCAGTTTGTGTGAGGGTGGGGAGAACTGCCAAGACTCCACTGGGTAAGTAACACGTAGTAAATGCTTAAAGTCACCTTGCCAGACAAATATTTGCCTTTCACTTTGCATGAAGACTAAATCATGTTCTAACTAGTAGGACCAAGAAATTCCATGCATTTTAGTAAGTTGAGTGTCCTACAGAAACTCCCATGGTAAGTGTATGAGGGCAGACTTTGGGGGCTTGCTGGACAGACAGAAGAAAAAAACAAAACACAGCAACTCAGGAGGATATTTCAGTGTAGGAAAAAAATGAGAGGGAATACTGGAAGCTGGGAACAGGGTGGAAAAAATGCTTTGTAAATGAGTGTGGCTAAACACACTGCTACACTTGATGGAAAGACTTCATTTTTCATGATGGTTGGAGGGGTGGAATCCAGGAGCTGACGAGGTCAAAGTCTCTGAGGAAGCATTGCAAAGGAGCTATGTCTCCTTCCTCAGTCAGATTAGCTCTGAAAAATGTTATGCAAGGAATTAAAATCTAGTGGACATTTCCAGTAATTTCTAACAACCATGTGAACTTCTTTCTCTTGTTCAGTGAACCAAATGCAGAAGACCATGGTAAACAAAGGACAGCAGTACAACTGTGCTTTTTGTGACAGATGTGACCTTGGTGTTATTATTTAAGGACTGCACTTAAGGGCACTACTCATTGTTCTTCGGTCATTTGCTCTGTCTGCTGTAATAGACTTTTATGACCAATTTTTGGAAATAAGTGATTTCATTAGTTGTTACTAGGTTGTTACTAAGTTGTTACTGGGTGATTAGCTCTAGTTGGACTTCAATGCAACTAACTCAGATTTCATGAAAATATGAAAAATAAAGGAAGAAGGCTGAGACAGGCCAGTGGCTTGACCACTGGGCTAAGCAAGAGCAGAATTCAGACACTGGTTGTGACCCCAGATCAATGCAGACTTCTCCAGGTTTTTGTTGCTTTAAAATGAGCCAGAACTGACGCCTTCATGATTTCCCTTGGGAAACCTGGGATCCAGAGCTCTCTGCATTCAGTAGAAATCTTTCCATTGACTTTGATGGTCTTTGGACTAGACCCTGTATTTCCACGGCATTTCTGGGATGTGTGTCTGAAATTCACTCGCTTTTCTTGAGCCTTCTCATGCATCATTCTGGCTAATACGTTTACTGCTATAAATACAGTGTGGTGCAGAGTTAAGAATTTCTCCAGTTTTTAGTCAGTAGGAAACACTGTCTCATAATCTGCCTAGTTTGCTTTTCCAGTTTCATCCTCTTAGACCTCTATATCCCCTTGGGCCCCTGTGATTCCTCTCCTTTCTAGCACCTATACAATCGAGTTTTGTTACCTTGTACCATGCATGTAAACATGGAAAAACTTCATTAAAATGAACAAATGTATCAAATTGTTTCACAATGTACAGTCTAAGTACTTACATACCCTTCAAAGGCACATGTGAACCACCTGAATAAAGCACTGTTTAGCAACTGTTAATTAAGTGATGTTTATACAATGCTTTGAACATGTAAAATGGTGAGTTTCCAAGCGTGTCACGAACATTGTTATCACTGTGATACAAAAACCAGGAATGCACTGAGCTTCTGTGAATCCCTCCCAATTACCAAAGACTTTGTGAGCTGAAGAGAATCAGCCACGACAAACTAACAGATAGTCTTTCTTCCAACCCACCTGTCCTTTTGTCTCCAGAAAATGGTATAAAATGTAATTATTTTAGATATTTATTTAATTTTTGCCATCTTGTTTATTTAAGCACATTTGTCAGAGCCTATGTCAGAATGGTTATTCTAGCTTGAAGAAATCCTTCCGGGTCAGAAAGTCCTTTGGATGGCTCAGATCCAACTGCTCTCCCTTCCCATTCCTCCCTTTTAAGTCCTGAAATCTGTCAAAGTCTGGGCTGAATTCCTGAAACCAGTTGGAGTGTAGCTCTTCTTTTGTTCCCTGCTGCCAACTGCAGAAAGTGACGTTCACCCCATTTTGTAGTCACCAGCTTTCAACCCCCTAAGTCCTGTTGCTTCCTTTGAATGGCCAGATGCAAAGCAATGCCTTAAACCCAGCAATGACTTCACAGAGCTTTTCACTGGTGCTGTTGGATGGACTGCTGTGCTGTCTCTGATTTCAAGGAAGAATGCCTAAAGCAGCCTGTCTGCTTCTTAAGACTATCAGAGGGAAGCCTAAAACTTGCAAAATAACATCTGGAAAGCCCAGATAATTCTCTAATATAGAAGCACTATTTTCATTCTTGAGCTTTGAAGCTATAAATATAATTCTATCAGTGTAATTAATTCAGCTTTAAGGGATGTCTTATGTTTTTAAGGTATATATATTTCTTATAGAACATGGTTTAAATGGAGAACTGCTTCGAGTGCTGTAGGGCTACTAAGTCTTTTTCCCCTTGAAGGTATTAGATTTTTGGTTACTTTTTGTCCTCTTACTATTAATCAGTGAATTACATTACTGTTCTGCTTATAGATAGAAGTACAATCCAATTCATTAATCATATTGAGATTTTTAAACCTGCACTAGTCTGTTACAACTTGTTCTTCGTAAGGCTGGAAAATATTTCTTTCATCAAAATGGCTTCATGCCTATAAACATATTCTAGTTATATTTTCTTGGAATTAATCAAGTTCATTATGTTAAGTTTGGGATCTACATCTGAAGTGAATCGGAATTGTGAGTGTCTGCCACATTCCCTTCAGACATTTCAGGTAAAAATAATGATGTGGGATTTTCAGGAGTTCTCACTTTTGGCATAATCCTGTTCCTCTTGAAACCAAGTGGAGTTTTACCCTTCCTTCAGTGGTATAGGTTTCAGCCAAATCTAAGCACTTCTCAAAAGGTTCTAGTTTGGGCAATTTTTTTCAAACCACCTAAGAAAATAAGCCTAAACAAGGGGTAATTTGATTTAATAGAAGAAATAGTTATCCCTGTGTGTTTGTTTGCTTGCTTGGTTTTCTAAATAAGTTTTGGTTTTCTTTTTCCCTAAAATAGAGACTTAGTGAGTGTTTGGGATGAAAGGTGATTAAACTTCAGTGTAGCCTGCTAGCAGAAGTTTGGGGGTATTTGCATGAGAAAATCCTTCAGAAAGCTACAGAATCCCTTCCAGACTAAAAAAGACCTTATGTAAAGAAGCCCTCCTTGCACAGAAACTAAGACAATCTTTTTGATTAAAAGCCCTCTGAAAGGCTGATCCTTATCTCATTAGTTCAACCACAGTTGTTTCCATTTCAGTTTTATTCACAAGGACCAAATCTTGAGGTCCTGAGTTTGGTCAGGTCAAAGAAAGCTTTTTCCTGACTAATGGTCCCAGGATGTGGCTTGTCACCAATTCCTGATCTTCCTCTTGAAGATAAATGAAATCTTATTTTCAGCAGTGTTAAATGTTAAGCATGGTCTAAAAGGAGATGGCTGAAAATCAAGGAGGAAACTCTTTACCCACCAACCCATCATCAGTGTCATCGAATTCCATATTTTAAGCAAGCTCAGCCTTGTGACATGGTCAGGTAATGGCCAGAAATGCTACCTACCAATTTAAATGTTTCTTGACCTTGCTTGGTTTTTGTTTTGTTTTGTTAAATACTATGGAGTCAGCAGTGGAAGTGATGCAAAGGGGTGCAATTCTAGGAAGTCAGGGAGCCAAGAGAAAAATTTCTCACAGACAATTTGGCCTGTCAATGTTTATGAATCCTGATAATTTCATTCCAGTAACAGTGGAGGCCCCAAGCTGAGATCAGTCCTATCACTGCAGAAAGGGTCATGGGGTGGGTTTCCTCTCAATTCACTGTCTCAGAGTTGGTTGTTTGGCTGCAGGTAGGTGTCTAGACTCCCCTTATAACCAGTGAAGATAAACCTGGCTCCAGAAGCCAATTCACCCTACCCGACCCATAACTGAGGTGTGACAAATCACCCTCTGGCAGTTCCTATCTCTCTTCATTGATGAGAGGGGAAGCTCAGATGGGTAGACACCTCTGTGTTAGGCAGCTGAAGTTGGATAAGATGGATCCCACCCAGGCTGCTCACACATCACTAATTGCAATAACAAAAGATCTTGCAGATATATACATTTAAAATAGCCAGCTCAGGCACTGCAGGGTGGGCAATGTGCTTTGGGGTGTAGGTTTGGGGAGTTGTCATGACTTGAACTGTTGTTGTTGCTGAAGACCACACAGGGAATGTCCAACTCAGCCTTGTAACTGTGTGCTATGTTGCTGGTCTGGCTGCTGGGGCTCAGCTTCAGAGGCTGTTCCTCCCAGCCACAGAGGGACAGCCAGGGGGGAGGGAAGGAACAAAAAACTGGGCACATGGAGGTGACAGTGACAGGAGCATCCAAATGCCTCAGCTGTAAGCACTGGAAAAGGCTTTGGCTTTGCTAAGTTGCAAGACAGAAGTGCTGCTGCAATGGTGAAATGTGTTTGCAACCAAACTCAGGGGCTCCCAGGATGACAACTCTCATCTTGATCTTTCCAACACAGAGCTTCTAAATGGCTTGGCTGCAAACAACTTATACAGCTGATGCATAATTAAAAAGCCATTTTCATTCATTTCACAGGCAGTGTAGAGATTTCTCAAGTGTCCATTGAGTTCCAGACTATCACTGGTAGACCATTAAACTTGGCCCTGGGCTTTGCTTTGGTGCCTGCTTTTTTGTTAAGCACATGCATTTCCAGAACTGTCTGTCAATAATTACGAGGAATTGAGTCTTGGCTCTTTTATTCTGGGAGCTGCCCTGCTGTTGCTGGAAAAAAAGTCTACCAGAAACATACTGCTGCAGAGTGTTCAACATTGTGACACTGCTTGGCATGAGAGAGAGATCCTTCTGACAAGTTAAATACTAATTTTTATTGAAGGTAGCAGTAAAATGTGAAATTGGTCTCTGCACTTCACTTATGCAAGAAATTAGGAAGAAAGCTGCCAGCAATTGCTGTTTCAACATTATAAACTTTACTTAACAGCATGCTGCTGAAC
>NW_009954215.1:5140080-5144148 GCF_000747805.2 Chaetura pelagica | reverse complement strand
AGGAAACCCTTTGATTATTAGAAATCCATGTGGATTGCTGATCACTGGGGAAACACATTTTTTTTTTTTTTTTCTCCACAAGGAGACAAATGCTCATTTCTTTCTGGGGAATTCAAGCAGTAGTTATCATAGTTATTGCAAAGCGGGAGTGGAGTAAAGCCTGGGCTTACTCCAAGATTTTAATCCATCAATGGCAATATCTCCTGCAGAAGGAATAAAATTTAAAGGAACCATCAAACCCCAGGAGTTTTCTAGCTGAACTTGCCCCCAAAGTCCTTTGAAATCAGTGACCATGGGCTGCCCTGTGTGCTGGTGTGTGCATCTGCTGGGTGTAGCTCCAGCACCTGAGTTTCTGCCTGGGTCCTCAGCAAAGCCCAGGAATACTTCTCCAAAGTGTGCCAATCTAATGCCTAGACTGTTGTTTTTTTCCCATTTATTTTACTTTATATATTTATAACTTATAATGAATATTCATATCTGATCTGGTAGGTCTCAAAATGTAATGACACAAGCCTAGAAAATGGAGACAATAAATACAGGGTGAGAAATGCAGGACTCCTTATTTCAGCTTCTGTGTTGTTAGGAACATTGTTCAGGGTTTTCTTCATAGGCACCAGGAGTTAAAAACTTACAGTTTCTTCTATTTTAAGCAAAAACTCTGGTCTTCATGCAATCACTTGTCTCCAGGGATACCATTTAAGAAAAACAAAATTCCAAGAGATGAGGGACAATTCAGAAGACTTAGAAGCAATGTACTTGTGTTAGAAATATTGATTGGTGGCTTTGGAATTTAATTTTCCACTCAGCACTCCAAAGGCTGTAGGTACAGAAAGGTGCTTGATTAATCATTTTATCTCTAAAGCTCTCCCCTCACCACATCCTGTAAAAGCACTGAGGGTGTTGGATAGTAATTAAAAGGTGATATTAATATTTCCTGACATACACTATAACACATCTCCCATCAGCTTCCTGTAAATGTCACACACATAAAAAACCAGGAAAAGAATATAATATGAACAGAGAAAGAAAACGATTGTGAAGCTGGTTCTGTATCAGACCCTGCAAAGATTCCCCTGACTTGCTGCTTGAGCGCCCATTTTTTTCCCTGCAAAAAGTAAATCATCTTGGTTTCCCTGTCTGCTCTGGCTCTTAGACCAAGACAGCTAAAATCTCCAGATGTTGATGTTTTTCAGGCTTGTTTCCCATTTGGAGCCCCATGGGCAAATTGCACTGTCATTCAAAGACTTTCAGTAAGAAAATAGGGGAATTTATTCCTCAGAGTTCAGATTCCTCCAGCCTTTGTGCTGTCCCAACCATCACGATCCAATATGCCTGATTTAAAGTGCAACAGTAATATTTTGTGCTTCTGTTGTGACTTTCAGTCATGTGTGCTGCAGGCAAGGTGACCTGCCAGATGTTTCCATCATTTGGTCTTCCTGGAAGAGAGAGAGATGTGTCTCAGAGCAGTGCCCTGTAAGGACAGCATGGCTATAAAATGGAGTCACAAACCCCAAGTGGTAAAACATCCATTCTTGCAGAAAGGTCCTAATGCTGCCAGTGGTGAGTTTTTTGCTGTAGAATTTGAATTTATGCAACTAGTTTAGGTCTTCTTGTCTCACTTGCTCCTTCTCCAATATTTTTCTCCCTTATGCTGAGTTTGGTATCTATTGCCCTCTTTTCCCCCAGCTTTGTCCCTGGGATCTGCATGATGTGTGTCCATCAGGAATTTGAGGAGAAAATGATGCCAAGGTTAGAAAAATAACTGCTAGGAAAGACACTCCAGCTTAACAGTCCAAGGACAGGTTGGTTACAGACACAGATGCCTGTACCTGAAAAACCCCTACACATAGAGACCCCTCCTCAGTGTTTGTCCTGCACTTCAGGGAACAGTGAAGATCTCCCTTTTATCAGCATTAAGGGACTTTGGTGGAACAGGATTTGAGGAAGGTGGGGGTATAATTCAGGGTTTTTTATAGTCAAGAACATTGTCTCCCTGGACTTACTTGCAATATCAAGCCAATCATTTCTAATGCAGTGCTGTGCTCCAACCAACACCCATTAACTGCAGGAGAAGCTTGAATTTTAAATTTTAATTCAAGAGGTTTACTTAAGCGCTGCTATAGGATATTTTACATACTAAGTTTCCAAGAGAACTGCCACAGGGATGGATCTACACACCAGTTTAGTGTCCTGAACCTGACAGTGGCTCATACAAAAAATTCCAGAGTGTTGGGAGGGATCTGAGCATGGGCTGCTGTGAGGTCACCTGCCCTCCCCTGCCATTTCCTTAAGTGGCACATCTTGATTTCTAACCATTAGAAACTGGGTCAAGCCCTAAAGAAGAATGCTGAGTCATTACACCCTAATTTCCCCTCTTGGTGTTTCTGACACTCTCTGGATACCCTCAGAAATAGTCAACCTGGATTTTGATAATGTTCAACCTTCTGGATTTAAGCTATTTTCACTTCCATTGGTTTTGGACTTGCTGCTTCTCCATGGCATTGAATATCACCTTGTTTTGGGGCAGCAACCTGGAGGGCAGAGTGACTGCACTGGCTGTTTCACTGATACCAGAGATACCCACACAGGGCTGTTCCTAATTCTTCCAGTCTCTTTTATTCACCTGGGAGTTTCAGTCATCCCTTCAACATTGTCTTCTCTCCGTTCACCCTTCCCTAAATCCCTCTTTCTTCTGGGCTTCATTGTATATGTTGTTGCCTGACTCTGTGCTGGGCGATTCAGCAAAGCACTTAGGCCCAGGGTGAACTTTAAACCCAGAACATGCTGAAGTGCTCCACTTAACAGAGATCAGATTATTCATGTGCTTAAAGATAAGCATTTGCTGAAGTACTTTGCTGAATTCAGACCTAAACACACACATGAAATTCATCAGCTAGGACCCTTGACAAATTTTACCACAAAGGTGCCTATCTCTCTCCATTGACTATAAAGGGAGTCTAGACGACTAGTTTAAACTAGATAGCTAATCTGTAGACAGCTTAAATTAGGTGAGAGGAATCCCACCCTCTGTATCTATTTGCAGTGTCAGGCACTGATCTCTGTTGGGGGCCCTTCTTATTACTGTGGGCAATTCATGAGCATCAAAAATGGTGATGAGCCCAAAAGGTTGTGGGGAGTGAATGTCTGGCTCCCTCTCTCCAGCAGAATGGCACCCACTTCCAGCAGGTCTGGAAACTAATGGTTTATTTAATGCTTGGACCTGAATTCTGCTCTGGAACAACACTGGGCAGGTTTTAAATGATCCCCTGGAAAAGATGAGATTTTTGAAGCCTTTGTGTTTGAAGTAGCTACATGGGTCTCCTGAAAAATCCCCCCGAAAACTTTCAGCCTTGACCTAGTGGTTCAAAGTGACAGAGACTGACCTGAAAAGTGACTTTAATGTTATCTAAGCTTTTTGTTTCAGTTTTGATCATTAAACTCAGGGTTGCCACATAGTCAGGAGTGATACTGAGTTTCTGCCAGACTTGCCAGTGGCACAAACATGTGAGCCATTTCATACATGGTAACTCAGGAGTGTTTTAAATGCTGATGTGCCTGCAGAGTTGCCATCTCTATGATGTAAAATGCAAGTGGCAGCTGTCAACTGTGGACCAAGATTTCATGCTAAATGCCTGTGTGAAAGAGCATGGGTTTGTGCTGACCAAGATTTGCACCTTGAAGCCCAGGCTGTGGATCCAGAGCAGCTGATGAAAGGCATGTGCCCAGATTTGCTCTCACTAGCTATATGGTGATATGGTGCAGTCAGGAAGCTCCTAAATTGCTGTATGCTTCTTTATTTCCTAAAGTGAGATGTAGGAGAAATAAAAATAAAAATATCCAAACCAAGACATAGTGAATTACTCCCTACCTGGCTTCTTCATTTTGGCTGACATAAATTGCCTTGGGAGTTTTTTTGCAGCCCAAGCTCTGATGACCCACTCCTGACTTTGCCTGGCACAGTCTGCTTTACTGCAAGCAGAAGAGGCTAATTCTGGTGTAAAGAAAAGGACATTTCTGAGGAGATTCCCATTCTTTCTCCTCTCTCTCTTCCCCTGCCACTCACTCTTT
>NW_009954215.1:5134881-5140059 GCF_000747805.2 Chaetura pelagica | reverse complement strand
TTCCCTTCTTTCTTGATATTCACTTTCCATATCTGTCTTCCTATCTTTTCTTCTCACACCAAAAGCCCCTGCTCTCTGCCTTCCCTCTTCTATGAGCAGCAGTGCCATCATCAACCTAGAGATGATGCTCTGCACCCTGCTTATCCTGGACAGAAGGATATCCCTACAACTTTATCAACTGGGTACCCACACATAACAACTCTGTCAGCTTGGATCTGAAGTAGCATTTTGACCTCCAATAAAGGCTGTCCTTTTGTGATGCTCAGTGTTCCCTTACTACACATTACTAGTAGTAATGGTAATCCTTGGAGTGGAAAGACTTGGGGTTTCCACCATGCAATGGTTCATTTAAAAATAAAAATGAATCAGAAACTCACACTTCTTGAAGCCAAGAACATTATGTTGGCACTGGCGCCTAAGAGGGGAATTAGGGAAGTCTCTCCTGGGCTGGAGTGATTCCTGGCTGATCTGCAGGATTCCTGCATATTCCCCACTGGGTCCTGCTCCAGACAAAAATGGGGTAATTTGACAGCAGAGGATCAGATCACTCTGTCTGTGCCCTAGGAAAAAAAAATATCTTGTGTCTTGACAATGTATTAGAGCAGCACAGACTGGGCGATACACGGAGGTATGAAGCTGTGCAAGAAATGGAATGTTGTAATTACTCAGATTTGGAAAAAAAAAAAAAAGATCAGCAAGGGAAAAATTAAACCCCTTCCTCCCCCACCAAAATCATGTCATTTTTTAACTGTGCCTCTGAAGTGTTAGTTTGCTTTTGGCATTTTTCCCCTTTATCTAAACCTCTCAAATAAGCCATAATGACAGCATGAGTTGCATGTTACTTCATGTACTGCCTTGCAAAATGCTGGAATTCCTTAGGTGTCTTAAATTATGGGCTCCTTCACGACAAATGACTTATATTCTGCCTGATATTTACTAATATGCTGTGAACAGCACATATATTGGATAGAGTTCATACCATTATTGCATAGACATTCATTAGTCTGTGCATGGTTAAAGCCTCACATGTCTTATTGTAAACGGATTTAACAGTCTAATGAATATGGGACAAATGCAATGAAAATACTTGGAGATCTGTAAGTCAGAACAACCAAAATGTATATCAACTAAGGGGAAATCTCTACCAAATCTTTACCCTTAACATAAACTTAACCCAGAATGAAAGGATTTTTTACATCAAGATTCTTAAAATTTCCTTTCATTTTTCTACTCGGATCTTTTTCCTGAATTTAAGGGAAAAATCTGACAAAAAGCTTGTTTTCAACATATTTTCATTTGTTTGGGACCAGAATTTATTAGAAATAGTACAAGAAAAAATTAATCTCAGGGGATTTTTCTTCTTGAGAAAAAATTAATAATCTGAGGACTTTCGGTTAAACAGTTGCTATTATGGAGCTGATTCTTCCCTGGCTTATAAAGTGTTTTGTCATTTACACTTATGGAAACTGGGAAAACTGGAATGTTCTCTGATGCAATAGAAGTTTATAGCTACTTTGCACATTTATAAATGAGCACAGGAGGGACAAAGTGGTGGGAGTCTGGACTGTGGATCTGACACAGTCTGGACCACTAAGCTTTTTTTCACTGATTCCCAGAGTGAGGAATGATTGCTCTGACATTTTTCCCCTCCTTTCAGTACTGAAATACTTATGAGAAATCCAAGGCTGCTATTTTTGGCAGTCATGACTAGTATGATTTTTGGGTCCTTACTTACAAGTGTAATCGATTTTTTACATATTTTTTTTTAATTGCCACAACAGCTTTATGGACCTCAACCATTAAAATGTTTCAAGCATTAAAAAAGAAGTCTGTAAACTGACAAAGAGGGTTCTTAGCATCACACCCTGCTCCCCACAAAAGCATAGTCACACAGAATATTAAGCCCTAAGAGATTGCACACTTCACACTTTCACTGACACGAAGCCAAATTCTGTTCTCATTTGAACGACGTTAAATTTAGACCAGAGTACATGAAAATACCCCAAACCAGCATTTTTCACACAAATGCAAATATCCCATAATATATGATTGGTCTTTGCAAGTGTGAGCCTCTGGGCACTACTTTTAACCCCCTTCTTTTTGAGTTCAATCCTGATTCAGTAACATTGAACGTGATCTTAACAGCACAGAGTTGCCAGCCATGCCTCTAAGAACTTAGGTCATGAAAAGTGCTGATGTTTTCCCTGGGTCTACATATTTATTTCAAATAAAATAAACCTGTGGGACTGAAGCACATTTTTCTGAATGGAAACAATTGCTTATGCACTCTGCTGGGCTGGTTTGGGTCTAAATGAGAATCTCAGGAACTTGTCATTAGTGGGTATTGACATTTTCTGAGGTATTTGTAGGAGAGCTTTTATTAACAGCTCTGTCCTTCAGTAGTGGTTAATAAATCACCGTTGAATTTGCAGGCACTCTCAGAACAGATAGGAAGCCAATTGGGCTCTGAAAGATTACCCTTCTATTTGTTTAGTCACTGGCTCTTTGCTTGTAACCGATAGGTTTAAGAGCTGGGAACGTTGCCTTTCCCTGTGTGCTTTAGTTAACTTGTTAGAGATAGTTGTTTGTGTTTGATAAACGAGAGGGTGATGAGGGGCTGGCTAAATGTGATGGGGTTTTTTTATATATGCAAGGGTTAGGGATGGGAATCCCTCAAGTAAGCAAAGCTGCTGGCTTCTGGCAATGAGTAACTGTTTTGTCTTGGATGCAACCTGAGCTCATCAGTGCTCTCTCTTCCTTTCACACATGCACACACACCCTCCTGGGTCTGCTCCAGATCCTCGTGATGGCTTCGGGGGAGCCAAATTGTTTCTTCACTTGCCTCAAAGCCTGCAAAATGCACGTGGGTATCTGTGAGCCCCCAACTGCTCGGAAACACACTTCAGTGCACTGGAAAATGTGAAAAATTGCAAATGGAAATGTGCTAAATGTGCAAAAAAATGGAAAATATGGGGAAAGTGAAGACCTGTCTGAGAGAGCCACTTCAGCTTAGTGAAGTGTCAGAGTGGACCAGGCAAGTTTAAGGGCCAGATTTGTGCTCATGTTTGGTAAACACAGGAGCAATTACTTGCACTTTGCTGCAGCAGTAAATGGAGAATAGGCATCTGGGCATAAATAGCTGTGAGAACTTGGCTCCTGTGTCTTGACTGCCTGTGTGAGGGTTCCTATGTGGATACCTAACAAAAGAAATTGTGTATTATTCCAAGGGATATACCTGGCTTTTCTAAAAGCCTGTAGCTAAGTGCACATCACAGAAAACATGTCAGTTGAAAAATCCAGTTGCCAATGCTGGGATTCTAAGCAAAACTTCTGTGCTCTGCTCTTGCAGATTTATATTTATGGTATGTTTTAGCTGATGTGACTGTAGGCATTAGTATTGCACTGGGTGTTACCCAGGGGTGCCCTCCAACCTCCCCTCCGATTCTGTGGCCCCACTCTTGGACATTGCCACAGTGTGATATGGTTTGAAATCACAAGTTTTCTTCAGTTTGGCTTTTCTGGCTTGCACAGAGGTTAATTTTTGCAAGTGTGTAATCTAAAAATAATTCCTTGAATGCAAAGATTTCAAGTGGGTCAAAGAGACTGGGGTGTGAATTGTGCCATGGGAGTGTTTGGAGCTAGCACATTAGCTGGTAGCTCCCTGAAGGCTCTTTGAGTACACAGGCAGTAACTGTGAAAAGATTGATAGCTTGGCAATTGAAGTGGCCAGCCATCAAAAATTGTCCACTATCATTATAGGTGGAAAGAAATTGTTTGAATTATGCTGGGCTGCCTTAGTTTTAATCTGTCTTAATAAGGAGTAAATGCATAGTGTGAAAAATTAAATAAAACAGCTTCTTTTCCCTTGGGGTTATACCAAAAAGATTATTTCCCTATGGAAAGCAGATGTTTCAATGCCCAAGACCAGAAGCAGAAGAACACATGGCTGGTCTATCTGTGCATGTTCCAGCTGCGTGTGCTACAGACTGAAGCTGCTGTGTTCCAGCTGATGGCTGCAATCTGGATCTGTTCATAAGGTAACAGTAAACATTAGCATATTGTCTGAAACATCAGACTCACCTGGTGCAGTGAGTGAACAGGAAAGGGAATGTCATCTTTGCCATGCATAGAAAAAATGGGAATAAGTCTAGTGTAACACCAAAGGTTCCTTTTGTTATCAGGCACAATCAATAGCCCCAGTGCAACATGCAGAGCAGTTTCTTGAAACCTCTCTCCCATCCCACCACTGCTTCATCAACATTTTGTGACTGCCTGGAGGCTGGGACTCCTGCCCAGGGCTGCAGCTCTACAGCAGTGAAGCTCTTCTACCAACAGGAACCTCTGGAGGGTTTGCAGGGCTGCGGAGCAGCTCTGCCAAATTGGAAAGAGGTGTTAAAGCAGGTGAAAGAGAAGGACCTTCTTCAAGACAAATTCTGTGGCCAGAGCTCAGAAAATCCTACAGCAGTTAAAACTCTAATTAGCAGTTTGCTGTTGAGTTAATCTGGCAGCTGAGCTGCAGTCACTGCTGTTATTATTTGCACTGAGCAATCCCAGGTTGAGCCAGCATTGAACTTCCCGAGGCAGGACTTCCATGCCAAATATATTCCCCCTTTATTTCTTCTGGGTCTCTCAGGACAAGGAAGGGAGGAAAAGTCCCTTCACTCTGAGTGCAGCTGGCAATGACATTACAAGAAGTGAAGGGACATCTGGGATGCCAGGCTCTCTGTGTGACTCCTGCCGGGACCGAGCCAGTGAAGATTAACACCTGTTTCCAACAACCGGCTTCTTAACTAGCAACTTCCTTCCACAAAGGCTAACTTTAATTTTTCCACCTCTCTTTTAATTTTGTTTCTAGCAGTGCCCAGTTTTGTTGACAGCAGAGGCTTGTGTGTTGCAGTAATGCTGTCCCTGATGCCCCAGTAAGTCTCTTAAAAGAGCAGGCAGACCTGCTTCTCCTTGGGAACTTCTCCAAGATGAAAGAGCCAGGACACTTTGGATGCGATCATGACACATGGCTTGTGAAATGGGATCTCTGAACTGTGGGTCCAACATACATAGAAATCCCCAAACCTCCCAACTTAAAAAAAACCCCAACAACAAAACTTAATCGGAATCTGTTTGATGAGTAAGCTGGTTATTTTTATTTGAGAAGTGTGTCCAGCTTGTTGAACCCCTGGG
>NW_009954215.1:5106311-5134322 GCF_000747805.2 Chaetura pelagica | reverse complement strand
CAGCAGGAAGAGGGAAAAAAGAGCAAGGGCTTGTGAAAGCCACAAATAAGGGAAAATATGTAAAATTCAATTGTTTCTGGTTGCAGAGCTTATTTTTATTAATGTGCAGTCCCAGTAGCTGGTTGCCATGGTACAGGGCAGTTGCAAGAGCAGGTGCAGCGTAAGGACAAGAACAGGATTCAGAGTACTTGGGGGAAAGATAAGCTTTTATGGTTTTAAAATGCCTGACCTCTCGAAGTCTTCCTCTTTGTGTTGCCTTTGATGGATGGACATTAAACTCTCTGCACTAGTGAGATGCCACCAGCATTGCTCTGGCATGCAGCTTGGTAACTGCCCTCCCAACTGCCCTGGGATTCACATTTATGATTAACATTGGAATTAATACAAATAACACCAAGCCCTCTGGAAAGCACTGGGTGTTACAAAAAGAATCTACTTCTGGAGACACTTGGCAGGATGCTGATAGGAAGGAAATGTTGATGGGGAGGGAGAAATGTCTCAAGGAGCTATTGAGAGCACTGCCCTGCCATACTTTATTGACATGCACATTGTTCCTGAAACAATAGAATGTTTTGACTGGCATCATACTAGACTCATTCCTATGTTTTTTAATCCTCAGGTGGCATTAATAGAAAAGAAGGCAGCTCCTTCTGGCTTATCATTAAAGCTTGTCATTACTGTGTGAGTGAGGATCTGGCCATGGTCTTGGAAAATTCATCAAAGCTACCCTATACACTCACAAATAGCTGGATCTGAAAATGGAGGCAGTGGAAATGAAAGAAGTTTCAGAAGTAATGGATGTTGATGCCTCACTTCCTCATCAGGAAAACGAGATAGCAACAGAGCCTCAGTGTCCTTCTGCTCCCTCCCAAGGTCACAGCTTGTGTCAGCTCAACACCTCGACCATACTCTTTAAGCTCTTGAGCAAGCTGGTCATCTCAGAGATCACTCAGATCTTTCCTACCCCTTCACAAGGCTGTTTTTGTCTGGTACAAATCACTTCTCCATACTCAGGATGTGGGCCCAGCACAGATTTAGAAAATGAATATCTATGGTTCTATCAGGCTTGGGAGGGTACTCTTAAAGCCTATTTTGCACGCAGTGTCTATCATCTGACAGTAGTAACACAGTCTTATACTATTGCATTGCTGCCCGTGGCCCTTTGCAGACTTTGGGCTGGTGTTTCCCCTATCCTTGAAATATCCCTCTGCATGAAATCAGGACACAGCAATTCTCTTCTGAATGTGACCTTTCCTTTCAGCTTCTCCCTGGTGAACACACTTGCAAATTTCCTGCTGGCTCAGTGTAAATTTTTCAGTGTGGGAATTTCTCTCTGGTTTTGCTTTGCAGCATGAGGCTGACAGGAGTTTATGGCTCAGGAGGGGCAAAAACTCTGCCAGGTTAAACCTTCATGTATGATCCCACCAAGTGGGAACGAAAATAGCCCTATGGACCAGAGACTGATTTCTTCTCCTCTTCCTCAGTGCTGATATGAGTTACAACCCAGCAGGTGAGCACCCAGCAACCCTAACCGCATCAGCCCTGTACACACTGAAAGAACAACTATTTCTGCAAGTTGATGTTCTGTTGCTCTTATCAGTGGAGCTGAGGAAGGGGAGTGCAAGGAAATTTTGCTGACAAGCTCAACTCATTGTGCAATTAACTGGAATAGACTGGCACCTTGTATTCATTTACATATGTTTAAATGAATTATGTGACTACTAATGCTGAAGCTAGCACCCAGACATTTGTATTTATACAAAGACACCCACCTTTGCTAAAAAGGTCATTATGTACTTTATGTACTTTGTCTCTCTTTCATTTGATTACACAAATCTGCTCATATAGAGTGTTTTAAATTATTTATAGAATATGCCTAGATCCTTAGGAAGTTTTTAAATGAAGCATAAAATCCAACATTGTCTCACATATTTTAAAACACACAAGATCCATTACTGTTTTATAATTGCTAATTAGCAGATAAATGTTTCATACTCCCACATTTTTTATCCTCCAGATACAGCAAAACAAACAGATTAACTGAGGAAACCTGAGGACTGCAATATCTGTTTTATGATAAGAGCATTTAGTAACTTAATTCCTACTATGCTCAGCTCTGAAAGACAATGTACTGGTGGTTATATGATACACAACAATGAACCAATACAGAGGTACATTTGTGTTGTTCTCTGGTTAGAGTGGGAACTGAGAATGAAATTGCCTGGGTTTGATTCCTGGGCTTGCTCCTAGTTTAAAAGACTTCTCTAAGTTACAAGTTTTGCACTGTAAAATGGAGAAAATACATAAAAGCCTCTCAGATGTGTACCCTTTTGTGTGGTTGCCTGGGAGTGTCATCGATGTTAAACTAACATTGTTATCTAATGGAAAAGTCTAGTATAAAAAATAATGATGATTAGCAGTAACATGGGATATCAAATAATCATCTTCAGGTGACAAATACAGGAAATTTGAGAAGTACCAAGAGGGGAGTGGGACTTCTTCAGTTGCTACTTAGGACTAAATTACCTAATAAAAACAGGATGTGATTGCACGATACTGAGTCATAGACTCACTGTGAGACACTGAGCTGTATTAGAAGATGAAGTTAAAAGGTATTTTGAGTTTCTCTGGCTAGAAGTAAATCTCTTATCTAAAAACCCACATACATTATGGTTTCAGATATCTGCATTTTTCTACCCTAATTCTTGATTATTGCAGAGGAGTTATTTGTTTAACATGGGTCTCTTCCCAAAGTATCACCATTTAAATTCTCCAGCTTGCAGCAACACTTTCTATTTTGGCAAGATGAATCTCCTGGTATCTGCATACCTCTCCTGTTCCTTCCTTCCTGTAATTAGGGCTAAATCTGCTCCAGGACCTGTTCTTTTGTAGAAGGCACCATTTTTAGAGCAATACATCATTGGCAAGTCATGACACTAACAGATCTGGGAGAGGGCTGCCTCTCCAAAGAGATACAGTATCACCTTGATCACTGCTAGACATTGTGCAGTAAAGAGCTCCATCAGTTGGTGGAGAAGCAGGAACAAACCCATTGTAGCTGTAAGGACGCAGGTGGAACCTGCTTATCAACTAAGAGTCTCAACATGGTATCTTTATTTTACCATTTGCTTTTTCCTGTCAACATTCCCTGTAACTTCATTATGATTTTAGGGATTCAAGTTGACCTGGATGGGTAAATAATGTCTTTTTGTTTTCCTAGAAATATTTATTTTCATCTGAAAATGATTCACTTCTATTTTTGCACTTCCTGTGCCTTTGCTTTCCATGAAAATTGACACAGTAATTTTGTATTGACACAAGTGTTTGCAGAAGGCAGCCATCAGAAGGAGTTGTGTCTGTGGCTCCTTTCATGGGACAGAGGAATTGCTGATGTTTACATGGCATGGCTCTTTTCCTCAGCCTAAGCACTTGCCCACAAAGAGGTTTGTGAATTGCCTACTCATCCCAGCCTAACTGAGCTGCAGACGAGTAGCAAATGGTTTCAGAAAACTGCTGCTTCATAGGTGAGCCTGGTCCCCAAAGCTTGCCTTTCTTTACTCAAGACAACGATCAGCTGGGCAAGACACTGAAAATAAACCACACTACATAACTGACCCATTCACCAGCACAGTGTAGAATATTCCCCTCAAACCACAAGGCATTAGAAACAGATCCCAAAACAGAACTGAAGAAACTCAAATAAATAAACGTGAAAAGAAGCACAGGTCTGCCCATCATGTAATAACATTTGATTGTCCTTTTTTGTTGTTGTGGGGCAATTCAGAATAGCTAAATGAACATCTTCAAAGGTGGTTTCTTAAGGCTCCCACTTTGAGAGACAAAATTAGATGCCCAAAGCTAAAGATTGAACACTGCCAACCTGTTGGCAAATTTAGGCTTATCTTTAGTTACCCTGTACCTTCTTGAGGAAGTGAATGCTGAAAAGTGAAACCTTTCTCTGTGTTATGATGATATTTCGTCTTCTTACTTGTACTCTGAAGGAGACCTGATGGATTAACACATTAGTTGTACTGTCAGGATGACTCACAGACTTTGAATTTTCAGTGTCTCAAGTGTTTGCATGGAATAAGAGCTCTTGGCTCTAAACACTTTATTCTGGTTTATAAGAAGAAAAAATAAGGGGTACACAAGCAAACCAAATCAGATTTAATCCCAGATTAATATCTGACTTTTGTGCTTCCTCAGACACCAGCAATTTTTCTGCAGCTTGTCTGGAAGCTGAAGTCCAAGACCTAAGCATGGTCTTTCCAGACAGGAGTGTTGCTATAGGCTTGTCCTACTACGACTGATGGAAGGCACAAGGTAGCCCCAGTATGTAATCCTGCACAAAGGGAGTTGTCTTCCAATAAGTACACAAGTTTTGGTAATGTGTGAAATTTATGCCCCCTGATCTGTTTCTTATTATAAAAAGGAGTTTAAAAAAATATGCTAAGTTTGCTAACCTTTGGAGTAAGGGAGAAGAAAGAGGGCTGAGGTGCAATTCCCCAGTCCTCTCCTCTGAGGAGCTGCACTGGCACGACTGGGAATCCCTGTGCCAGCTGTAGTCATCTGAATGTTGCTCTGACTTGGCCCAAGAGAGGTGGCTACCTCGATTCCTTCCTGTTTGGGGAGCTGTAAATTGTCCTGGTCCTGTGTGCTACACCTCTGGTTGCCAGCTAAAATAGGCTAAATTAGACAATGTCTCCTCCAGCCCTGCTAGGTGCCTTGCTGCTCCACCAGTTGTGCTGCCCTGCTGTCAGTCTGTCCATCCATCCATCCATCCATGAATGTAACAGGAAGGAAAAAGAATATTATTGAAGTGTAGGAATCCTCAGAAAACCGAAGTACCTGTGACTTTCTGCATAGTGTTTACTTGTTTTCTGTGATTAGTTATAAAAAGCCTAAACATCTCTCAAGTCCATGTCAGAATGAGCAAGCCCCTGCTATGTACAGCAAAGTGTCAGCACTCTGACAGCCAGGACCCAGGTCCCTGTGGGTTGGCAGTTGCTGCTGTCCCAGTGCCAATTCAGTTCCCATTGGGTTGCAAGGACATCTTCAGGGAACCACATCAGCTGTGGGATTCCAGCCTGTCAGCCCCTCTGTTCCCAGCATCCGTCACTTATGCAGCTCAGGTCCTCTAGAAACTGCCAGCTTTCTGATTTTGAGAACTGATCCACTGGATTTTAGCCACTTATCATCTGCATTACTTCAGCTGAGGTTGCTGGACTAAGCCGTGCACAATGTGTGGGCAGCTC
The DNA here is from genome assembly GCF_000747805.2 of Chaetura pelagica. Lineage (NCBI taxonomy): Eukaryota > Metazoa > Chordata > Aves > Apodiformes > Apodidae > Chaetura > Chaetura pelagica. The sequence continues at coordinate 5,129,067 of NW_009954215.1, read as the reverse complement.
ATTAATTTCAGATATAATTTTCAGAGCTTGAGATAATGTTCACAGTTTCATTTCTGCAGTTGTTCTGAAGATCCAGGTCTTGCAATCCCACGTGGGAAGGCTTGCAGGGAGCCAGGCTGTTCTGTCACTGGAGACAGACACTACCACCCAGCGAAGTGAGAAAGAGAGGAAACCACGCTCCAATGAAAAGCAATCATGAGCACCAGAGAAGTGCATTTTAATGTACACCTCCCATAACTGTAGGATAAGTGAGATTCAAATGGTCTGTTCTTTACAGAGAAAATCCCAAATCTTCCTCTCTAAAATATGTGTTCAGCTTTTGAAAGCTTTCCCCTTCCCTCTTCTCCCTGCTCTACAATAACTACAATTGTTAGACAAGGCAGGTCTTTGTGCTCCAAATTTAATACATAGTTTTTGACCCATGGAGTGATAAGCTGGAAAATAAATGGCTGGATTTTCCCCAGTGCTGAAGAAAGCCTTTCAGATTGACTTGGGAACTTGCCTATTCTTGTCTGCCCACCTGGTTTTCACTTTGATATCCCTAACATTATCGTAACTTTTATTGTCTTTTCATGTCAGTCAAGCCTTCTTCACTAAATTACTTTCATTTATATATCCTCTTCTGCTATTTGGTCTCATCATCATCTAAGATTTAAGGTGAAAAACTTTCTTCTATTTGACAGGGTGGGAGGTGGAAATTACTATGTGAACAGTAAACTACAGGTGACATAAATTATATGTCATTGTATATCACCTAGTGGAGCCTTAAATCAATTAATTAGTTTGTATAAAGCCTTTGTGTGCTTTTTAACTGCATCATCTCCGAGTTGATTGCACATTTGCTTTATATCTGTAACTTTTTTCTTTATGTTGGCAACTTTCAGGATCCTTATATCATTATGCTGGGGGTGTTTCTAAAGATTGTTTGTCTTTCTTTAGAGACGTGGTTTATGTTTTTTTCCTCCACTCCTGAACACATCCCCAGCCTGAGGCAAAAGTGCATGCTGCTCACAGGAGGTAGATGTGGGGATATTCTTCAACAAGCAGGGATTGAAAGGCAAGCTGAGATACACTGGAATAATGAAAGAGGAACTGAGAAGTGGCTGCTTGGTTCCTAGCAAGCCACTCACTTGCTCTCATGCTGCTTCATAGCAAAAAAAAAAAATAAAATTACAAAAAATCTATAGACTGAACTCTACTATACAGACAACTTATGCTGATGCCAAGAAGCCTTCTACCCTTTTCATGCACTAAATTTTCTTTTGCAAGCATGCCAGGAAATATTGTTGTTTGGGTGAAACTCAGAAGATGAAGGCAACCCAGGAGAATTTTATTTTAGAAGAGGACAGAGATAGTGGAACAATATATATATATTATAGTCTTCAGTGAATAACCTGAGAAATTAGCAGTTTACTGAAACAAGGAAGAGAAAGACAACATTTTATTACATTGTCAGAATCTGCCCCTGCTAAAATACCGGTCTAGCCTGACTTGCAAAGTAAAAACAGACATTGCTTTGATACAATGATCCATTTTATTATTCCAGCTGAGATTTTTCTCTTTCATTTTTTCTGCAGATCCCTTCTGCTCGGTAAATCAAGAACTGCACAAAGGTCCTTTACAATGTAGGCTTGATGTACGACAATATTATCCAAGACAATATTCAAACAGTCATGAAACAACCATCAAAAATGCTGCCCCTTGTTTCGATCTCTGCAAGAAATCAAAACCTTTCAAATGGAGCCAGAGTTTAATGAAGGGTGGCTGTTTAAAGCTGAGCTACCAAAAGCCTTGGCTGTGCCTGGACTTTTATTTTAAGTATTTGTACCATTAAATATTAATATAGGTCAAATAACTGAACCCCCTGAGCAGATGAAATCTGCACAATGAAAACAAACACACTGTATAACACGAGCCAATGTTACCCACAATGTTAGTGGATAAATATGCAAATATAGACCCTGATTTCCTTGAACAAGTTTTCTTATTGATGTTCTGGGAGAACTAAAACGAAAATATAAAAAACATGAAACTTTTAGAGACTAAAACTAAAGAGCTGATCCGAAGCTCATTGACTAAAGGGAAAATTGCTTCTACTACCTAGAAGAGCTTGCAGTGCTACAAAACCTGAAACACAGGGAAATGACAAAGTGGTGCCACGTAGACAAGGCAATGTCAGATTTGGTGACAATTATATCCCTAAGGGCTTAGCTACATGGACTGAAAAGAAAAATGTGGAGCAGATCTGCTCATTTTTACGGGAATCGCCTGCATAATTTTGTGACAGGCTCCCAAATTTTGCAGAGATCCTGGCTGCAGGACCAGGGGCTGCAGCCAGCCAGGGGTTGTATGTTGCCTTTGGAGCCAGGAATTGTGGTTTTGGACAGTGGATGATTGCTGCTGCTGAGAAATATGGGAGGTTCTACAAGAATGGGGGAGATGTCCTAGGTCTGGACCTTGGTGATGTCCAGGCAAGATGTGCTTTCTGTGCAGTTCATAGTCAACATTTTGAGGAATATCAATGAAGAGCATGTAGTAAAATTAAAAAGGAGGAGACGTACATCACAAGGATGGAAACAGAGTTTCTTAAACTGATTAGCATGTAAACAGCCTCAAAAGATATTCTGGAGGGGCAGCAGTGGGAAGCCCTTGCCCTTGATCCTTTGGTGTCATTTGGCCCAATCTTCACAGCTGGCATAAGGAGGACTTTTTGCTGCAGTTAGATTTGTGAGGTCAGAAGCAACATATGTGCTTAAAATCTGGCTTCTCTGAGACGTGTGAGCACAGGGAAGTGCTTTTAGTTTGAATTGGATATGGTAAAAACTTCAATAAACTGTAAAAAATACCACAGATCAACTTATATTCCTTGTTCTGTCCCAGCAAATTAGGAATAACTTCATTAAAATTACAGCAGTGGCACTGCAAAGCTGTACATTCAAAACAAGGAGTGAAGTTCCTCCCCCAGTTACAAGATTATTTAAAATAATATAAATATTTTTGGTTTTGAGTCTTTAAATTATGATAAACAATACATCTTGCTTAATTAAATGTTTTAAGATTTTCTTTAAAAACAAACAGGTGTGAATCCTGTCTGATCCTGTGCCTTCAGCACCTGAAGAGTGAAGATTAATACTGATACTGTGAGATTTACAAACCTTCACAAAGGGAAATGTGGATTCCTTTAGCCAGAATATTCTGATAACACACAAAATGTGGATGTAAAAGTTCAATTTCAAAACTCAAAAGTGAACAGTTCCACCACCTAAGCTTCAATTTACTATTTTTTGTGTGAAGAACATGCTATTATTCTGCTGAAAGCTGGAAAAATGGCTTAAAATAATTCCCTTTTTAACTCCAGTTTGGCTCTAACAGGAGGTCATGTATTGAAGCAGATAATACAGAAGGATGTATATTGAGTTCAGGGAAGGTAGAAACTAGGTTTTCAGCTTCCCATGATAATCTGCAGTTGTGAAATGTTCTCACTCTGTAAAGAAGTAACATCAAAACCATAGAAATATTTCTTTCAGAAAGAACAATTCAGGTTGCTCAAAAAAATTAAAACATTAAGTAGAAATATTTTAAATATTATGTAAAAAACATCCAGATAGAAAAAGCAATAATTCCTGTTTTGAAAAAAAAATATTAAAATCGTAAAAAATATTCAAATATTCAAGTAAATTCCATATGACAGCAGCTTTCTATGTTATTTAGTTTTGTGATATCTTCCATCTTGAATGAAATCTGTATTTAAGGGGATTTTTCCAATTTCTTGTGTTTTGATTAACATTTTTAACCAGGTTCTCTAATTATGTGCACCATTCTGGAGGCTGCTTTGTAAAATGTAACCCAAACAGTCCAAATATTGCACATTTACAGGCTGATGTGAATGAGACAATCCATGCCTGGCTGAAACCCAAGCCCTCAGCCCTTCCAAAGCACACTGATTGGAGTCATAACCATCCAGCTAAATTGAGGCTGGTAATTAAAAATATGCAAAATGGTTTGGAAATAATGTGGATCTCTCTGAATGTGGATTTTGAATATGGGTGTCTCTCACATGGATAAAGTGGATAATTGCCTGCCTATCCTGCTTCTATTCATTGTGAATAATTGAGTTGTTGTCAAACACTTCTAACACTGCCTATCACAATAAATATGAGAAGACAGAGGGGTTCTTTGAATAATCTCATTTTTGTGGCTGAGGAAGCTGTTTCTTTTGTATTTGCCTGGGGAATGGCATAGCAACAGGAAATGAGAAAGACTTTGCTCTCTTTCTTTATTTTGTATCACTGCATTGCACACAAGACTCCAGTCCTACTCCCATGGTTCTCCAGGGTCTTCTTTTGTGCAAAACCCCTTGGCTTGTTCATCATTGGAGCAGTAGGATGGAGATGGTGGGGTAGGGACCAGGAGTGACCAATGTACCTGAGGAGCTTTGCACAGGTCCCCAAGGAAGGCACCTGCAAATTACAGGGTATTTGCCAAGGAAGCCTGGTGTGTTTGGGTAATGATTAAACAACCACCTACACAGCTCTCTCAGGCTGCAAAATTTCACTGGTGTGACCAAAACCCCATCAGAGCACAAAGGAACCTTGCTTGTGCATGGCAAATACAGCCTGTCTCCATTGGGGTGGGTGTTGCTGCCTCCAGCCAGCAGCTCCCTCCAGCAGCTCTGGTGCTCCTGTGGGTTTTGCTCTTGTACTTGGATCTGCAGAACAGGCGGTCTCAGGTGACATTTCTTACTGCAGAACTTCCTGCAATGGCCCATCTCTTCCAGCCCACTGTGGCTTTCTTCTCCAACAGCTTGTCCCATAACACCTCCCTTTGCAGGTCCTTCCACTGCCATGCTACTTCAGCAGTGTTTCTTAAGCCCCATTTCCCTTCACTCTCATAGCTCTCCATATGCTACTGCAATTCCCATATTGTCATTTTTCCCTTCCTCTGACAGGCAAATTCCTAGCTGGCTTCAGCAGCTCTTTAAAGTTTCCTTCATGGAGCTGCTTTGGGGGATTACTGTGATTTGCATGCTTGGACTTCAGCACAGAGACACACAGATGACACAGTTTAGGTGGATAGAGTATTAAAAAGGTGCAAGTGATGCTCCCTGAGATCTGAAGAAGACAGGTGTATTTTTTTACCTCTGTTTGAGGCTCACTGGCACACAGCTGAGACAACCTGATGTCTTGAAAAGCCATAGCAGGTAGCACCTGCTCCTTCGTGTGTGCTTCCCAGAGAAATCCTGACATTTTTCCCTTGCTTTCTTATCTCACATTTGAATTTTAGTTTTGCTCTGAGGTGTCTGTTCTCCGGCCTCTCTCAGTTTCTTTCATATGACTTTTTGAACGATAAAGCATGCTGAGCCTAAGGAACAGCCCCAGAAATAATCACTCTTGCATCTCCATTATCAGATTTTCCTGAGGAACAGGATCCTGCCTGGAGTATTTCTGGACACATGGTGATGAGTTCAAGAAAAATTCCCTTTCACCATTAGGGTCTTGACATCTCTCCTCCCACACTTTATATAATAAAGAGGTTAACCCACAGATGCTGCAGCAGAAATATGTTGTGCATTGTGGCAACCAGAACAAACCTTTGATATCTGGGAGCTGATTCAAAGCCTTCAAAGGGCTCTCACCATCAGACACTCTATTGCCACAGTAATAATGCAACAGTCTGAGAGCCTGGAGGTGGTTTCCTCTGTGCAGCATCACTTTTGTAGAGAATAAGATGCACTTGGGACCTATTACAGTCCCTGGCAATTAGACAAACTGCAGCATCTCCAAAACGCCATTGTCCATGCAAATTAATTAATCCTATACTGTTGAGGTAAGTGTTGCTCCTTGTGTTTTGATGGCAGTGCTCAGCAGCTGGAGGCTTCTGGAGAGACAAAGAGAGGGATGAGGCCACTTGTCACCTGGTCATTTGAATTCCTGGAGCCAAGTGACTTCCAGAGGCCATGAAGTAAGTCAGTGGCACTGTCAGCCCTGGAGTTCAACTGATGCCTGGTTGCAAGAACCAGGCCACAATACCTCTTTCCATAAAATAATTGCTATAATGTTTTGATAAATTCCTCCAGGGCTATATGCCATATCAAACGTATAAGTCAAACAAACCAGAAAGCAGATCAGCTTTGCACTGTCATTTATATTGGAAGAGTAGGCACGTTAAATCCTTTTTTTCCACAAACTCCTTTCAATAAAACAGTTTTGGAGCAATGCAGCTGGTTGCTGGGTGCTTTAATGGTTCTGTATTTTTCAATGACTCTCTGTGCTTAGAAGCGTTCTTGCAAGTTATGCTGAAATAGACCAAGCAGTTTTGGAAAAGAGAGGTGTGTATCCAAACAGCTGGAGTGAATGAGTTCATTCTATGTATCAGGGAAATGCACAGCAGGCAAAGGGTGGCCAAAATTATAGGCCAGGTAATTAAAAAATGTTCTTGGCTTGCTGCACAAACAGGTGTAAATCTGCTGGATGCATTAAAGCGAGTGCAATTCAGATGCAAAGTGAGAGCCTTTGAGGAGCCCTGTGCAAGACATGAGAGGAAAGCCCAGCTCCTACTTGTTAAAATAACCCTCCTTGGGAGCTTGCTGCCTACACCTGCTCTGGGGGAGTACTGGCAGTGCAGGGATCAGGCTGGGCACCAGCTTTTGAAAGCAAGAGTGGTGCTCAGAGGCAGCCCCCAAACTGATGAAATGCGCAAGGTGTCCCAGCCAGTGCGGGATGCACTGGCTGTGATTTGTGTCACCAGGTGAAAGCCTGACGAGGAAAGCACGAAGTGGAGGTGATGAGAAAACTGGGCAGCCCATTGTCATCAAAATGTCTTTCACTGTCTCTGTTCTAAAGAACACTTCATTGTGGCTGCCGAGCTGGGAGGCTCCATCCCTTTCCACTGCCCTCACTCCCCTTAGTCCTTCAGGGTTTGTCTTTTCACATGGTGGAGCAGAGTCCCAGGAGTTTAATTGGGCTACAAATGCCCCAGCAACATTTTCAGCCCCTATTAGTACCTTTCAGGACAAACCACTCTGGTTCCCTTGGCTTTCCAGCTTGGCTTACAGGTGTGTAAGGAAGGGGAAGAAGGAGCCAAAATACCCCAACTAAACCTTGCAGGATTTTGGTGATCTTACATTTTCTTTTTTTCATTTTTTATCCTCAGAGATGTATGTTGCATCCAGTCACCTAACTACGCAAATTTAAAACTCAACTTAGCAAAAATCACTTCAGAGTCCTTCACTGGCACCTTTCCTGGAATGCCAGCTGTTTGAGCAAAGCAGAAGGCCAGGCTCTGTTGATTTCCCTACGCTTGCAGATGCCTGCTCCAGATTTGTTTTTTTAAAGAAATAATTTACCATAGAGGTGGTTTTTGGGTTGAAAGTCTCTGTTTTTTTGTAGATTGCCAAGACTGATGCGACATCAGGTTTGGATCCAAGTGCTAGCATCAGGGAACTGAACTCCCCTTTTTTGCAGATGATGCAGTTTGAAGCCCATACTTGAACTCAGTTGCAAGTTCTTTGGGACAGGAATAAAACCAAGAAGTGTCTTCCTCTGAACTGCAGATCAAATGAAGTAAGTTCCATATCATGAATGGTGATTAGCAGAACTGATTTTATTATGACAAAAAAACCCAAAACAACAGCAATGAAAAGCACCAACATCAAAGTCTGGGAACATTTTCTAGTTTTGCAAGTTGGATGATATACTTATTTTTAAATGTTAGACATTTAAAGGGTTTTCAGGTTCCTGATGTACAGCAGGACACAGTAAATCACTTTGGATTAATGGAGTCAGACTCCCCCATAATGCCACTATACATTAATTAGCTGTGTAACAGATTCCTCTGCCTGAAAGTTGTATTTTTGTTTCCCCATAGTGCACTTAGAATTACTGGGCCATGTTGATTGATTCCCATTACTGAGAGCTTCTACCATGTATGCAAGGAAATCTGCACTAATTGAAAGAGAGGAGGTTAATGGGGGAAGCATAAGAGGTAACAGTGATAAATTGAAAGAGGGGTGGTGCAAAATGACAAGAGAGTTAAAAAATGGGAGGTTGGGTGGACACAACCAGGACAGGATTGAGAGTTTTGTGCAATCTGAAGTAAACCCATAAAGAAAAAACTAGTTATTTAACAAGACCTCAATTCTGACTGCTACAGAACAAATAGCTGGTGAAAGAAGGATGCACAACACTTTCTTGGCTTTGGGGCTGCTCTGGATAGAAAGGCAGGTAAGGCTTGAACTGAAGGAGGTCCTTGATGTTGACAAAAATGAAGGCTCTCAACTCTGCATCCCCTTTAGCTGCCTGGTGCAGCCAAAGAGATGCATCATCTTCCCTTCCTAATACTATGTCAACGTGGGTGTAAAAATCATAAAGGTGTCAGAGGTGCATTAGGCAGACTGCTTCAAATAGACACTAGTTTAGACAGACAGCAGTGACAAGTAGCTGGTCCCTGCAGAGCCCTGGTGCTGTCCCAGATACAGACCCAAGCCTGGTTTCTCCCCGAGCATCGGCTCTGCTCCGCTGCCACCCCCTACGGCTCCAGCAGAAGTGCTGCTCTCTGAGGCCAGCTTTATGTTGTGTTTGGCACACAATAAGGCCCTGAAAATAATCTCTTGTATTAGCTGAAACCCTCTCATGCCAACTTCGTGATTCCTCTGACATATTTGCTGCCAGCTCTTGGTGTCAGTGTGTTGGCCTGTGTCTCAAAGCAGTTACATTTTTAACGCTGCACAATGCGTACCTTCTCCCTGTGCATCCCTCTTTTGTGGATGAGCCGGGCTTGGGGAATTTGGCTGGATCCCTGCCTTCCCCAGTAAAGACTGGGGACTAATGGAGAAAATGATCTGTTATCCCCCACAGTGTGTACCAAAATGGCATGTGGTAAAGTCTCATTCTGATTTCTGAAATGCTGGATAACAGCCACTGTCTCTGCTACTCCAGCCCCATGCAAACTCCTTGGGACTGTCAGTTCTCCAAGGCCTTATTTGAACAATTCACTGACTGAGGAACTGGAAGGGATAAGGTGATCTAAAAACACAGTGAAATTCTCAAAAAAAACCTGGGAAGTTTCTTGTTGTGCTTTTACCATATTAAGAAATAATTCCAGCCCACAGAAAAATAGTTTCAAACTATTGAAGAAAATTGAATAGCCATCTTTATAAAAAATAAGCTTATACTCATAATCAAGTGAGCACACCTTGAAGTAAAACCTGAGTAGATATAGGAAAACAAATAGGTTAATGTCCTCCTGTAATATTCTGCTCCCAGGGGCCAACTTTCATTAGAGAAGCCAAATATTTTGCTTGGGTAGGTTTTGCTCGGTGTTAAAGGAGGGCCAGGCAGGATTTTTTGCCTGGACCAGCAAAAAAAGGCCCTCTAGTTTTTGGGAGGTGGAAACTGGTTTCAGTCCTGTGATGGAGAGGAATTGCAAGGCAGTTATTGAAAACACTCTTTGTTTTGACCTGCAGAATTTAGTGGCCCTAGGGCTGTATCACATGGTGCCAACCATCAGTGTGCCAGGCAGCCTGAGGGACAGCAGTGATTGCTGAAAGAATGAGCTTTGTAAAAATAAGAACAAACCTGGCAGCAACAAAAGGATGAAAACATCACAGTGGAGGAAAATGGAAGTCGGCTGCAGCTATGAAGCTGTGCAGATCTTCAGTGACAGGAGAGCACTGTCCAGATAGCATGGGACATGCACCTGCAGAGCAACCCAAGCCATTCATCAACTGGAAAATGAAATAGCATCTATGTTTTTCTTCAGCTCAGTCTGCTTTCCTGTATTGGAGCCCATCACTGAATATTTTGATACAATGGGTTTAACATCTCAGGTGTTTTTTCACTGATACAACAAAAACAGGGAAAGATGTAGAGCACTTGAAAAAATCTGACTCAGCATCTCAGCTGTCCTTCACAGTGTTGGTAATTTTCTACCAAGTACCATTTGGTCTCCTAAATTAAGAAATCAATCTTAATTTTGTCCACAGATGGGGATTTTTTTGCTATTTCCATTTTGTCTACATGCACAAAATAAAAGCAAACTGCAATTTATTTTTTTTTTTGTGGACAAAATGAGTTTGGGTTCTTTCACTTTTCTTTTGGCATTCTTTCCTGTTGACAGCATGACTTGCACAAAATTACATTCTGTTGATAAAAATGTGCTGAAATGTCTTTCAGTTTCATTGACTGAATGATTTGCAGTAAGAGGTTTGACAAAATGCATGTTGTCGACAGAAGGAAATGGGGCGGGTGGAAGGAAGAATCAGACGTATGGAACGAGCAGTTACACACTCACTGAGTTGGTTACAAATTCTGCTCAGTGACTATTAGAAAAGATTTTGTGGGATTCTGAGAAGAAAATAGCGATTTTGGAAAATCTCATTTGCACCGATACATCTGGCAATGGGGAGAGGCATAAAGAAAGTTAATGGGTGCAGAATTTGGCCAGAGATCACTGCAAATACCATTGCATTTCTTGAAGTGTCTTTCTATCCAAATAAATTTCCTCCACTAAGTTTACAGATTTCCTCATTCAGCTTTTAAGGGAATACTTGTACTGGAAACGGATGAGACAGGGAAAAGAAGTATGTTAAAATTTATGAAAACATCTGTTGGAAGTTCTGAGAAAGATGCTTTTGTTATAATCATCTAAGCAAGATTGATGGATTTTATCAGAGCTAAGTACCAAAGAGTCCCAAATGGGCTCTTTATCCCAAAGGCAAAGCACTTAAGCATATGCCTAATTTTAAGCATGTGAATAATGGCCTCATTGACTCCACTGGAAAACTAAGTGCTACAAGCTGAGTATTTTGGATTGTAAGATACTTTGGATCAGAGTTAAAATCATGACCAAATTGTACCAAAAAATTAATGTTGAGAGTAACTTGACACAATTATTATTGTTAGGACCAAGAGGTTTTGGTAAGATAAATCATATTAGATCTATGTAGGTTGTTTTGATCTGTTTAAATACTTTAGGATAGAAAGACAGTTTCTCATAAAACAGGATAAATACTAATTTATTCCAGGAGATTTACTTGATAAACCTTAGGTGCAGTAAAACAGAGAGGATCAAGGTGCTGGGTCAGCAAAAATCTGTTGTGTGTAGTTATATCACTTCATTTAACTGAAACTTTTTCATTATATATTTACCACTTTAAGTCAATTATGAAAAGAGTGTTATCACCTTTTTTTTTTTTTTTGGTTTGGTTTGGTTTGGTTTTTTTTTTCTTAGCTACAGCAGCATTCTTTTGTTGAACACCAAGTCTGGTCAGAGAGGAGGAGGAAGAGCAGGAGCTTGGTCTCTGCTCTCTTTGAGGAGTGGTTCTGTAGGTGTGGTAATGAGCTGTGTGGTAATGAGCTGTGGCTGCTTCTGGGAAATTTGGGTTGTGAATTAAATTGTAGGTGGTGCTAAGTTTCCATTGCAATGTCCAGCTCAATTTTCTTTAAAGGTTGCTATGGGTATCAGAATATGGTGCCAAACTACCCTGAACCACTATTCCAGACTGTAATTCTCATTTCGGGATCTAAATGCATTGATTCCACCTCCACACTAAAAAATCCCACTGGCAGGAGCTGGATGCGGGAATAAACAATAGCACTTCATGTGCACATACTCAGTTCATTTCAAAACTAATTGCATTTTTCCATTCAAACAACAAATGTATCAAACCGAAGGAAACACCTGCACAAAATGCAGCTTTCTCCAGGAGAAGCTCCTTGTGGCTGGATGCACTGGGGCACTGCAGAAGCTGAGGAGCAAGGTGGGCTGTAGTGGACAGTCTGGAGGAGAGAGGGAGCCCAGCATGCACCTCAAATAAGAGCAGGTTTTGGATTACTCTGATGTTTTTGTCTTAAAGAGCTCATTTTTAGGAGCTCCAGTCTTATGGTGTTTAACCTGGAAGCTGGTGGAGTGAGCTGAGGAAGGACCAGGCATAAAAGGTAAGAGCATCTTTATGGTACCTATCATCTCTTCTCAAATGAGGAAGCTAATGTTCATCATCTTTCCAGGCAGACATTAACCAGGTGACCAAGTGTTACCATGCTAGACTCATTTGACACTTGCACCTGGTGGCTATTGATTCCTATTTTTGGAAAGCCTTAATATACATTGCACGTGTCCTTTTGAATGGAAATGCTGTTCAGTGGCATTTAACAGTGCAGGAGTCACAGCTGCAAAACAAAATGTTTTACAGAAATTTGGAAATTGCTTTTTTTTGGCCATGAAAAAGCTTTTTCTCTTTTGCTTGAATGATACCATTCTTTGAGCTCCGAAACAGTAATTATCTTCCAACTAACCAAGAGCTGGAAGTGCAGACTTGCCCTCTAACTTAGGATGGTGTGGTGATTTAAGAAGGTACACACCTCTTTCCACTTAAAATTGCATGTGCTTAGTGCTGGCCCTACATATTGGATGGATGTGGGTGCCTATCCCAGGAAAACAACAGTTCAGGTGGATCACTGCCCATGAACTCATGAAGAAGTCAGCTGGAGGGAAGGTGTGATGAAGGTACTATCATCAAATACATTTTCTAGAAGGAAATTTCCATGGCAAAAGAAAAATAATACACAAAACAGCTGGATTTTCCAAAGCTAGGGTAAAAAATGGGAATAGTAGAACTGCAGTGAAATGGTGAACTTAGGTCAGATTACTTCAAGGCATATGCATTATAAGCTGCCAAAAGAAGTCCATCAAAGCAAAATTTACACTTGGATTTAAAACACAGCCTGGCAAATTTTGCTGGAAAAAGGGGAGTGCTGGGGTACAGTAACCAAACACAGAGCTGGGGCCTACCTTCCCATGGAAGAAGACAGAGTCTGTCAAAGCATTTTCTAATTCTATTTCTATTATCTTAAAGTACAGCAGATGACAAATCTGTTAGTTGAGAGTGTTGACACAATACACTTTTATCACTTTTTGTCAACAGAACATAATTGTGTTCAGATTACCCAGTCTCAGGGGAATAGCCATAAGCTCATGCCGTCCATAAAAATAAATGTCATGTTCTATTTCTGAGAAAACAAAAGGGAAATAGGAAAAGCAATACAAGAAAAGAAAAAACCTGAAGAAACTCTCTTTTTTGGGCAGAGACAGAGTTCACCCATAGCTGACTCCCTCAGGCCTCTATGTCAGACACCAGCTCCTCTGCTTCTAATTAGTTTCCCTCCCTAACCCTCCTGCCCTATTAAATGCAAACATTTTAGTGCTCACTGCTTCCAGCAAACTTCTGCAACCAATGCTGACCGCCACTCATGAGCAGCGTGTCAACAGCAGGAAAAATCCATCCAGGAGGGAGAACAATGCTCTGCAGGGCTTGGACATGGTCACGGAGTGGAGTAGTGAGCCCAAGGGCAAGGCTGAAATGACAAGGAGGTCTCCAGTTCAAGTTATCTCCCTGACTACTTTTGTTGTTGGACTTAAGGGTCCATCTTGCCAAAAATGTGAAGTACAACCCTTTTGGGGAGATGGGAATTGTGGAGCTATCAGCTTCTCTCTCCCAATGTGAACACTCTCTGACCATGGGAAACAATGCACTAAATCACACCTTGTTTTGCTCCCACAGAAAATAATTGCACCTTAGGCATCCATTACCAAGACAAAATGCAAACGCAGCTACAGAAACATGTTGAGTTTTTCAAGATTAAGCAAAGGAAGAACTAGTATTTTTAATAAAGCAGGTGGAAATACTCAGTTGGCTTCATTCTAATGGAAATAAAATTCTGCCCATACATCATCTTTTCTTGCAACAGTCTGGAGACAGTTGTAAATGGAAATCTGAGGGCTGAAGGGGTGTCAGGCATGTAGTAGTGCTTGTGCACAGCAGGCAGAAAGGGATTAGTCAGTATGGAGAGGAACCAGCATCACTTTGTGCTCCCTCATGGTCCAACACAGGTGCAGCCCCTCCTGATTTCCTGCAGCAATTACACTATGAATCACACCAAGGAATTCAGATTCAAACACAGAAACATATTCTTTGGGGGATGAAACAAACAGAAAAACAAAGTGCCTTGTAAAAATCCAAACTCCAAGTTTTCTTTTCTCCTAAAGTAATGCCACATCTCACTCCTTCCCATTAGTTTTTTGGCATGCTGCTTTACCAACTGAGACACTCAGGGGGACTGGGGTTGCAGAAGCTTTAAAAAGGAAATAATTAATCTCTACTGAGAGTAACATGCAGCCTTGTATCACTCAGCATCGCATCAATAGCCTGATGGTGTCAGGAGAGGTGAAAGAGAAGGAAACAGGAACTAGCTTGTGATGTTTAATGATGGAAACAGAGATGTTTAACATCTTGGGTGCCCATTTGCTACACAGAGTCTCCTCAGATGCATCTACTGTGATTAAAGCACCCAGACAGAAGAGTTTCATTCTCTGTGCTTTTGGTGTCACTTTTATGACAATTTAGAAAATGATCACATAGAGACTGAAACACCGATTAGTTAACACACACAGCCTTCCTGTATTCTGCTCATGGAAAGCTTTGAACTTCTGGAAGCCGTTGTACTGAGCAAATGTTTACCCTAGAGTAACTGTGCTTATATTGCTGTCTTTATGACTTACTGAGTGACACTGTCTGTAAGCTTTGTACATGACACAGAAGCTTTCCAGCTACATTTTCAGTTAGATGCAGGGGAGGTGCTCATTAAGGCTATTGGGAAAAAGCATTTCCCATGCTCCTCTAATTGCTGTCAATTTGGAAAAGAGAGGCCGATACTGTATCTAAGCCTAAAGCCCAAAAGAGTTGCTGTTTTGGTTTGAGTTTTCACTATTGCAGCCCTAAAAAGTAATTTAGGCTGAGATTCAGAGTGAGGACCAAACCTGGCAGCTTCCCACAGATCCATTGTAAGCATGTAGCCATAAAGACTGTCCTCTGTCCATTACTCAGCCTACCCTGCCTATGACTCTGACAGTAGCATCCCACAGTGGTGGATCTGTTCTTCTGTGCCATTTTTCAGCTCACCCAGATGCACTGAAACTTCTTGCTAGGGGAGCTATTTTTTGTTTGCACAACTGGAACAAAGTAGGAAGGGTATAAAAAGCCCCCAAAAGCCCCAAAACCTGAATAATGAGCACATCCTAGAGATAAGGAACAGTCTGCATTGCTGTAAATGGTTTGCAGAAGGCACACAGCCAGAGCAGGAAGGACAGCAGGCAGAAACCCATTGCTTCCAGGACATTGTTCTAACTGACAAGGTCCCTTATCCTGTCCTAAGATCTCAGCACGTTCCCATTCCATAGGACACTCAACCTTGGAGTTTCCCTCTGTGAGTTGCAGCCAGATTTTTGTTTGGTTTTCCCACAGTTTCCACCAGCTACAAAGCAAATAGTTTAATCCCCTCTTGATTTGGGTGATTTGGATATTAATACAAATGGATGGGAAAATGGCCATATGCACAGCTGGATACCCAGAGAGATGCCACCAGTGGTGAGGATTCGATGAGCAAGTAGCTGCGAATTAAACTGGTCTTTCAAAGAGAGAAGAGGATAAGGTGTCATCTGTCACAGCTGTTCATCTGCTCAGACAAGACGCAGAGGGTTTCTCAGGTAGAACCAACAGGAGGGAGGCACTGAAACATGTGTTCATCTTTGCTTCTGGAGAGTCTAAATGGGATCACAGTGGAGTAGCAGCAACAGATGTTCGCTCCCACTACTGTGTCAACATCCAAAAAATCAGTATGACAGGTAGGTATCACCCTCTCAAGTATCATATTTGACAAAGTGGCCCTGGAGCAGGTGGGTAACTTCAGATAATTGTTTTTGCTCCATGACGGGTGAGAAGTGTCCCAGATCTCAGGAGATGCATTCAGGACTGGCTGCCATCTGATCCTGATGAATTATGGCTGAGTCTCAGATGTAGCCTTCAAACTGACACGGGACTGAAATGTCATTAGGCAGATCATAGCAGCTCAAAAGCTGCATAAAGCACATGAAGTTTTAAGAGTGCAACAGCATAACTGGTACATATTGAGGGGAAAAAAAAAAAAAGCAATTTTGCTAATCTCTTGTTTTTGCTACTTAAAAGGGGAAAGTTCTCCTTTCATTCATGAAACAAACATTCTTGACTTTCCATGAAGTTTAGCTTACCGGAAATTTTTTAAGAAAACTTTAGCTCAAAGTAGCTGAATGCAATGCCTTATTTTTGCATAACCCCTGGTGCCAAGGGCTAAAATACAGCACTTTTTTTTAAAAAATAGGGGCTTTAAAAATAAGACATCAACATCTCTCTCCAATTTCACAGTCACTGTTGTCCTTCTCACCTAATTTCTCTCTTCATTGAAAAAGACTGATTAGTGGTGCCTGCTTGGTATGAAGTGCAACTTCTCTTTACATGGACTCCAGAACAAAAAGGTAAATGGAGAGAGAGAGGAAACTAGTAAATGCTTCTACTTGGCACTGTGGGTAGTAACACAAATGTCAACACAGCCACAGTTTAGTGAGACACGCATGTGCTTATATTTAAGCATGTGTTTAACTCTGTTCAGATTCAGCTTCCTGCCAAGGACATAGTTCACTTCTGGGACATATGTGACTTAAGAATACTTTAAGTTTTTCAGTGATTTGGTACCAGACTAGTTCATGCCCTTCACAAGTAGCTGACCAAGTATGTGCAGTTATTTCCCAGATGAAGGGTGTCCACAACCATCCCTTGCGGTTGCTGTGTTACCAGCCCCCTGCTGATTTTCCAGTGTTGCATTGGTTGAAGGACACTGAGGGACAGAAGGACTCTCTGATAATCTGTCTTCATTTATCTACCCAGACTTTGCTTTGTGAGCCCTGACTGGCTTGCTTTGATATCTAAGAAGGAAAACAGCAAATCTGGACTGCTGGTTTGTGAGTTATGAGTGGGAATTAAGTGTTCTAACATAATGGGCTCCACTACTGGCCAAGGGTGCTGTGGCAGGGCAGAGGGAAACATGAACTAGACGTGTCAACCAAATGTCTGAACATCTTCAGATATGTTCTGGCATTTTAGTAATGATCTTTCCAATGAAGACATCAAGGATCACAGGTGGGTTTTCCAGGAGTTTCTGCCCTTGATGCAGCAAAGAATATTTATGTTCTGGAGCTGTTCCTATGAATTAAATTTTTTTTTTTTTTAAATTATGGAACCGACTGGTATCTTCCAGTTTTGTAAATGACGTTGCTTTGTTTGTGGAAGTCTTCTCAAGCTGTGCTTTTTACATCTTTTTTCCTGTCTAGTGACTACATTTGCAGCCTCAGAAGCTAAGTATGCAAAGGCCTTGCTGGGCAGCAGTAGGTGGTCCTGCTGCTTGTTAAACATGACAGTTGGATGTGTGGATGCACAGTAAATGAGTGCAGTTCATCATAGCCTTTAGAAAGCTAATTGGCTACTAAGCTTTTGAAGGGTCAAATACATTAGTACCTAGTCCCACTCTGCTCTTTGAACAGCAAGTGCTTAGGAGCAAGTCTGATTAGTGTGCCTCTTCACTCTCTTCCACTTCTGATATATACTGATGAATGACCTTTTGCTGCAGTGTGTTTGTGAAATGGATGGAGAAAGACACAATCCCTATAAATAGCTTGTAGAGTTAAAGGCTGTACTTAAAGCTCATAATGTCTTGAAAGTACCAAAATAAATAAATAAATAAATAGGTCTAGCTTTGTGGGTCTGCATTTTAGTTGGAGTTTGAAGC
Organism: Chaetura pelagica; assembly: GCF_000747805.2. Taxonomy (NCBI): domain Eukaryota; kingdom Metazoa; phylum Chordata; class Aves; order Apodiformes; family Apodidae; genus Chaetura; species Chaetura pelagica. Next base: position 5,111,416 of record NW_009954215.1, on the reverse strand, counting down.
AGATTTAAAGTATCAGATTTGATTGTCAGCCCTTCTTTCAGCTCAAGTACAAGCAGTAGACAAACTTCAATATGAGTGCATTTGTACACAGGCTTGTTCAGTCTGTCAATGGTTGAAAATCCACCAGGATTATTTTTACAGGATTTATTTTTCTCAGTTGCAGACTTCCTTGCTGAATGATGTGTTACTGATAAATCCTGTAGTTTCAGAAATATATGATTTGGGTTTTCCCCCTGTATTAACAGAACAGACTTCAAAAACAACAGTAGGTGAAATTCTTTACTTGTGTGTTTCCTGAAAAGATGGCAGAACATCTAAATTGGCTCCAGAAATGCAAATTATTTTCATTTTTCTTATTTTGAAAACAATTTCTTGTGGTCTGGCTGCAACTGGATGAACTGCTGTCTTGAACATTCCCCAGAACTCAGATAGATTCTTATTTATTATTTAAATATGAGCTAGGAGCGGGAAACTCTTAAAATTCCCCAAAGCTCTCCTCTAAAAATAAAGATCCATTAGTTCATCCTTGACAAATAATTCTTTATTGTTCCCCCAAGTGAATCAGACTTCTATTTCCCTGAGTTTCCTTCTTGGCTCTCTTTGATCATGGGTGCAGCATTTTTGCCTTGTTCTGCCAGTGACATTCAAGTGTTAAAGCCAAACTTTGTGAAGCCATGTGGAGGGCAACGTCAGTTCCTGATGTAATTCTCATGGTAGCCTGGAATGACCCCCATCCACTCATGGTGACTTCTGTTTGTTTTGGCCAGTGCCTGGAACTCCATTTTCCCCCCACTATCTGCAAGATGTCTTGCATATCCTCCCTGTTTATGATCATAGTCACTTCTCATGTTTCCTCTTTAGTATTGTTATCCATCTTCTGGACTAGACATAAACCAAAGGTCCTGAATGTTCTTAGTCACTGAAGGTCTGATGGCACTTTTCACAAAAGGAGATGACTAACCTCCATGTCCTGGCCACAGGCCAACTTGGCTAATTACACTCTGCCTACCAGAAATTCCTTCTGCCATTTCAATGGTCACTTTGTTTTTTACTTTCTGTCCCAAACAGCTATTGAATAGATTCTGCTTTTCATTCCATGCTACAGCTCAGTAGTGAGTGACACTTTAAGTACTTCTTTTTGCTTGTGAAATGCCTTGGGTCTTGGGGGCATGCTGAGGTGCTACATATTTATTTTCAGGAGAGGTCCCCAGTTGCTCCACACCTTGCCATGGGAGAGTCCTGTGCCAGTCCCCCATTTCTCCTTACTAGCTCTTATTATCTCTACCTACTCTTATTTCTTTTATCATTTTACTGAATTCCAATACTGGTTTACTGATTCCAATATGCTTTCATTTTCCCATCTTGCTTTTCTTGCTACTTCTAGAAAGAAGGCCTGGGGAAGGTGCTTCACTACTCTGAATCTGCCTGTGGACTGGAGGGAGTTCAGTGCGTTTCCAGCTGCTGAGTCCTTGGCCAGGACTTTTTCCACACACAGGAGAACTTCTTATTTAAACGAGCACTATTAACTCTGGTTGTCTTCTGGTTGGTTTTTAGTTTAAAATTAACTAAACACATGACTGATTTTTTCTAAGAGTGGGTTCCAAAAGGATCCAGGAGACAGGAGACTGTGGTGAGACTTGGCAGGTAGGAGGGCTGCCCCTGTGAAGCCTGTTCACTCCAACTACAGAGCACTCTCTCATCCCCACCCTATTACCATCTTAAGGATATTTTCAGATCTCAGCTTTCACTCAATCAAAAAAGATGTGGTGTAAAACAAAGGATACCAGGTCATGCCAAGACATACGTGGGAAGGGTAGAGAGGTAGTCTGAAGCACCAAGAATTATATGCCCAGGGATAATCAGATTTGTACCATCTTTTCTATTCTTTTTTATTCTATTTGATCACAGTTTGCCAAAATCAACAACCTTGATTTTAATACAGGTGCCTTTGTTCCCAGAAATGGTCTGAATGAAACCTGGGATTATAAATTCTTTCCCACAGTCATACTGAACCTTGGGAAGCTTTCCATGCAGTGGGTAATCCTTTTATTATTTATTTTTGCTTGCTCTGTTTGCTGTTATTAGCTTCCCCTGTCAGCTTTGAAACTGCTGCTGTAGTATTTTTCTCTGTTACACCATGGCGTGAGAGAGGGGCAATAGCCATTACAGATAGACCTTGTAAATGTGCCTTTGATTGCTAATGTGTCTTGGAAGGTCCAAGCCAAATAATATCTGAGAAGTTAGTATTACAAATGTTCTATGGAGGGGCTGCCAGCTTTAGTAGAGTCAAAATTTGGGATCAAGGCTGAAACAGAAAAAGGCCTTGGAAATCTGCATATTGCCTTCTATGTAAGCCCTTCAAGCACATTTAAATATAAAGTATGAGAACTAAATATGAAAATTGAAGCAATGAAAAAAATGGCCCAGTTTCACTTTTCCTTTAAAACTTGAACCTAAGCCTAAGATCACAAATAGGTCCTCTCAGGTTTATAGACTTATAAAGAGACCCTGGGCACTGTTTGGAGTAACCTGGACTAATTGATGGCTTAGCATTAAAAAAATAAGTGAAATCTGTGGATCTGCATAGTTCCAAGGTGAAAGCTGATTAAACTTGTTAAAAGAAAAAGGTGGTTGGTGGTTAATCAGACACTTCAGAAGCAAATGATGAGAGTCCCTCTTGGAGAGGTTTTTTGGGACAAGTCGTGTCACATCTCTGTGTATCAGTTTTTCCATCAGTAATGACAGGATGGGAGGGCTTACCTGCCCTACCTGCCTGCTTGATTTGCAAATTAGTTTGAAAATCTCTGGAGATGGTGTAATAAGTGTTAAAATTGCTTCATTTGAAGCCATTTAAAGTTTCTGTCTGTGGAGGTGTAGGAAATTCTGCCTTTCTACAGTGAAGAGGCAACAGCTGACCTATTAATCTGCGTCCTATATATAGTGATCCATCAACACCGGATCAATCTCCTGAAGGTCACTAGCTCTTTTAAATCCTGCCATCCTCTTTGAATTCAGATAGCATGGATTTGGCTTCTCTCTTCCTCACCTGCGTTTTCCTTTCTTTCTCTTCTGATAAACACAGGCTTTGCAGCTTTAAGTTTTTAAGACCTCTCCCAGATGGAAAAGGTCATTTGTCTTTCACTACTCAACACTTCCTTCATGAGTTCATTTAAACATTGCCAGACATCAGAGGAACAGAACTCAGCTGTAGGGTTATCTATGTCTTATTCCCCTTTTTTGTAGGTGGCAGAACTGATCTAGAACAAAACTGTTTGGTTCCCATAGCAATTTACAACGTGTAACAACCATAATACCGTACTCTTCCCACTCCTTATCTACACCTGTTATTTCTTCCTTTGCCACCCAGCTAAGAGCTAGAATGCCAGCACTATTTTGAATTCCCTAGGTTTCATGCAGTTTCTCACTGTTTTTGTTAAGGACAGGACGTACTTTTAATCTAAGCAGTAAAGAGCAAACACTTTATTAGACACTTCCAGGTGGAGTCTCAATAAAAAGTTAATTAAAGGAGTGGAATGAGGGGATATTACAGTGCATCTACTAATCTTGGTGCATTATTTATATGAAATCAGTCATCAAAGTTAGTCATGTACATTATCTTGCTGTGTGTGGTCTGGTTTGAGATGGTGTGTTTGTTTCCATTCAGCTCCACTGGATACAGTTAAGATACACATGTGAAGTGTTGTGCAGTTAGATCATATTTTGAAAGTTTATAATGCTCTCTATCTCTCTGTATCTGTAGGCTCAGCATCAAGGGACCATTAAAAGCTTTCAGTTGAACTTTGCAATGTGTCTGAGATGAGACAAGTGACAAAAGTCACCCTTTCCCAGAATTTAACAGTCACAGCTGTCCAAGTGTCCACAGGCTGGTGCTGGCTGCCGGGATGTCACCTCCCAGCCCTGCGCATCTGGTGGTGCCTGTGGCACAGGGATGCTGGGAATGGCTTGCAGAGGAAGCACTGGCCCTTCGAGCCCTGGACAACAGTGGCTGTGGTGACAACAAGGGCTCTGTTGTCCTCCCTGGCAGTGGCAGCAGAGGAGCATCATTGCCCCCAGTCCCACACCAGTCCACAGAATGCTGCCTGCTCTGTCAGGGAGCAAGATCCCTCTGGCTCTGCCGTTAGACACCAGTAAACTCTTACTCACTGCAGGTACCACATCTCCTGCTTTTTCAAACTTTTTCTCTCACTTTTCTCCTGGGATGTGCACCAAGAAGAATCAAAGCTCACAAAATAATTTTAGGTTCTTCCTTGATTCTGGGTGGTCAATCAGCTGCTCTTTCTCTCCCCTCCTTGTCTCATGTTCTCCCACAGAGGAAGCAGATAGTGTTACAAATTTCAGGCAAGGAGAATAGTTTAGTGATCCCTCCTTAAGGTGACTGTCAATGCTGCTACATAAATTCACCTACTAGGGGCTGCTGCAAGAGCAGGACTGTTAACCAGGGATGGAGGCGTGTAGCATTACAAAGCAGGGCATGGAAGTTGACCACTTAAATCACTGAAGCATTTTAATTGATATTCAGTAACTCTCTCCTTTTCTGAGAGCTGCCTTTAACAGAGCGAGCACTGCTAATGCTGGTCGTGGGGTCAGTCAAGCACAGTCCCTGAGAAATGCATCTGAAAATTTTGTCTATCACCGAAAATGGGAAATGTGAAAACTCAGCCAGTCCCTCCAGCACAACACACATCTGTGAGCAAGTGCAGCTTCGGCAGGAAGAGCCAGGCTAAGAAACAAGTGACTGTGCTGACTGCGAACAGCCCAGAGCAGTGAAGAGTTGAGGCTCTTTGTGATTTCTTCCCAGAAGCTGTGGGAGAACTTGTCTGCTTCTTTTGGGGAGCAGAGAAAGCAATGCAGGGAGGTTATGAAGTATTCCAGATGGTCCACTTCCCTGCGGTCCTTCCTGACCTTTCCTCATTGATGTCCTTCAAATCTATTATAATTTTAAACTGGCGAAGGACTTCTCAAATTTCACATCAGCATCTACTTTTTTGAAGACAACATAGTTTTGCATTCACTTTCATAACATGGCAATAAGTCCATTATTTCCAGATTTACTTTGCAACAGCATGTAGGCAAATACTCTTTCC
>NW_009954215.1:5069836-5106263 GCF_000747805.2 Chaetura pelagica | reverse complement strand
ACCACACTGCTTTGCTTACTTATAGGCAACTTAAAAGCTGATATAAGGACATGGTAGAGAATTCATCTTGCAGTCCCAGACCAGATGTATTGATCCTAAGGAATGAGAACCTGTGCTCTTAAGCATCTTCTGTTAGGTACATAGCTTCTCACCTAACTGTAAAAACAGGGAACTTGTCTTTAAGCCACCAAAGAGCAAAATGCAAGAGCAAACCCCAAACACGAAAAATCCTCTTGAAATTTCAGTACAGCTTCTAGCAAAGCTTGGAAGCAAGCCACAGCCTAGATTATTTCCCATATTTTATAACCTGTTCTTTCTGATTACACTGACTAGGAACAGGATTAATATCTTCATTTTCTCACAAAGGCATGATTTGTCCTAAACTGCAGAATGAAGTACAGCAGTAAGTATAAAACGGATATCCCTTGATCAAGGATACATCCCCTCTGACTTTTTTCATAAGATATTAATAAGAGAGAGGCATTATCACATTCCATGGGAAGAAAAGGAAATGCCATAATAATTTAATACCTTCTACAGTAAAGTCCTTCGTCAGCTTTTGCTAATTATGAAGCTGAAGCCATTTTTTATTTTGTTTTCTATTTAAAGCTGAAGATGAACTTCAGGAGACACCAACATCAATTTATTTTGTGGGTTTTGCTTTCTTCATGCAAATGAATATCAAGGTAGCCTCACAGGGCTTCACTTAAAAATCAGTTCAGAGTTCAGAGGAAAAATACCATGGCTTTTGACCACTGTCTCTGTTAGTTTATTAAAATATTAGTCTTGTAGGTGTGTTAGATTGATTTGCCTTCCATGGTGTTTAAAAATAGCTATAAGAATAATGGTTTTCATAAAAAATCATTAACAAGGACGTTACTTTCATTTTTTTTTAACCACAGAACAAAGTGTCACAGCCAGATTAAACAAGCCAGAAAGCATTTGGAGTGCACACAAACAGCCAGCAATTTTAATATATACCTTAACCATGGAAAATCCTGAAAGATTCTAGCTGTCTGCCACTGCAGATTGGTCAGAATCCCCAAGAAAGGTCAGATTGTTTGAAGTGGCTGGTATTTGTACCAGCTGACATGAAAAGGCTCAGTTATTTATAGTGGTTTGCCTGTGTCCCCACAATGCTTGGGGACTGAATGAGATTGCAGAGATGAAAGGACTTTTCAGTCTAACAACTGCAAATAGCTCAGCAAACTTCTAAATTATGGCATTACGAAGCAGGAGTTTTGTCCAGATTAAGCACAGGTTTTAATCCTTATGGGGTTAATGAGATTCCATAAGAACTTTTTTAAAATTCTTTTTTATTATTTTTTTTTCATGGGTAGTATTTTGTTTTTATGATGTTTAACTGCCTGTGTAGTGCAAACCAAACTTTAGGACTTCCCTTCCAAGTTTTCCTTATGAGCTGTGTCGTCTTTATCTGGTTATGTCAGCCAGCCACTGTGATGGGGTTGTTTTTTTTTAGCTATAGTACTTGGACAGGGAAAGCAGAAACCAAGGTCATACGAGGAGAGTGGTGGGACTTGGAAGAAGTGTGGATCCAAGGCCACCAGGGTGAAAGATCACCCTTTTGCTGAATATTTGGTAGTTGAGTGATACACCAGAGATCAAGAGGGAGAAAAGGTGACATTTCTGATGAAAAGAAAAACATTGATAACACTTGTGGGAAAAGATAAGAGCAGTGACTGTGGCCAACAGGAGCAAAAGCTCCTGTAAAGTTGCATGAAACTCCTGGAGATCTGTCCTGAAGAAAGCCAACCACAACTTCCAGTGGGCTAGTCAGGTCAATGGAGTAACGGTGGTTTCTGCTCACTGGCAGGTCCCAAATCAGCAGGGAATTAAAGCAACGGAAGGCTGCCCCAAGCAGCCTAATGGAAGAAAAGAAGCTCTTTTAGTCAGTTCAGCCTCTTGGGAAAATTCCCACCAGAAGCAGCAAGGCACAGAACAGCTCATCTGTTGTTTCTTTAAATCAGCTTTGCTGTGGGATGCCCTTTGGAGCACGGCTGATCAGGCCAAATATGAACAGGGTGTTATCTTTGAACAGCTCACTAGCCTCCCTGGACAGATAGCCTGGAAAGAGCCCCAGTGACTGGCCCTAATCCTAAAGCCTTCCCTTGTGAAGATAAACTCCCCACAGCGAGAGGGACGGAGGAAATTACTGATATTCACTCATCTATTTATATTTAGACAAGAGATTAAACGACTTGGAACTGTAATTATATGTCCATGGCATGGCTCCTGCAAACATGCAGTCAGTCCCTCCTGGCCAAACTTTTTTGTGTAGGCTTAACTGGAAATGGACTTGAGATTGTGGAAATTTTCCAACAGAATATGCTATGGAAAAGCTATGGCCAAACCAGTAGGGGTTTTTTTTTCAGGTGGAAATTACTGAAAAGCACCATTTTGATGAAAACAAAATATTGTATTTTCACTCAAAAATTCTCATATAATTTGTTTTTATAAAATTCTAAACAATTCCATGGAAGTGAAGCATTGTGACCTTGTGAAGATTGCAGGCAAGTTAGAACAAATCTTTGCAACAGGAAGTTCTGATGCTACCAGAGCAAAATCACTCAGGATTTCCATTTCACAGGAAATTTCAACTTTTCATGTTCTTCCAGTAAGGTGTGGAAAAAATAATAATAAAAAAAAAATCATGAGATTTCACTATCTTATCCAAGGGATAAGATAGGCTTCCAAGGGAAATTTCAGGTTTCAAGCAGCTTTGCTAAGCACCCATCAACTGCTGACTGGCACTGGGCCAGTGACAAGGTAGGCACCTGAGAAATTTTATGGAATTGCCATGTTATTTCATATTCTCTCTCCTACCTTCTTTCTTTGAGTAGATGCTTCCTTGCAAATAACACCATTTTGTCAGGTGATGAGATAAACAAATGAGAAGCAGCACCTCTTCTTCTACTGTGTCTTTCCCCTTGTCATGGCATGGCACAAGCAACCTTTGACTGTTCACTTGGAAATGCTTGGCTTTTTGTCCTCATGGCTTTTTTGTCAGGCCAGCTAGACAGGACAGTAACCTCTGGTTTGACTGTGTTTACATGGTTTTGGGGGATAGCTCCAAGAAGCAATTTCTGACAGTTGCTGACTGCTCTAAGAAGAGTTTCTAAAGAATTTTGGTGTTAGAGAAGACATTAGCATTTGGTTTTCAGGTAGCATTTCATGCTATCCTGCAGCAGCCTTACACAGCCAGGAGTGATTGCCTTGCAGTAGTTGGTGTTGGTAAGGCTGTTGTTACGGTCTTAGTGCAGGTTCCAGACTCACCTTTCCTTCACCTTCCCCCTGAGTCCAAACCCTAGACCAATAGCCTCTACCTGGGTTATGCAATATACAAAATGGAAGTGTAACAACTCCCTCACCATGGGACATTTTCTCTACCAGATCTCTCTCTGCAGGACTAAGGACAGTTTTCTTCAGGAGAATCTGAAAGGTTGGGATGAAACTCTACGTGAACACAGTCTCATCACAGACATCCTCAGTTCCTTCTCCAAATGCCCAGACTTTTAAAATATGAATACACAGCAAAATCATAGTGAGCCAGCTATTCAGAAATCCAATCTAATTATTCAAGTTTGCCCCTGGCCTCACAAAACACAAGGCCACAGCAGAGTGAGCTTTCCTCCCCAGGAAGAGATGACAGAAGAAACTGGTGACAGATGCTAATTAGGCTGTAAAAACCACCTCTGGAAAGAGCTCAGACATGATGGGGAGCTTCCCAGTACACATTTCTTTCCTTGGAGCTTACTCGTGAATCCTACAATTAGCGTGGAGCCTGGCTATGAGGAGTGCAGTGTCAGAGTGGTGGCATTAAGGAGTGCCTGCTTTCTTAGCCTAGTTATTTTCCTCCTTGCTTTCTGCAGTATATATTTTATGTTAATTGTAGCAATACATCTGTCCTCAGAGTTTATCAGATTTGAGGAGATAAGCTACTGCCATCAAAGTCTATTTTGAGCTATGAGATCCGAAATAAATCAATGTTACATGAATTAAGATTGAGTTGAGATTGTCTCTATAACATTTCATCTGCCCAGATCTGGAAAGAGTTTCTGATCTAAGCTTTTTGTAAAAGATGGCTTTAGGAATTTTCTTGTGTGACTTACAAGCTCTGTGGCCATTCTATCTCAAATGAGCTTAATTACCAAGGCGTTAATGGCAGTGATTTGGTGATGTGTCAGAAGTGAAATGGTGTATACGCTGGTGATAAGGACTGCATAGGAGCCAATAAAGCAGAATTCCACAGCAGGGCATGTATTTTTAAGGATTTTTACAGACAACTCTTGGCCTTTTCCACTAACAATGGAGAGAAAAAATATGTTACTAGGTAATTACATCTTCTTTATTTACAGTAGTTTTGCCTGTTGCTCCTACCTTTCACTTTGGCATTTTTATACAAAAATTCAGCCACAATTCTATCCATTTGAACAAGAAAAATGCCAAGCATACTTCCTCCTACCACAAAATGTACCTTTTTTTAGAGACCACCTATAAAGAATCTTTTCCTTGACTGCAGAGGACATCTGTCAACACAACACAAGCCCTACCACAAGTTCTGCACAGTTTGGGGTGATTGGCATTCTGCACTCACACGATGGTCACAGTGGAGGATAAATATGGAAGGGTGGGCTTGCCTGTCAGAGCTGAAGTAAACATGTGGTAGCGTTGGGGTAGGTGAAGACTGCCAGTACATACAGGAATAACGTCAGTTATCCAGTGCTTCTTAGCTCTGGACCTTTAGAAGAATAAATATTTACTAATCTAAATGAAATATGTATGTCATATGAGTGCTTATTACAGTCTATCTTGGATAGACTATGGAAGACTAAAAACTACTCAATTGTCAACTGATTCCTGAACCAGAAGCTTTCCTCCATGTAGACAGGTGCTATTTTGAAATCCTACCAGCTGCAGAAATCTTCCTCTCAGACTCAAAAACTCAGCTCTGTCTAATTGGCAACTCTGTCCCCCATGCAGGCATTGGGGTCCAAGGAAGAGTAATAACTCCTCTGGAAGTCTAAGTCTTGTCCTTGCCTTTGCCACTTGTTTTTGGTGTGAAAATGGGCAAAATATTTTGTCCTCTGTGGTAGTGTCAATATTGCATCTGAAGTGCAAGCCAAGCCTGTGCTTAATGCCAAACTTGTCCAAGAAACTTGGATACAGGTGAAGATATGTCCAAAGCACAGGAAAGAAGACAAGTTTGACTCTTCTGGGCTCTGACTTCCTCTACTTGCATGGTGAAATTACTCTAGGAGCTACTGCAAAGCAAATAATATCACAATTTTTATAGTTTAGTTTTATTTTGCTTGAAGGAGAGAGTCTGACCTAGTCTCTGCCTGGACAAGCCTCTGTCACATAAAGGTTGCTTTGATTTATGCCTGCACTTGACAGGATCCAGGTGGCCCAAGAGGAGCGTGAAGTCGTCATTGCTCCCTGCTCCAGACAAGTGCTGAGTGTTTCTCAGTTGCATCCAGATCATTCAAACAGCAATATAATGTTGGTCATTCCATAACATTGTAAATCAGGCCACAAAACCCCACATTTGGAACAGTTAAAGTCATTGCCCCGGGCAAAACCACAGACAGGCCTTTATTTGCTTTGAACAAAATTAAAACGAGAAAGAAAAGCGCTGCTTTTGACAGGAGTTTGATTTCAAATAGATGGCATATTAAATACTGTTTATTAGGGCACGGGTTAATTATGCAACCTCTTTCCATTGCATCTTGTTTATAGGAATGGACTGAATCACCCTAGCTTGTTGTGCTTCACATCTGTTAGGGCTGGCTTTCATTTTGGCAGAGCAGTTACCCCTTTGCAATATTTTGATACACATCTCAATGTTTTTGTCTGTAAAGCCATATTATCAGACTAACATTCTCAGACAACCTTTGGGCAAGGATTTCTGAACCGTGGCAACACAGACATCTTTCTATTTACCATCTTCCTAAAAATAAACGTTGTAGTGAGGATAATTAATTGTACTCAACAAACATGCTGGTTTATTTCTGCCACAACTTCCTTAACCCTTTTGCTGTTTTGAGCCCTTCTGTAATCCACAAGTTGTCACATTCCCATAAAGTGAGTATTTTTTAACATTCAGTAACAGCTCTGTGGGGAAGCTGTTAGTACCAGGCAAGCTACATGATGATTGTCTAGGCAAATGTGGTCTTGCTCACTAGTATCAAATTTTAGTTGATATATCTGGTTATAGGATTCTAAAATTATCTCTCCCAAGATTAAAAAAAAGGAAGAAACAAAATAAAAATTACATTTTAAAAATGGAAGCCAATAAAACCATGTAAAAAATCATATGGCTATGGTCCACCAAACTGCATAAATATATTTCTGAAATGATCTAGAAATATTTTCTTGAGTGCCAGGAGCCATGACAGGATGGTTGTGTTTGCACACACGTGTGTGCACAGGCACATAAATACGCTAACATTTTTTACCCTTTTTATTGGGTACTTGTCTTTTTTAGGAGCATGAACTACATTGAAAAGGCCTCATTTTCACTGGCTGGAGCTCAGTATATTTGCACAAACCAGCTTGTATCAGAATTTGGCCCTGAATAGCTTTTTTGTCCCAGTGATACATAATAAATCTTCCATCTGAAAGATTTTCAGACACGCTCCTACTTGACTCAGGACTAGTTTCATTGGGAAAAAACTTTGATGGAGAAGGGTTTTTTTCCCATAAGTAAAATGCAGTAGTGCTAAAATAATAATAATAAAAAAGCAGTTTGTGAGCTCATGTTGCTTTTGGGGAAATTTCATTTTTAAAAAAGTGATGAAAAAGTTCCAATAACATCCTAAATTAGCTCCATACTTGAAAAAAACAAACTGATAAATTATGTTCTTTTGAAATCGTGTCATTTGTTTTTTAAAATTGATACTACATTATGTATTACTTTACATTAGAAAACAGACATGAGTGAAACCCAGGTTTTAATTTCTACCAAAGCAAAAGGTTTTCCATGTGAAAGAAGATAAAAATTTCTCTGAAAGGGAATGATATAATTGCTGGAATTCCCAAATCCCTGTGCAATGAAATTTCAATTCCCTACTCCATTTTGTTCAGGGGCAAAATTAGCAATGGTGAAAAAGATCCTCAAAAAGAAAAGAATATGTTGATTCATAGAATCATAGAATTATAGAATGGTTAAGGTTGGAAGGGACCTTAAAGATCATTAGGTTCTAACCTCCCTGCTATGAGTAGGGACACCTCCCATTAAACCAGGCTGCACAAGCCTCATCCAGCCTGGCCTTGAACACCTCCAGGGATGGGGCTTCCACCACTTCCTGGACAACCTATTCCAGTTCCTTCCTACCATCACAGTGAAGAATTTCTATGTCTAATCAAAATCTTTCAGTTTAAAACCATTGCCACTTGTCCTACCACTGCCTTCTCTGGTGAAAAGCCCCTCCTCAGCTTTCCTGTAGCCCCTTCAGATGCTGGAAGGCCACTATAAGGTCTTCCTGGAGCCTTCTCTAGGCTGAATAGCCCAGACTCCCTCAGCCTGTCTTTGTAACAGAGGTGCTCCAGCCCTTTGATCAACCGGCTGAAGTTTCAGAGAATACACTGGTCCATTTCCTTCTCTTGACTTCAATATGTTTACAAAAGTAAAAATGCACATTGAAAATGTGACATTTCCTCCTAGGGTCACCACCTGTGAGTTTTAACCAGAATTAAGATGCCTTTGTTCATGTTTCTTTGCAAGAATTTGCTCTCTGTTGCACAGTAAGAAATGGTGGGTCACAAGCAAAATGCCCCCAAAGTGAACCCTGTGAGAAGCAACATAATTATGGAGAGCCACAGCAAGGGAAAGTCCTGAGGACAGCAGACCAGGTATCACCTGATTGATTACTATCTTCATTAAACAACTGTCTACAGTTTACTGGGGAGACTCACATGTTGCTTTTGGGTGAATATGGGGAATTAGCAGCTTACAAAGGGTTCCTTCAATACATGCTACCTTCAGAGCTCTCCTAAATAACATGGACATGAGAGAGGACAAAACTCCACAGCTTAACACCTGACAGTGTGCTAATTTTCTTTGCCTGTGTTTTGAGATTAATAAGGACAGAAGAATAAAAATAGAGTCTATTCATTTAATCTATAAAAATATTATGGGTAGGGAAGTGTCAGTGCTACGGGAAAGAGAGCCAAGAGCTAAGATGCTGAGGCTGGGACTGTCAATCTGCACTGCAGCCCTCTCTGTTCCTCTTAGCTGTGGCAACTGGAGGAAAGCTGATGTTCATGGATGACCAGTTTTTCAGCTGCACCTTCATTTTGTTGGGCCAATAAACCTGGACTCTGATGGCTGACTAGTTTTTCTGTTTACTGTTTTGTTGTCAGTCCTCCCAGTCTTCCCAAAACTACTTCACAAGGAGAATTTAAAGAGCAAAGCATTTGAGTTTTCCAAGTAGTGGAGTTTTCTGTGATCCTGATCCAGTTTGAAGTGGTGTCAGTAGATGCATTAAAACATTCCCTTTTTTGTGTGCTTTCCCATTCTGCTTTGGCAACAGACTGTCTTAAAAATCCAGAAACGATCCTTCCAGTTGTTTTTGGGCACACAATGCAAGCATTGTGCATTGCTTAAATGGAGCAGATTCCAGTTGTTTACACTTCTTCATGTGGCATTGTTAGGCTTAAGCAATTTGTCTGCTGATAGCCCCATATTAGGAGTTCTCATTTGCAGTCTAACTGGAAGATATGATCAGAAACAGATCCGTGGTAGTCCACACAATGTTGCCAACTATGTGCAGTGATAGAAAGCCTCATAAAAAGGCCAAAGGGCGAGCTGAGCCAGAGATGTTTTGCTAGGCTGAGTGACACTGTTAGGTATGAATGATTCATGTTTGTCATGAAAGCAAGCACGAAAGTGTGTCAGGTGGCATCTGAAGAGAAAGTAGATAAGGAGAGAGATCTGACAGAGCTTCCAGCTGGATTTTCTTTGTTGGACTTTGGAGTCTCTGAGCTGAAATGCATTTGACTGCTGTAAGACATAGTAGTAGTAATAATAATAGCAATAATAAGCCCTTAAGCCACTTCAGGTGTGTTGCTGTTTGTCATCTGCTTTGAACTCTTAATTTTGCTTCTTTCTCTAGAGAAGGGCATGCTGTGAACACGGGCAACTTGATATGGCTTTCACTTTGGAAAAGCTTTCTTGGAGTTTTCCAGTTTCAGGAGCTGTCTATGAAGCTACACATATGGTCTAATTAAAAGCTTATGTAGCTGAGGTAGACAAATAAAGGGAGGTTTTACTTGAAAAGAACACTTGCTGCATTTTGGCAAGGCTTTTAGCTGAAAGACATTTTGATTTTAATTTGCCACATCCCACAAATGTTTGCACCTTCATGCTGGCCTGCAGACAGGCTGCACCGATTCCTGTTCCCAGCCCTTTCTGACACTAGATCTGTCTTGCTGCAATCCTGTTTGCATTTACATACTTAAATTCTGGTTCAGACCAACATGCCTTGCCTGTAATCAGGCCCTGCTCTGCAGCCAGGTTTTTTTCTGGGAAAAAAATTTCCTTGACTTTGTCACATGATTTCCTTGTTTAGTGCCATCTTTACAGCTCATTAAAAGTGTAAAACCACTTATTTAAAAACCAACAGAGGCCTGTCATGTTACCATTTACTAAGAAAAAGTTATGTTTTCTGAGCACTAGCAGAAGTAACATGCGGCACCACTCAACAATATTGGCTCCTGGTGTCATTCCACATGGAGCTGACACCAGCAGCTATCACTACAGCAGCCTGTCTCTTCCTGTTAGTGTTTGGCAAAATTACAAGGAGTTGGATACAAGGCCTTGTAATGGTCTCTACTAGAATTTTCCGTGCTGGGTGTATTCCTCTGCCTGAGTATTTTGGGGAATGTTCTAGCAAAAATAGTTACATTATTTTTAAGGGATGAAACATGAAAAAAAAAAATAATTTGAACAACTTCAAGAGAAAACATCACTGCAAACTTCTAGATTAAATAGCTGCAGAAAGAGTTTTAGAGTAGTTGAAAATTAGCTGACCAGAGGACCAGGATATGGCTTTTTAAAGGAGAACTTTTGTTATTACACAGAATTGCTGTCTGCACATTCTCAAACTGTGAAATGCTTGAGGACACCATAGTGATCTCAGAGACAGTAGCTTCAGCAACCAGACCACACATTTGCAAGGTTTATGAAGACCATTCAACATGGGGTAAGGAGCAAGGAATCTTCCTCTCACTCTCTCAACTTACTCTATAGCACTGAAGACAAATTAAGATGTTGGTGGGTGCCTGAGAGAGGCAAGAGACAGGCTGGGATGCAGCAGGAGAGGTTAAAGATTGGATGAGTTAACAGGCCTTTGAGATGCCATGATATCCCATTCTAAATTTGGAGACCAGTTTTTTCCACTTGCCTGCCACCTTGCAGACTGTCTGACAACTCATTTGCCTCACCCCCACCAGGGCTCATCCACAGAGGAAACTGCTTCTGTCACAGCTTTAGCCAAAAAACAGGTGACAGATTCTCTCTGTTATCCATCCACTTCCCTCCCAGGGGAAGATTAAACGGGGAATAAAGGAGAGAGACTTTAAGGTTGGGAAAAAAACAAAAAAAAAAATAATTTGAACAACTTCAAGAGAAAACATCACTGCAAACTTCTAGATTAAATAGCTGCAGAAAGAGTTTTAGAGTAGTTGAAAATTAGCTGACCAGAGGACCAGGATATGGCTTTTTAAAGGAGAACTTTTGTTATTACACAGAATTGCTGTCTGCACATTCTCAAACTGTGAAATGCTTGAGGACACCATAGTGATCTCAGAGACAGTAGCTTCAGCAACCAGACCACACATTTGCAAGGTTTATGAAGACCATTCAACATGGGGTAAGGAGCAAGGAATCTTCCTCTCACTCTCTCAACTTACTCTATAGCACTGCAGACAAATTAAGATGTTGGTGGGTGCCTGAGAGAGGCAAGAGACAGGCTGGGATGCAGCAGGAGAGGTTAAAGATTGGATGAGTTAACAGGCCTTTGAGATGCCATGATATCCCATTCTAAATTTGGAGACCAGTTTTTTCCACTTGCCTGCCACCTTGCAGACTGTCTGACAACTCATTTGCCTCACCCCCACCAGGGCTCATCCACAGAGGAAACTGCTTCTGTCACAGCTTTAGCCAAAAAACAGGTGACAGATTCTCTCTGTTATCCATCCACTTCCCTCCCGGGGGAAGATTAAACGGGGAATAAAGGAGAGAGACTTTAAGGTTGGGAAAAAACCAACAAAACTAGAATAGGTTTAATGAAGCAATAAAGGTGGTGGTGAATTACACAGTATATAAGTGTGTAAATATGAAACTCACCCTCCTCAGCTGGTGGTGACTTTCCAACCAAAGAAGCCCCAGCTTAGCAGCAGATGGGGCTGCTCAGGTCCATGCTCCCAGGGACAGTTCATAACAACCTCAGAGCAGCTGGGCTGGTCCATCTGGTGAGGACACAGGGTGCAGGGACACCAGCAGCACAGGGAAGGAGGACAAGCAGACAAACCCCAGCACAGCAGCCAGAGAGGGCAACTCAGGGCCCTGGAGGAGCCATTTTGTACTGAGCACCCCGGGCAGGAGCGCTGCGATTGGTCCGCTGGGGTCACCTGACCCGTCCTCCGCTCCCTCAGCCTGGCTGCTCCTGGTGCCAGCAGGTTCCAGGGACCAGCCTGGCTGGGAGAAGTTTTTATGCTAATTGTCTCAAACCAGGACAGTTTCATGTATACCAACATCATCTGAAACAGCAGAAGCACGCTTTGCTTCTCTCAAAGTCCGCTCTTGGCGGTTTGGTTGGTGCAAGTCGGTTTCTGCCAGTGGGAAGGCCTGTGTTTTAAAGTTTTCTTCCTAAAAAAACATATCCCAACGGTATTTTGTCAGCAAACGTTAGGAGTGAATTGTAGCATCTAACATTTTGGCCTCTGGAGCTTGTTTGAGAATGATATTAAGGAAATGAATCATGGTTGGTGCTGAAGGAGGCTGTTGTTAGCCAGGTCATTGCCTCACACATCCCAGGAGCTGAAACACAAGCAGCAAATGAGGAAGGGACCTTGGTGAAGAGCACAGATGATGGTGAGTTTGAGGGAACTGAATACCTGACCAGAGTAAGTTATTTTCTCCTGGAGTCTGTCAGGAAGTTCTGCTGTGATGCTCAGTAAATAACATAGAGGAAACTTTGGGTATGACTTCACTCATGGTGAATTCCTCATTTCTTAAATTCCCCTGATACACAGAGGGATCCAGCCTGCCAAAGAAAAAAAGAAATAAGAAAAAAAAATCTGGAACAATGTGATTTGTATTTGTACATTTCTACTTTTGTCCCACCAAAGTGCAGGATATTTAGCTCGTTAGCCCCTTGGTGACTCACATTAGAAAATGTGACAAGTTTAGGTTTAGTTCTTCTGAGATTTATCTCACCAAGGTGTTGTAAAGATTACCTGATGCTTGTGGTGTATTCTCAAACTATAGTAGCAATATAATTGGAAACTGAAAGAATATGTGAACACACCTTGGTTCAGTAAAGTGCTTGGATATAGAGAACAGTAGGTAAGACCTGAAAACACTGTTGGAATTATGAGGTTACAAAAGAATACAAACCACATATGGATTCACTGAGCCCCAGCCACCCTTTGTGCTAAATAAAGTGAGAAAAATAGCATGTGTTGAGATAATTCATAAAAGCTGTATAATGGGCACACAAAAGGGCAAATGACAATTGTACATGAGACTTCAATGGGAATTTCCTACTGTACAAGTGGGATATCTGCCTGCCTTAGCCTTCAGTAGTAGAAAATATCATGTGGCTGTTATTATATAAAATATATGGATTTTGCTCTAAGTGGTATTGAATAACTCAAGATGACCTGAATCTGTTGGCACACAGAAGTCTCTTCCATGTGGTGTCTTTCCACAACACCAGGGTCTACAGACCTTGGGCACTACAAACCTGTGTCTGGGCTTTGAGGAGGAGCTTCTCAGATTATGGTCTTGTGAGCCACTGATACATGAGACTTTTTAAGGGAAGTTTTCTCCTGTTATAGAAGACCCCATCACTCCAGAGCTGGATAAATGTTCCATAGCTAGCCAGGGGAATGTAAAATATTTCTAGGAAAGAACAAAGGAGGACTACTAGAAAATGGCACTCAAGAAGGACTTGTACGATGTGAAGAGTGTTTAGAAAGTCCTTTTCAGAAAATAACTGGAATTTATTTTCCCTTTCTAGGCTTCCTTGTCCTACACTTTTCATTCACCATGAGCCAAAATAGACCAGAATACTAACCCTCAAATTATTGGCAATTTGTTCAGCTCTCTAGAAAAATGCCTCCAATAAACACAAACCCAGCCAGTCAGTGTAGCATTAAATCAAACCTTAAAAGATGAAAAATGCTCCTTTCACTGTTTTATCTGAAGCCAAAAAGGATATTGCTTTACATTTTTTTGAAATAGAAGTGCATAGCTTAACTGCTGCCTTCCAGCATCAAGAGATGTTCCCCCCGGTAAGAGCTCATTAATTTGAGAGTAGGCTTGATTAGACTAGAACTGAACAAGACCGAAACATTTCATTTCATTCTTTCATGCTAATCTCTTGGCAGAACAACCTCCCCCCCCTGCTTCTACCCATCACCCCCACTCTAAACACAAACAAAAATAAGAGCTCCCCCTCCTTCAAAATCGGTATGGACCACAAAACAGCCTGAAGGGCTCTTTTGTTATTACCATAAAATGCATCGCACAAGTGAATAAAATGGCTGTTGGTAGCTCAGGTCTATGGGATACTAGTAATCCTATATAATTGCCAACTTGTGGGGTGACTGGTGAAAGAAACCTTAAAGCCTTTTTATTTTATCTTAGTAATGATGAGGGAGTTACCCAAAACATATGAATGCACCTCTCCTCCTTTAGACCATCAAAGGTTCAACAATGAATTCCTTTCTTTGAGAAAGCTGGGCTTTAGTCTGCCATGAAACTCAATCCATGGCCCTCTAATTAATTTTGCTAAATAGATTAGCCAATTGGAGTTGCTGCTTCAGAGGGAAGCAACCTCCAAAACAAGTTTTTCCCCATTCTCAAGGTGAGATGTTTTCCTCACAGGACATCTTTTCAAGTGCACTGGAGTACTTTTAGACTGGATTAGCTGAGGCAAATGGATTAGTCTTTGTAGGTATTAGAACCAAGGGCCTTTAAGAAAGGAAAACAGGGTGCCTAGTTTCACCAGTATGCCACTAAAAGCTACTTAGTGCAAACATCCGTAAAACTGTCAAGAATGAGGACTTGTAAAAGCAACTGTAAGCACATCCTCAAGCTAATTGTAAGACACACATTTACACAGAAATATGCAAACTGCAAACACAGGTTGAATAGGGACCATCACACACGTATCTGATCTTAGTGAGCAAAAAGAATTTTTACTGATGTTTTGAAGGACACTTGAAAGGCCACAGCATCTGCTAATTTTTTTCCAAGCAAGTCATTTGATAAAGGCATTAATCCTCTCACAAAAGTAACCCCAAATGACACTCCTCTTTACTGACTTTCTGAGGGTCCAAGCCAGAAAAGTGCTAAGCTTTACAGAATGGGGGACTTCACACAGCAGTGGCAAAGTGCAGCCATTTAGATTTGGGTCCAAGACATATTTCTTGCATTCACTTCTTGCCCAAGTGTGAAACAGTAAAACAGCAGGAGGAGAATGCTTGCGTGAAGCTCAGAAAGTGCCTGAAGAAGGTAGGAATTTAAAATACTTCTTCCTCATAAGTGGTTGCCTCCCTTATCCCAACAAGCATTGACTTGACTTAGCATTAATAAAGGACATGTTCCTTTTTTTATAGAAAAGTTGAAAAAAGCCCCGACACCCAAACCCCATAATTTAGATGGATAGGCAATACATACCAAAAATAATAAAACACATAAATAGAGTTAAAATACAGAAGCTATTTGACCTGCTGCTCAAACATTCAAAGGTTATTAATCTCTGTAGAGGGTTCAAACACTGAAGAAGAAACTTTGGCATGTTAATATGCCATTTCAATCATATCATAGTGTTTGTACTATGCACCTCTCCAAATAACTGCTCCTCACGTGGACAGTGTCTCATTTCCTTGGTTGTAAAGGAGGTAGTCAGCTGTGTTTGTTCCAGGAAAGACACACTTCATATCGGGAACATTTTACCATATCAGGTTCAAAAGAGGGTTTTATAGTTACTAGATTCCTCACTAAAAATTTTAGGAATTCTTTCCCCTTTTCTTTCAGTTGCACAGATCAAGGAGGGCCTTGATTTAATTTCTGTTCTCATATAAAAGAAGGGAGTTAGTGAGTCTTCTTCAGTTTTTCAGGAACTTTCCTCTTTTCTGCTTTGTCACTTGCAATATGCTGTTTCCAGTGATGATGGTAATCTTTCTGCTGATTTTATAAAACAAAGAATGTGGTGAAAGCCTGTCTCATTGCCCAGTATCATGGGTAGTACCCTTTCTTCTGAAAGGGTATGGCAATATCTTACGTAAATAACAGTATCAAAGTTGAGAGATGGAAGAAAAGAAACCCCCGTGAAGGGTGGCTAATCCATGGTCTGAATGCGTTGAGTGGGGGCTAAATAAATAAAAGGATGAGGATGAACACTAGAAATGCATTTATGAAATATAAAAATGCTTGAGAATTATTTGTATCAGTAAATACTCTACATACAAAAAAAAAAATTAAAAAATATTTTTTTTACTGTAAGAGTGACAGAGCACTGGAACAGGCTGCCCAGGGAGGTTGTGGAGTCTCCTTCACTGGAGACATTCAAAACCCACCTGGATGTGTTCCTGTGTGATGTACTCTAGGTGACCCTGCTCTGGCAGGGGGGGTTGGACTAAATGATCTTTCGAGGTCCCTTCCAACCCCTAAGATTCTATGATTCTATGAAATTCAGTAAACAAACTTTCCTGTTATGTTGGGATAGCAACACCTCATTAACTATCCTTTAAAAGTCTGTCTCTTTTGCCAGCTGGGTGAGTCCACACAGAAATGACACATACATCTGAGAATGTGTTCAAAATATAATTTTCCTTATCTGTTTCATAAGTACTGTAGAAATGCCTATAAAATCCACCCAGAGATAATGACCTGCTGTTCAGTAGCACCTTCCATTTGAGGTCTTACAACTTAGTACAATGATCTTGAAAGTCTTTTCCAACCTTGATGATTCTGTGGTTCTATAATTCTATGATTTGCAGGATCTTACAACTCCCTGAAGAAGGAGTTTCTCTGTTCCCGATACGTCCCTTTGGCAGCTACACTGGGAGCACTGCAGTGATCTTAGGGATGACATTGGCCTCTTGTCTGCCTCCAGAGCTGAGCCTGCAATACTCAGTGGGCACAAAGGAAGCTTTAAGTACCTAGACCCCTTCCAGAAATACTGAGATAATATTCAGAATTTTTATTCATGCAGATATAGAATAGGGATCTAAATTGTACATGTTGTTTTCAGAAACACAGAGCACCTACACATCACACTGTGAAGAGTGGGTGCTCAGTACAGCTGAAAATCCAGGCCCTTGGGATGCAGTGTGCCCGTATTTAACCTGCTGAGAGCACTACCACCCTGCATGCAACAAAGGAACCAGGGAAACTGGAAGAGGCCTTTGCTATCCTTCAGCTTTGTATGCGACCACACTGCAGAAAGCAGAGTTGCCATCTCCCAGGTATGTTTGCATCACTGTTCTCTCAAGGTATCAGGAAGATCAGTTAGCTGGAGAATGAGCACCTTCATAAAAACAAACTTGCTTTTATGCAGACCTCTAAGCCAGCAGAGCTCCTGGAAATGCAACAAAGGTATCTTATTTACATGTCTTGTGAAACATGCATGCTATTTGTGTAGTGTAAAGAACAGCTTCCCACTAATAACACATCAGGTTTGTGTTTATTCTGATTGCTAACCTCAGGGAACGAGGAGCAGGCTTTTGGTAATACTCTGAATATGGGCATGAATCTGTTTTATAGTGTAAGAAATTTTCATCTCAAGTGTACCAGCTCCATTGCAGGTTGAGGAAAGCAGAAGTGCAACATGGAAACTGGCAAGGAATATAAATATACTGCATCAGCTCTGCTAATAGATCTGATCATAGATCAGACCAGCAAGCAGGGACAAGCGATAGTAAAGTAATGTGAGTGAAGGTAATGAAAACAGACTGGAAGCAGATTTAGGATGAACATAATTAGAGTTAATGTTAGCTCTGAAAGCAGAGATTTGGGGGTTGGTGGTGCCTGGGGCCAGTTGACGTTTATCAGCATAGCTTGACTGTCTCTCTAAGTGGGGTTTTGTACCTGGGAAGGGTTTCTGACATTTTGTTCACAATTGGACCACCTGCTCATGTCTCATCAGCTAAAAAGAGCTTAAAGGCTTCTTAGCACATGGGAGGTATGGATCAGGCATGCAAAAATATTTAAGTCTTGGATGTGACATCTCTTAGCTGTAGCCACAGGAATAGGTGACTCTTATTTTTGCCTTTATTCAGCATAATCAAGGCAGAAATATCTTAATAAAGTCCATTTCTAGCTGGTATGTGAAGAGCTCCTTCGTATGTCTGCAGCTTAAAACATGCTGAAGTGCTGGGATCTATCACACTCTCCTGAGCCCTCATCTCTCCCCACTTCTCACCTAGTCCCACTGATTTTCTGGACATCAGCACAGACCAAGGGCCCCACCACGTGTCTGCTCTGATGTGTCCACTGCCAGTCTGGGGAGTGTGTCACAATCCCACATTGGAGTATAACCTTGACCATTAAAAGTCTGAATATACTGGGCTCACACATGCATTTACTTTGTTGTCAGGTTTAGATGTCCAACTCACTCCCAGATTACTTCTGACCTGGTGTGGTGGGCAAAAACTTCTGGAATGATGAGGACATGAGCCCTATCACAAATCCAGTGGGAACAGGTTCTCTTCTATGGGACAGTCTGGGGCGGGAGGGAGGCCACCTGCTTTTGGGGCCAGACTGGTCTATTTCACTTTATTCTCCCTCCAGGGTGCTTCTTACTTCTTCCACTTGAAGTTACTGGGATGATCTGGTTAATGAGAAACCAATTGTTTTCAAAACCGATAATTGGAAAACTGGTATGGGGTAACAATTCAAGCCCTGGCACATTTAACAAATGCACTGTAGCCAAAATGGACAGATTTGGGTATTTATTTCTGTCAAGGATTGAACAAAAACTTCCAGTTGAACCCCTTGAATCCCTCCCCTCCTCCTTTCCTCTCCTTTCTCCCCCACTACACTCTTTGCCAAAGTTCAGCTCAAGTTGATGAAGAATGTATATTTTTTGAATGGTAAATGCCTGGCAGGCCTAGGAACTATCTACTAGACAGGTGTGTGGCTCAGGCAGCTTCCAACTCCCTGCTTGGGACTGATAGTGCTTTTGTAAGAAAGCAGCTTCAATCCTGTCCTGGAAGAAACATTCCTGCCCCTGGGGGACAAGTGATTCATTCAGTCAATGAGGTCAGTTCTGCTGCAGATCTGCCTAAGAGAAACTGCCAGCTGTATTGAACTTAACTCACAGTCACAAGCCATTATGGAATTTGTGCCTTTTACAGTTTTGCAAAATGGTAGAAACTGTGACCTTGGACTAGGCTTGGGTCTAAAATTCAGTGGCACAAGATGAGCTATTAATGCATCCTGAGTGGGATAGATTCACTCTTGGCTTATGGAAGTAAACAAGCCTGCAAGGGAATGAATCTCTCCAAAACTGAAAGATAAAGGGAGAAAGGAGGAGGTGAAGAATAGCTTGAATCAATCTCCAAAGTCTGTGATTACTGTTTCCCGGTGGGGTCTCCTCACTGAGAGAGGGCTCCTAGCTGAGGGGGATGCTTAGGTGCAAAGGGAGTGAATGGGGAGAGTGAAGGCTTTAAAACAAGAGCAGCTTCTGAAAAGCTTTATGGGGTTGTATGATGAAAACACAGCTGCCTGTGGGAAGAGAGTGTCTCTGAGCACAGGATATGTGTCACCACAGCAGACACATCAGGAGGGAAGAATGTGTAAAAAGAAAGGTTATAAATCTCTGGGTCACAGCCCCCAAGGTGTTGCTGGTAGATGTCTGGGGCTGTTAGGAGTTTGCTCACATCCCTCCTCCAAAGACTTCCCAGGAAGAATTTTTGCCTCATCTGCTGACAACCTGCCAGCCCCGTTGCAGAGGGTCTGGAGAAATCGCCCCACTGCAGGTGCCCTCCCTGGCTCTCTGTGGCTCAGTATCTTCTCCTCTTAGGCAGAAAACACATCAGGGCAAAGCAGTTTCTAAGTAGGACTTCTGGGAGCAGGTGAGGAGGGTTTAAGGATTCACTTTATAATGCCTGTATTATTTTTTTCTTTCTATCTGACTCAACCCAGTAAATTCATGGAATTTAGGATGTGTTTGGGCACCTTCAGTCAACGTGGACTCAGCTGACTCATAAAGATAGATCAACCCAAAAAGTAGATTTGCTCTTTGGGAACACAGGCTGCAGACACTGTGCAGAAAACAGAAAGGGACATTTTATTTCCAAGGAGATGGAAGTGGGAGCCATATCACACTTTTCAGTTGTGTATTTTCTTTGACATACCAGCAGACACACAAAAAGACATGCTGGATAAGACTTCTAAAGCAATGGAAGCATTGGGGAAAGCTTCAACCATCTTAAATAACACATTTTAGCAACTCTTCAGAGTGCTCAGGTTTTAGAATATTTTGCTTAGAAACTGGCAGCTCTCATTCTCCCATTAAAAATTATGGGCTTCACTAATAGCTGTGAATTCTTAATGAAAGAGCAGAAATTAAATATCCAAAGGTTTATTCTCCTTTGAGATTTTATCGGGGTCTTAGAAGACCCCAATTATTTGGGTCATAAAAGATCCCAATTTGTCTTCCAACAATGGTTTCCTCTGCAGTTGAAAATCTGAACTATCTGCAGGTTGCATATCTTTCTTCAGACTAAGTAATTTGTTTAACTGTAAGAATTTTTTAAAAAAGGTTAAAAAAAAAATAGCATTTTTAAAGGAAGCCATAGTCACAAAACATCTGAATCTCCTCAAATTTTGTTATGAACTTTCTCCATCATTGTGAATTATCTCTAACCCAATGACATCACAGTGGAGAAATCACAAAATTGCTTAAATCACAGAAAATATACAGGAAAGTCAAGGAACTTTCCTCCATCACAGGCTTATCTGACTTCCTGGATTGATCTTTACTTTGTACCTGACAGTTTTCTCACGACACAGATCTCACTGAAGACTTTGGCCAAACTACTTCATGAGTTTAAACTCTCTTGCTTAGTGAACCTACAGGGAGCAAATTAGAGCTTTTTTGTGATTATCCTTTAAAGTTACAACATTTTATGTGATTTATGTATAAGACACCTTATTCTCTTTGATGCATTTGGAAGAACATAAAAATGTTTCACACTCCTGTGCACATCCAGTCCCCATTACTGACTGCCCTTTTCCCTTTACACTCTTGAGTTTGATACACTGAAGATTTCTCTCCCAGTTTCTTATCCAAGGCCAAACATAACAAGGGGAAAAAACCCTGGGCAAAAAGGAGTGCAAAGTTTCCAGATTCAAGTCAAAACTGTGGGATGCGACAAAATGTTGGGGGCTTCCTAGTTGAGGAAACTGGCCTGGCTCATTTAGGTCAGAATAATCTTCACCTTCAGCTTCTTTGGAATGCCCAGATCTCTTGTGTGAAAAACCATAAGGCTTCCTTGTCCTTTTGACCCCACTGTGAGCCTTGCTTCCTTTATCTTTTTGAGTAACAAGGAATATCAGTGTCTTTGTGTGTCATGTCCCCTGGCCAGACGTAGTTCCACGGTGGCTGCTGGATCATCCTGTGCTCCTCTATAGTCTCCTAGGGCCAGGCATCAATAATTATTGATATTTTGGAATGTAATTGATATGGTGAAATCCAAGAAAAGAGACACTGAAATTAAGAGCATTCTGGAAAATTCCTGGCTGAATTTGCTATTTCATCAAGATGTGAGTCATGGCAAGTCACATGTTTTGCAGAGCCCTAAAAAGAATGGAAGTGGAAGAGAAAAACAGGAACTGGTTTGGGGGAAGTTTCTTTTACCCACATTTCCGGAGTAGACAACCACGAGACATCATTTTTGGGTTCAGGCCTCTACAGGTGTCTAAAAACAAGTAATTGCATAACAAAATGCAACCTTTCAGACAACCTTTTGTGCATACCGTCAGGTTTCTTCAAATATTCCTTAGTCTTTCCACACCCTTTGGCCTAGGAATTGGCATGTGCACATTATCAAGCTAACACTTTATGAAGACCATTGGGATTGAAGCTTCATGTTTTTAATACATCTATTAAGGTCAGAATTCATAGCACAAATTTGCCTGAAACAAAAATATTGTAAATGGGCTTTACTCTGTTCTTCCTGCTGGCTAGGTCTCTGTAGATATGCAAGCCAATTTCCGTATCATTGTGCAGGCCACATTTCCTTCTACCCTCCATGTGGCTCCCTCCAAACTCTTGTATGGTACCAAGATTTCAGAGGGGGACCACTGATGTTTCACTGCATAACAAGATGAATCTTTGGTGGATCTGGATCTTAGTGATGCCAGTGTGGCTACTCAAGAGCAGTGACCAATGCTTCTTTCAAGCTTTAGAAGACATTTTAGACCTTGTGATTGCCTCTTCTCTACATCCAGTTGATGGGATAAAACATGTTTCAAGACAAAAGTTCTTACATGTTTATTCTCTTTATCTTCCATGACTCACAGCAGTTGTACCAGGCCTGACACAACTGAACCATGATCGGCCCTGGCAAAGTTTCCTGAGCTATCAGCCTAGGGCAGGAGAGTTTAGTGAGGGCAGAGAGCAACACATAGCACACTGCACTTCTCAGCTACCTCTGGTCCATGTCAGTGTCAGCTTATCTGCAAGGGAGCTTGGCATTCAGCCATGACCACTAGTCAACAGCTCTGGCCCCCTGGAGTTCTGGCTGAAAATCTGCTGCTACTGCCCCACAGATGTGCAGTGGCAAAACCTGGCTCCAAATATGACCTGCTCTTCAGGACCATCACCCATTGACCTGAATGCTTAAAGCCTTAGGGAGCCAGAGAAGATGCAAAACTGAGTATTTCCACTCCTGTGAAATTCTCACACACTTTGTGACAAACACACTAAGCCTGCAACTGTCACACTCCTAATCTGTTCTCCTACACTCTCCTGTGTCCTCAAAATAGTAGAGTTTTTCCTCCAGTGACCCTGCCAGCCCAGCTCCTGGGGACAATGAATAGGGACCTTTACATGTTGAAAATACTGATTGGTGTCTGAGCTCAAAAGTAACATTTCACAGATGTGTTACTCAGATTTTATATTCTATGTAAGCGGAAAATTCAATAAATGAAACACAGAGAAATAACATCCTTTTGGAAAGCAAGGACCTTTCTGATTCAAGTCAATCAGCATGCTAATTGCCTTCAGTGTATCTCAAGAATCCAGTCCAGGGAAGCCAGGTTTTTTGACTCAAACCTCAAGAAACTATAGCTCTTTGCCTGGAAGGTTTCCTAAGCTGTTTCACTCAGGTATAAAGTAAAGGACAGTTCAACAGATTCAAGTGTAATTCTGGTTGAACATGACTATGAGACAGATCCAGACATTTTAATGAAAACCCAGTAGTTGACTGAGTGCTCATCAAGAAAGCAATGCTACACAAAGATGGGATAAGGAGACTACAGAGGCTTAGAGGCAATTCAGTGAGTCAGAGAAGGACCTGTCTACCTCTTTGCCATTTTTATGTCTCAATAGCTATTTTTTCAAGCAAGAAAGACTTGAACATGAACTTGTTACTCAGCAAGGAAAGACTGTAACATTCAATAAAATTTCTGAAGATTTTTTGCTTCTTCAAAATCCAGTAGTTCAGGACCTTCTGACAGATTCCTCTGTCCCATAGCATTGTCTTGAGATTGACCTCAACCACTAAGGCAGAAAAAGAAATAAATACATTGTCAAATGGCTCTGAGTGGGCTGCACTGAAGAGATAAATGATGCACTCATCTGGAGTAACAAATGGAGGTCTGAGAGACCAGTAAGCAGTTTACTTTGATTCGCTCATTGGATTAAAAGAAGACAGATGTCTGGAGGCTTCACTGGAGAAGGGAAGGTAGCCTGCAAGCAGAAGGGCTAGAAGGAGGCAAGACAGTAGTACCTCCCTTGCCTTCCAGATAAAACAGAAATAGATGTCTGTATTGCTGAAGGAGGCAACACAGAAGCTGCTATTCTCTGTCATCAACTGTTTATTTTTTCCAAAGCTGCTGGAGCAGGGCAGGGTCTTGGAACCAGTTCAGCCCTGTGGTCAGTGGAAGAAGACTTGCCTGTGGTAACTGTCCTCATTTGTTACCCACTCCCATAGATCAAGCATGGAGCAAAGCGTAGTGACAAGTTCACAGGAGGAGCTTTTACCCAGTGCAACCTTGGCCTCAGCCTTCAAAGACACCAGGAAATATGTCAGTGTGGGCTGGTCATGATGGACGATGATGGCCATTACCCAGTCTCAAATTTAAACCTATGTAAATGGGGAAATGTGTCCTTTCAGGGATCATGGTACAAACCCTAACCTTGAAGCAGTCAGCTGAAGTGATGCCATTGATTCCTACTGGGACATGGTGAGAGCTGAGGAAAACTGCAGCAAGTCAGTCCAGCAAGCCAGAGTGAGAGATCTCCTGGTTATAAGACTATTTTGGATGCATAGGGACTTGCATTCCATGCTGCACAACAGTGAGGACTGATGGACCTCTTTAGATATGAAGGGGAAGTTTCTAGGCAATAAAGTGCACTTGGTTCCTATCAAAGGCAATCTCTAATGTAAATGTCTTCCTCAGAACAAACCTACAGATAAAGGTGAGTAGAATTTAGGAGCTTTCTGGATGGTGACAAGCTTTCCCAGACATGATGTCTCAGCTACAGAACAAAGAAGCATCAGTGCCCAATAATTTCTCTAAAATAAGGGTGTCTCCTATGTTCTGTCGGGTTGCAGGAGAACAGGATCTGATCTTCAGCTTTCCACCCTCCCAGGCACCCTTCTTCAGCTCCTTGTAGCTCCCTGTTTCACACCAGTGCCCATGAGGACAGCCCCATGATCCTATGGAAAACTTCTGAATGAAATACATTGCAAAAAACAAAGTGATTTTCCCCCCTAAACCTCGGGAAGGTTATCAACACCAGAATTCCTCTCCCTCCTCCCCCTCACTGTTCCCTCCTGCCACACACACTCCTGCCCTCTCCAGGCCACGCACCCTGTGCGAGGAAACTGGTGACTTGGAAAAAAAAAAAAGCACTGAGTCATGAGGTCATACCATTATCACATTTCTATTCCAGTGCTTTCTCTCGGTGCCTACAATTATCACTTTTTTATTCTTGTACTTGGCTTCTTAGACTTTGATCTAGTCCTTTGCTTCATATCCTTTGATGCATTTTAGCTTACATTGTCTGTAACCTGACCCCTTGCCATCTAATTCCACCAACTTCTCACAACCCATATCAACCACTCTCTCCCCCCTTTCATCTTTCTTTTGTATAAATGTATACAGGGCTGTAACAAAGAAACTACAGTGTAGTTGTAGCACTTCCATGATCCTTAGAAGTGCTGGATAAAATCTCTATGCATTTATTTTGCCCTTTACTAGATCATTTTAAAACATGGTTATTTATTCCTTTTTTTTCCATTAGACAAAATAAAAATGCTAAGGAATGAAAAGCTAAATATGGTTTCTTTCCCCCTAAATTTGTTATGAAATAATTTTTAAGTTATTTTTGTTGTAAACTTATCTTCAAGTTCATTCCAATGACATTAAAACTGTAGAGACATAGTACATTTTCATCATTAAATACCAGCAGGCTTTGATCATGTTTACTTTCATTGACGAAAAGGAAGGAGAGGCCAGTGCTTAGATTGCAAATACCAATTAGTGCAGAACTACAGAGTGTGCATGTGTATTTATAAATACATATGTAGAGGAAAGAAAATAATTTGGTTTCTGAAAAGTAGGAAATGTGGGTGAAAATATATGGCTATATTTGCAATGTCTAAGTAATAAAGAAACAGACTGGTAATTCTCAAAATTGATTCAGGAGCCTGAAGTCTTTTTAAATCAATGGATTATAGGACTCAACTGTGTCTGAACATTTGGGAATATTCTTAACTGCATCTTCAGGTACCTAAATTTCTTTGCAGGCAGATCCTAAATTCCTTTAGAAATTAGATTTTGAGCTCAGAGTCATTGAGGAAATTTTATACCCTTTTGTCCTATACTTCTGGGGATATATTTAGCAGTGAGGTGGAACTGAAGGAACACAGAGAGAAAAGAGTTATATATATTTTTTTAATATGCCTCTGCATATTCAGAAAGATATTTACTATAATACTTCTCTCTCTGGTTGATAATAATAGACATGTAAGGGCAGAAAGAAGTAGCTGAGCACAGTTTTGTACAGTGGCTGTGACTTCTAGCTCAGGAGAGCTACTTGCTTTATTTTCAGCTTCTGGGAAGCAGTGAGGAAGACAGAGTGCACCAGGCTTGAATAGTCGTGGTGCCTCCCAGGCAGGTCAGACAGGTCCTATATATTTAGGGAAGAAATGATGCCTGGTGCTTCCATGTCCTCTGGACCCCAGTTGCAGGTGTGATCCTGTTGTCAGCTAATACTCTGTGGGCTTCAGTCTCTGCTGAAGAATAATACTGCTCTCCCATAAACCTAGTTCAGCATGGAAACATGGTGGAAATCAAGCTTTAGGCAGATGCTGCTACTTTACCAATTTGACCCACAGTTTTCAGGCAGGATGTTGGAAAGGAACAAGATCCCCTTGCCACTCTCTTCTGCCCTCCTTCCCCAGCAATACTGGGCACAGTGAGTGCCTTGGCAGTGCTGCAGATAGAAAATGTTCCTTCTTGTGTCATCTACATGGTCTCTCTGGAAACTCAGTCCACACTCAGAACCTAATTTTTAGTACTTTTCCCTCCTGCAAGTTCTTTTCTGTTTGAAATGTTGCAACTGTGAATAATATTTCCTACAGATACTTTGGGAATGTTCTGGCTAATAAATTCCTCCTCTGCCAGGAGTTCCCAAGCATGTCAGGCAAGCCATAATGCAGGTGCTGGGGGTGGGGGAACAAAAAACAATAAAATGAAGTATAAAGAAAACCTTTTCTTTTTGCTTTGTCCTGCAGTAACTAGTTGGTCAAACACCTTTTCTTGCTGGCTTTTTTCAGTCTCTAAAAATCATGTTTTCCATAACAGTGGGCCAAATGGTTCCTGGGTAGTTTGAACACCTGTGAACCTGGCATGCTGAACCTCTAAATAGTGCAGACACTGCAGTTTGCTCTGCATCTCTCTGGTTCATATCCTTTCCTAGCTGGCAAAATCCTCTGATAGTGACAGCATTTTGCAGCTGGGAAATAGGTCACCCTCCAAGCTATATATTTATGTACACGTGTGTGTCTCTGTGTGTGAATATGCCCTGGTGTTCAACAAATAAGGAAAACAGTTACCTTCAAGGGAGAATTCAAGTTTTACTCTTAATGAAAATTCCTGATGGAATAGTGGGATTTAGTTGGACATCCAGGGTTGCAAATAAGGCAGGAGGCTTCAGAGGGAACCCAGATAATCTGCTTTCTTGGATTAGAGCCATTCAAGAAGGAAGAGACTATCAATAGATGAGGGTATGGTTTCTGTTTGGTTGAGGTCTGCGGGTTTCACCAAGTGCGTGTCCAGGGTTGCCCGTGTGCGTGCATGTACTAAAACTCATGTCCTTGAGATGGACTGCAAGAATTATGCCTCAGAATAATATATTATTTTATTTAGAGGTTTCTGTGTACAGTGGTGAACCAGCAAGTTTATTTATACTGAAGAAGTTTCTCATCCATAATTGATGCTTAAATCAGCTCTGGTCTTTCCATGGCCTGCAACTCCTCTTATGTGGTTGCGTGTATGAAGCAGCTTTGAGTTCAGCATGAATGGTTTGCTTACAATCAATTATGTATGTGGTAGACACAAAGGCACCATTTAGGGGACAGGGGGAAGCTTCTCCTTCAGCTTCTAAGTTTTCAGGGGCAAACACTTTATATCAGAGTACTCAGTCAAGGAGTTCCCATCTCCTCATACCTTCTCTTATAGCTCTTCATTCAGGAGCTGCTGCTAATTCATTGGCCCCAAAGTCCAGAAAAAGCCCTTTGGTGTATAGTTCTAGAGTCAAGAGGAAGGTATTCAGTCTGGAGCTGCTGCCCATGATGGGAATACACAGTTCTCTTCACAATTGTATTTTTTAGTATTGTTTATTATTTACTCTGTTTCACAGCACCACTGCCATTTCAAAAGGCATACAGTTTATGCAATGATTCACTGCCAAATCTATCTATAGTTACATAAAACAAAACATAACCTCAGCTTTGCTTTTGGAATATGTATGAAGCTATAAATAAGTGGTGCATCTATGCATAAACAGTGTAATGAAATTAAATTTTCTGGAAATCATCAAAAGTTTCACATTTCACTTCAAAACAACAAAAAGGCCCTGGTTTCATGTAGCATGGACACCACCAGTACTTGTTCAGACATGCATTGTAGCATGGCTACTAAAACAACTTACAATTAGTAAAGGGAGGACGAACCCAAAGGATGGAATCTCTTGCTTTAGCAGATCCATCTACAGATGTTCGGGCCAACTCCTGAGACCTGTGCTGTCTTACACCTCAGAGGTCCTAGTAAAAATGTTTCCTCTGCATAATTGATGAACATGTGAAAATCTTCTACATTTGTTGGGTATATCTTTGATCCAGATCAGTTTTTTCTTTTGTTTGTGCATCTATCCCTCCTTTTATCCCTACAGGGAACAGCCTTACAAGGAAAAGAGAAGCAAGCCAGACAGAAGGCATTCCCTGTTTTCTAAATCCCATGGTGTTTTTTTAAGCTCCTTTTCTGCTCTCTCTTGGAAGTGAGCTCTTACTCTGCATCTTAGTCCTCATGGACCAGGAGGTCAAGCAGCATGCTGAGCTCCACAAGACCACTGACGTTAAGCGGCTGTTGGCCACTTTCTTTTCCTGGTATTAAACGGGATTGAACTGAGCTGTGGCTGCTTCACATAACTGTAGCTGAAAGGACATCTATATGGCAATAAAAACTTAACTGCCCCAGCCATTAAATCAAGGAGTATCAGATGCTTTGATGGAAATACGAGTGTCTCTAAACTGGAGGTAATCGAGGACTGAATTTGACACACATGGTACTGACATCTCATAAAATGTCATGAATGCTTGACCTGAGATTTTCGAGACACAGCTGGTTCTCCAGGGTGGGATTTATGTGGTGGTGGGAGGCTAGGGAGGTGATAGTTAATATCTCCTAAGAACTTGCTGAACCACACATAATGTCCAGGTTAAAAAACAAAACAAAACAAAACCCACATACAATCCCCACCCCCAAATAAGTAATTACACATTTAGATGAGCTGGGGTAGCACATTAGAGTGTTTCTTACTGTCTCAGCCATGCCCCGTGAAATCTACCTTGAGTCTCTATGGGCCAGTTAGTGCAAATATCCTTTTAAAATAAGGGTGGAGGTTTTTTTTATTTTAAATAACCTATTAATACTTAACAGAACTATGAAGGCAGTAGATTTTAAATGTCATATAGATCTCTAGGCTGAGGTGTTTTCTCCCTTTTAACAGATCCAGTTGCCAAATTCTAATTCCAGTTATTGGTAACTTTTTATCCAAATCGCTTTAACAGCTTTGAACATCTCAGCTATAATATGGCAGATTAATAAGACCATGAATTATATGTGAGGGACATGGAATAAGAAGAGCACAGCAAACAAAATCCAGCTGTCTTTAGATGATCCTCACCCCAGGAGATCACCCAAAAAATGGGGCTTAGCAGAGGATGCAGTTTTCCAAATGGATGTGAGTTTATTTGCTTTTGAAATGCTCTGGGAGTATTTTTTCCCACTAAGACCTGTGTTTTCTGCTCAGTGCTCAGTCTGAGTTGTGTGAGAGGACACTGAGGGATTCTGCAGGGGAAAAAGGGTGGGTTAGTAATTTTTTTTCAGCAAAAATGGAAGAAATCCAACTTTCCACAGTGCTTCAATGAAGGGCCAAGTCAAGTTCCACTGGCAAGAGAATTAGAGGAGCTCAACAGCAACATAGGATGACCCAGCTTCATCTATCCCATTGCACCTGCCCACCTTTAAAGAGCTGTATGTGTTAATGCTTCACAAGACCAAATGTCTTGCTCTTTCCCTGGAAATGTGTGTATTTCAGCATGGTATCAGCCATTTTCAGACCATCCAGGGTTACTATAATATTTGTCCTTCACTAGCAGCAGCTCATGGTGGGGCAAAATGCTGCATTTCTCAGCTAGATGGCAGATAGCAGATGTTTTCGTTCAGAGCACCTCTGCCTTGTAAAAAGCAGCCTATACATGACCATTTCTAAACATCTCTATTTTTAACATCTGAAAAAAAGCAATCCCTTCTATTTTTAGGTACAGTTCTGTAGGCTGGCTGGTTCTAATAAAAAGAATTCCTCACTCTCTAAAGAAAACCCTGCATTGAAATCACAAATCCAGGGGAACGTCCTGTACTATTAGCCGACCTACTAAGATGAAAACCTCAGCTTGTTAGCAAGAGCTCCAAACAAAAACATTAATCCAGGCTTGAAAGGAAAAACAGGCAAGGAAGAGGCAATAATCCCAGCAAGTTTTCTACCATGCTTTCACCCTGCCATGAAAAACAAAAGGAAAAACATCTTCATCAGTTCAGAAAGGGAGTCAGGACTTTGGATATCTTTTGGATCTCTTTTTGTTTGGCCCGCTTGGCTTAATTATTAGCTTTGTCTCTGAAAGATGTTTGTCTTTTAGACTTGATGCCATGCTGCTCTCTGCTGCTAGCTTCACAGTCCCAGTGGACTGCAGGCTTTGAAATGAATGTTCCTCACTGCCTTCTTTGGGGGATGGATAGCAGGTTTCCTTGCTTGAGGTGTGCTGCTTTTAGGAGGACCCGTTTATTGCTCATAAACAAATCATTGCAATGACAGTTGTGCATTGCAATGGTCTTCCTAGTATTTTTTCCAGTATTCAGGAAGTAAGTGCCAGCTTACTCTCACTTGCTTCTTGCAGAGCAAGGGCTTTCCCCAAGCACATTCATCATGGGCATGAGTGGGAGCTGCAAAGCTGCCTTGCTATGACTGTTTCCAAACCAGGTGAAAACAACTCTTTCAGCCAGACATTAAAGGACAATCTGTGGAAGAGCAAATGTACAGCAAATGTGAGCTGACCACTTGAGGGACGCCCTAAAGCCCCTTTGAGAAGGGTGTACCGGGGCCTCAGTGCTCTTGTTTCTGCAGTCTGTAGTATTCAGGGTTCCTCAGCCTATTTGGTTAGATATCTCATGCACTTATTATGGAAAGATTGAAAGTTCTCTCCTCCAAATTTTTCAGAAGCTGCAGCACAGGTTTCTGCTCTACCACTGACTCCTGGTGTGACATCAGGCAGGTCATTGAGATCTTGGTCTTAGTGTTTTCAAAAGTAAACTAGATAATACAGTGTAGAAACCTAGAGATCTTTGAAACTCCATCATGTTTTGTGTCTTAGTTGAAAATCTGTAAATCTAAGATGCTGTTAATAACTAAGCATGTACTGCAGGGAGAAACATCTTAAAGAATTTGTGAGTAACTCTGAAACAGGAAGTAGAGGCACTATGAATACAGAGATGAAGAGATAATTTCTTGATGCACATGCTATTCCCCAGGGCACAGAGCAAAGTACATTGTGTTTCCCTGTATCAAAACTGCACCTCAGGGACATGAACAGGAATGGAGTGTGATTGACAAGTGGTTGCCCTGCAAAACTTGTACAGCAGAAAGAAAGCAAAAGATCTGCTCTTCCTTTGAGTGAATGTGGCCATATATATTCATCTTTCATCTGTAAATCAAGTGCCAAGGAAGTGCACCAGGAGCAGTCAGAGGGAAACCAGCCTCAGCAACCCTGCACACCTGGTCATGCAGGGTGAGTGGAAGAGAGAAAAAGCAGATCAGACTGAGTAATGGCATGCTGTGGTGCCTGCATATTATGGGGATTGACAGTACAGAAATACCTGAGCAAGATACCTGACCCGTCAGGATATTACCTGGATACACTCTAACTTATAAGTAATTTTCAGACAATTAAAATTTTCAGGAGATAAGAAGCCCTGGGAATAGCATTTTACAATGAATATGGTGTGTCTGGGATAATTATATCCAGTTTCTTGCTGTATCTTTGCACTGTCAGCCTAATAAGGGGTTCACTGGTGCTGCCCACCAGTTTCTTCCCCTACTGGGAGTACAAATCAGAAGCATTTTACTCTTTTTTGAGGAAAGAAATGATTAATTTTATATATTTTTTTTACCAGCCTTTACAGCATAAAGCATTATAAAGAGGAGCAGGAAAAAATAAGTGGTCTTTTTTACTTTGTGTGGGTGAGAATCAAGGACACGTATCAAAATGTATCCCCTGTCCAAAGTGGCACTCTGCCCTTCCTATTTACACCTTAATGGTGACTCAATGGAGCCCTTTGTTTCCAAAACGTACACATTATTCCAATTGTGTGGAGCTTGAGTTTGTGTCTTACTATCCACTGGGGTCTAAGAAAACACCAAAGATGTTATCCAATACCATAACTAACAGAATGGCATGAAGAAGAATTCAAAACCTGTGAGCAAAAGCAGTTTTTCCCCCCTGACCCTTGGACTGCTCTGGCTTGTGTTTCAAACGTCTGCATTTTTATCTAAAGGAAACTGCTTCTGTTACCTACCAACTTGCTCATTTTCAAGGTGTTACACACAGGGCTCATAAGCACTTGATTACAGGGTGGTCTATGCTATCATTTATAACATTAATGAATCAGAGCCAAATAGTACAAAACACTTATTTTAATAGCTACTTCATCAAGGATCTAAAATGTTAAAAATTGTGCTGATACAAAGCACTCCACCACTGTAACCTTTAATTTTACTTTGAAGTGATCAGGATGTGCCCTGAAACTGGTGGATTTGTATATTTATTCTCTGGAATTAAGAGTATAATTCTTCATTCTTGCTCTGCCTGTATTTCAGACTCACCTACACAGTCTTTTGCTGGCATGGAGAGACAGAGAGCAGGCTGGGTACGTGTGGATAGGAAGCTGCTCAGGTCATTAACCTGTTAACTTCTCCCAGAGCTGATGCTGAAAATGTGCTTAGAGACTTGGCACTTGTGGTTTAAATGGAAGTGGGTAGGCTGCTTTGCTTAGCTAGACACAGTATCAGTGGCCAAGGTCAGTCTGATGATAATTTCTGCTTGAGATGAACCAGACGAGAGGAAAATTATAAGAGGGACAATGAGCTATTGGTATGTTGGAAGATTTTATGAATTGCATAGTTTTATACAAATCATACTAAGTTTTATGTCGGGCTGGGAGCTGAAGGTGAGGGTATGTGACCAAAAAACCTTTCTGTGTTGTGCTTCTACTTCCTGGGTTTGTAGTGATCACCTTTACAACTTGTGGTTTAAATGGAAGTGGGTAGGCTGCTTTGCTTAGCTAGACACAGTATCAGTGGCCAAGGTCAGTCTGATGATAATTTCTGCTTGAGATGAACCAGACGAGAGGAAAATTATAAGAGGGACAATGAGCTATTGGTATGTTGGAAGATTTTATGAATTGCATAGTTTTATACAAATCATACTAAGTTTTATGTCGGGCTGGGAGCTGAAGGTGAGGGTATGTGACCAAAAACCTTTCTGTGTTGTGCTTCTACTTCCTGGGTTTGTAGTGATGCACCTTTACAAGGTCTGCCTGGGATGAAGCCCTGCTTTCCTTGTGTCACACAGAGAGCCCCGTCACGCTTTCGTGCACCAAAATGAAAGTTCTCAGCATGATGAACAGAGGGAGGCAATGGCCTGTTGTTTGCTTAGAAGAGAGCAAAGCTGTTAAGAAAAAATAACCATCCCCCAAATTGTACCTTTCCCTGACATCTATGCAGATGCCCTCCACAGGTGAGATAGCAACCCAAAGCTTTACAAACAGCTCCATCCAGGGCAGTATGTCAGTTAGGATGTCTTGTTGTGTGCTCTGTTTCCAGCCTTCCCTGCCAATGGTGGTCTCCAGTGTCTCATGAGCCTCCTTCTCCATGAATAAGCAGTGCAACTCCTTTATGGTTTGTCACCACCATTTCAGAACCGCTATGGCAAGAACAGGCACAGGTCCAAATTTTGGCTGTGTAAAACTGAAAGCAGGGAGTCTGGCTGTGGCGTACATTTTGGTCTGTGAAGGAGGCATGTGCTTTCTCAGCTCTTGTACCTTTCCACTGAACAATGCTGCATGGCCAGGATCTGGTCTGGCTCCCTGCCAGCACTTTGACAGACTGGAGTGATAGAGGATGCTTGATAAGCCTTTGGAAATGCATCTACCTGAAGGTAAGGGTTACTGGAGGTGTTAACACTGATGCTGTATCTGACATCCGCAGTACAGAGAGTCCTAATTCTTGGCACCTGTGTTTTCCCATCAAGTAACACTCATTTGTTATCATATATACACACCACAGATTTACATAGCTTGTAGGGGTGAATCATGCATAATTGTGGCTTCTTACATGACAGTTCATATATTAACAAGTAACTTATTTGTGCTCTGTGCTGCATGAGTGTAGCAGGAGCATGTGGACCTCTGGTGTCAGAACCACATTCACTGTATCTGGAGATAAAACAGGAGTTCAGTGGTTAAAAATGAAATGAGAAAATAATTACTGGCTCAATTTGCCTGTACCACGGGGAGCATTGTTTTGATTTATGTATATATCTCTAGATACCCAGTGAAAATATGATAGCAGCTGGGAATCAACCATTCTTTTACAGAACATAGTGAAAAGCATTAAGGCAGGCTCATACACATTTTCTGTATGTTCTGCAGAGCTTTTTTGGATGGCACAAAGAGAAGGTATTCTCCATGAGCTGGAGACTACTACATGAAATTGAGAAAGTTCAATAGGTGGTGGTGTTACATCGGGCTGGACTGGTCACACTGTCCTTCAGAGTAGGAAAGGTCAGGGACTTTGCCTGGATGCAATAGTGTCTGACACCTTGTGCGCCAGCATCAGCTCTTTACAGGTTATCCTCCTCCAAACATCCCAGAGCTGTGGAAAATTATATTCACAGCAAGTCCTACACCAGTCCCACGGGGCAGTGTGGGACCAATTTCACAGGTACTTCTAACATTCATGTCTCCCGGGGGGCTGTAGCCTGTAGGAATCCTGTAAAACGGCTACAAACCGACAGAGCTTTTCTCTCTTGTGAGCCAAGCAGAGCAGCGCAGGCTGCCAGCACTGCTCCTGGCCAGCTCCAACACCTTGTGCTCCAGCTCCCAGAGCCTGAGCTCTGGATATCAGTGCAGAGGGAGGAGTGGCACACCCGCAGCCATCTCCCCCTCTGATGAAGTGTGCAGAAAAGACACAGCATGCAGGACGTTTGGCCAGAGTACAATGGGGTAAGGGGAGGGGGAGAAATTAAATCATTGTGGAGAGTTTTGTTTCCTGCAGAACAAGCAAGGGGAGACACCTCTGCATGGTCCTGTGTGCTTGGGCAGGGCATTTCTGGCCACAGTGCATAACATTTTGGGGAGTGGGACCCTTGGGGTGTTGAGAATAGGTTTGTTGATGGATCTCCTAGGGGTTGGTGTATTTAATGGGTGAAGTAAGTCTGCTTTTATTTACTTTTATATTTTTTTATAATTTTTTTTTTTGGCAGCTGCTGCAAGTGGAATTTTATGCATTTTTTTCTGGCTGTTACTGCTTGTCTGGGCTATTTGTTGAGCTACACTTGTTTCCTTCATGGTGGACCTTTTTTCAGAGCAACTAACACCTTCTGCAATGGCACGTTATGGTACACTTCCATTTATAAAAAGTTCTCTGCAGTTTTAGAAATGAGCTCTGAAATGGTAATTAGGCACTGTGTGTGTGAGTAGCATTCGATCAGAAGTTTGGCAGTAGATTACAGAGACTACAGTGATAAGCTATTGTCATACAATCTATTGACCTGTTAGCTCCATAACAAACAACCTGCTGAGGGCTGGAGGGGGAAACTGAATATCTGTAGACCTCGTTTTTCCTATTTGGTATTCTTTTTTATCATGCTGTGACTTTTCTTGCTTTTGTCGTTTTCAAGGTGTTTAGCTATTTTTCTGCTGCTTGCTTGACACTTGTATTACACAAATTAGGTCTTAGTGGAATATAAGCATCCTTTAACATGACCATCTCTCACTCAGGTCAGTGATTCTTTTTGTAGTCAAACATACCTCAGTTTTAGGCCTTCAATAAATGCCAGTGCTTGAGACCCTGACTGACACTTTGCATGTTTTTTTTTCCTTTTAATTTCTGCAGAAATCTCTGCTACCGGCTGCAGCTTTTTGTACTTCAAAAACCAAACTGACTTCTTCCTGTTGATAATCTGTTAAGATCTTGTTCTGCTAAGAGGCAAAACACCCTTTTTGACTTCCATACGTCTATTCAAGAACCAAACTGTTCTGTGCAAAGTGAATAAGGACATTAGAAGTTAAAAACTTTGCTAATATAAATCAGTGCCACTCTGTACGTGTAAAGCTTTGCTCTAGGCACAGACCTGGCCTGGAGCAATATTTCATTTTTGTTATAATCTCTTCCTATAATTCATTTCCTTTCACCTTGTAATACTCTGTTGAACACCGTCCAGCTCGTCACTCTCTTTCTTATCATTAGTTACCCAGAACACATTCTGGGCTGGATGCTGAAGGTCTGCCAGCTTCTCTCCATCGTGTGCTGGCCTCTTGGCCAGGTGAGGCCAGATCAGAGCCCCACACAAACAGCCTGCTTTTTCTCTGCCTCGTGCCTGCAAGGTCTCTGCTGAAGGAAACCAGCTCTCAACAGAACTGCCTTTTCTGCTACCTCATCATCTTGCAAATTCTTATCCAGGGTGAAAAACAGCTAGCCATATATCTCTTCTTCCTATCAAGATTTCTTCCTGACCCCCTTTCTAAGATTGTGAGATGGTTTATAAATACATGAATCAGTAGATAATTTTTCTACCCCTCTTGGTAAATATCAGAATAGAGTGCATGTTTATCTCCAGACTGCAGTAATATCAGCCAGCAGTTGCAGTCTATAGGATGTAACATCTTTTCTGCTGCTTCAATAAGAAGCCTTTAGAAGGCAAAGTCACATCTGTGGAGAGTTATATGAAAAGGTAATGGCCTTTCTGATAGTATGAACGCAGTAACACCCAAACTAAAAGCTCTACCAAAAATTGATGTTTTTCTCAGTCTGGACACCTCAGAAATTGCTGTAAGATTATGACCTTGTAGAGAAATAAGGGTCTGGAAGACTGTCTT
>NW_009954215.1:5057014-5069763 GCF_000747805.2 Chaetura pelagica | reverse complement strand
TCCTGCTGATGTTACGCACCACTGAATGCTACTGATTTTCATAGTTAATCATAAATGCTTGCCCTAAGTTAATTGATGTCCTCATTATGTCATACTTAACTGCAGCTTAGGAGAGTTTTTTGCCATTAACTTCTGCACTAGTTAGCCTTACGGCATCGAGCAGCAGAAATAATGAAGAGAGGAGCCCCAACAAAATTGACCATCAGTGTGATCACCACATCACCA
Source organism: Chaetura pelagica (assembly GCF_000747805.2). Taxonomy (NCBI): domain Eukaryota; kingdom Metazoa; phylum Chordata; class Aves; order Apodiformes; family Apodidae; genus Chaetura; species Chaetura pelagica. Next base: position 5,069,538 of record NW_009954215.1, on the reverse strand, counting down.
TTTAAATTTGCAAAGGTCAGAAGAAAATGTTCCCATCAGCCTATATATTTCTCACTCTGCACATTTCAATACCAAAAGCTAGAGTGATCTTCACAGACACCTCTAGGTTATAATTAGCAGCAAACCAGGAACTGCCTACCAGTGCCAGTCAAAATGCTACAGTTTGGGATTTAGTATCTAGAAATGCCTAAGAGCTGGGTTTTTCACATAAAACTTGTGAGTCTTGAAGCTGTCTAAGAGATGTTGATGTTCTCATGATAAAGCTTCATACCTTTACTCTACAGGTCCTTTGCAGGGCTCTGTGTGTGGAAACTCAAAGAAAGGACCAAAATTCCCATTGCTTGGGCTATAAGAGTTAAAGGAATGTTGACATTTCTTTTACCTAGAATGACAGAGTTTGGGTTGTGGGATGAAAGAAATGAGAGAACAGGGTCATGGCTACGGCAGAGAGTTACCAGTTCTTGTTTTCATAACTAGCATGCTCCTGATTCTTGTTTTTAAAACACTCTTATTTTTTCCAACCCCCCTTTTTATGGCAGTAGTTGAAGTACTGCTGTAAAGCTCAGGTAGACATATCCATCTCTCATGACATCAGACTGGTACCTCCAGTTCTCAGGGCTCACTGGCCTGCCTGGCTGGGACAGCCACCGAGGAGCTCCCTGCTCCAGAGCCTCACTGGCTGACCCTCTTGCTGAGTGCTTACTTTTGCTCTTTCCTGTTTTATTCACCTCTTAATCCTAGTTAAAAGCTACTCAAAGGTTTGATCTTTGTAAGCATTTTACCTAAGGCATGATTCCATCTCAAACCTTAATCCAAATAATCTTGGAAACCAACCTGTCTGCCTGACCTTCTAAAAACATCCCCTGTGTAACAAGATGACACGGACCCTGCAGATCAACATCCTTATGAACACCTGATGCTTGCTCAGGGGAGTCAGCAGAGATCCTGGTTCAAAGCTTCCCAGCAGAAATTCCACATAGTTACCCCAGAGATAGTTAATATTGCATTTTCAGATGTTGCATCAGAGTGTAGTCTATCACTAACATTATCTTTCAAAATTCCCAGCCTTACACATCATGATGTGTCATGTCTGGTGAAAAGCAATACTGGACTTGACTGATGTGCTGTAACTGGGGTGAACTTATTAGTCATGATCAGCCTATTAGTCATGTTGCATCTGCCCCAGTGTTCCTATGCGACTTCCATTTAGAAAGTGCAGTTAAGAAAAATCTTCCTTTGAGAAGAGGCATCTAAAATTTTGAAGTAGTTAATGGATAATATAGGATGTTTCAATGAATGCCCAATTTATTAGGATGTTCCAAACTCACCAGAAAAAAAACAAACCAAAACACAACAAAAATCAAAATAAAAAACCACAAAATCAACCTATAAATCTTTCATCATAGACAGTTACTAGGAAATACCTATAAATCTAGTAACATGTGAAATTGGCATCCTTGTGGTTTGAAATATCCCACTACAAGATGAAATGTCAGCCACAAGGGTACAGACTGTTATTTCAGGATATCTTTGCCCAAGAGGAAATTAGGCTGAATTTCATGGATCAAGCATTTTGCCACAATGACTATGTGAAACAGCTGAAGGTTGAAATCCAGCTGTGGCTGGAAGACCAGCTTCACTTCTGAAAACACATTTCTTTGAATCTGGATCCATCATCAATGATTTATTTATTTTTTTCAAACTTTATCCTAGACCTTTCCCAACTCAGATATTAGCAGGTAGCCAGAGGAATGTGTTTTACAAGTCTATATGCTGAGCCCAAGCTAAGATATTCCAATGGTTAAACAGCATAGGTTAAAAAAAGAGTATTATTTTTCATTAGATTTGTCTGGATTTGATTTCCAACTGGCAGTTTTTAGCTGACTGGAAACTGAGCCCTTATCATATACCAGTGGATCATACTTTTCAGCAGGGAAGGGAAGCAAGGAGAGAGGGAGGAGGTGTTGTCTGGATGTTTTGGTTTTGTTTCACCTTTTTTTGTTTGTTTTGTGTGGTTCTTTTGTTTTGTTTTGTTGTTTTGTTTTTGTTTTCTTTGGTTTTGGCAAAAAAATTCCCACAGCCTTGTCCAGAAACAGCAAAGGTTTCTACAATTGTGTAGGCCAAGGGGCTGCTCAGCATCAGCCTCTCACAAGAGCTGGCAGAGCAGCAAGAGGTACCTGATGTGTCTGAATGGCAGCTGGCTGAAAAGCAGTGCTCATGTAAAATATCCCTCCTGTTGACTGCCCCCAAAGAAGGGATGTGCCCGTTTCCCATGGTCAACACTCTGATGGTAGTTCTGCTTCTGTCTGCTTGGTGAGTGGAGGACAAGTAATATTAGTCCTCCCTGTGTGGTTTAGTGTCAGGTTCTGCTGCTGGCTGCTGGCAGTTTTTGAGCTGGTTTTGGTATCTATAAACCTTTGCAAAGTGGCATGTGTGCAAGATGAAATTTCACCTGAGCATTGATTGCTTTCAAAATTGTTGCAGAAGCTATCACTGCTCACACACCTAAGAAATCTGAAAATTAAACTAATGGAAAATCATCTACTAGCAACACCACACTTTGATTTAAGCCCTTTTAAGTTTATTTTTTCTAGGCATAGATCCACATCTTAGTCATTTAGGGACTGATATAAAGCCCATCTCAGTGATGACAAAGATTCCTATTATCTTCCCTGGCTTTAGAAGGTGTCCTCAAAGTTTGATCTTGCTGCTGTTCAAGTCATTGGAAAAACTCGTTGATGTGAGTGATGCTGGATTAGGCCTGTCTATTGTCCCAGGGAGGGCGGCACTTACATGATGCAATGTGACCTTTTCTTTTCAAAACTTGATCTTTAACTCCATCGACTTGGCAATTCCAAGTCAGTGAGACAAGCTTATCCTCTCCCTCTTTTATGAGGCCATCTGGGAGGATGTGGCTCTCATAAGCACTACCTCTGTAACAGCTCCATCTTTTTGAGCTGAAAATTCTAGTGACAAATATAAATGTGGGGAAACATCCCCCTCCAGCTTGTGATAAGTGGTTGAACCTGGCACAGCCAACAGGAGGGAGAATCTGCCAGAAAAGCTCTAGAGTGTCTAAAGAGAAGAGAACTTGGATCCTTCTGATCTTGAATGATGTCCTCCTGGGGAGATGGCCTCTATTTTTCTCCCCAGATTGCTTGCTTTTCTATTCCGGATCAGTGCCTGGATATTGGTTGCTCCTCCTGTGGAGGATGACCTTTGTTTAAGTGCATTTCATCCAGCAGAGGCTCAGGATTTCTTCCATAACTTGACAGGCAATGACCCACTCTAGCTCCTTGCTTTGTTTAATGAGGACAAATAATTCCATCTTTTGATCTAGTCCTAATTAGGGCAGGTAATGGCAGTTCTATTTCCCTAAGCCTAAGTCCTCACAGACTTTTTCCAGCTGCCATAGCAGATGCACCAGTGGAGATATGTGTAGTTTAACAGCTTTATTTGTGGAGTGTTGATGACGCACTAGTTGAACTGTTATCAGGTATTTTTGCATTTCATTTTGTTTCTTATAGTAAAGTTTCCCACCTGGACTCCTGAGGCAGGATGTGTTAAGTCTGGCAGATTACTCAGACGCTGTGGACTATTTCAGATAACAGCTCCTCTGTCTGACTTCACAGATCAGAAACTATGTGTTTTTATTTGTCAGTTTGAAATCTGAAAAGTTGGACTTATTTCTGAGCCCTGCCAATGAGATCACTAAACAAAGATGCTTTGTTAGGTGACAATCAAGGTGCCATTTCTTATGCCCTGTAGAGCTCCAGTTCTTGATTTGGGGCCCCATCCCATCTCTATAAATGCACAAAATTGTGCTCTTAAATATTTGCATTTTCCTTGTAGGGCAGTAAGATGACTGGGCACCTAGAGCAGCCTGTCATGAGTGTTTCAGTGTTTCTTGTAGTAACATATGTATATGTAATTAGGGTGAAGTTAATTTTCCCTTCTCAAGGAAACAGAAGATGCACTAGCCTTTTTTAGAGCTTTTTTTTTTTTTGTAATTTGAGCAGTCCTTTATCATTTCATAACACTAGATGTTGAGACTCTAATGGACTTTTTGGAATGAAGTTTTTTGTAAGAGACCCAGGACTGGAACAGGTTGCAGATTGATGGTAAAAAATGCGGACTGGTTCACAAGAGATAAGGTTATGATTTGATCTATATTCCAGCCTGGATTTAAATTTGTGAAGAATTGAAACTGGCATTTGTGGCTGTTCTGAATCTTTAACAAGCATTGGATTTATGTATTCTCCCCATTAGTGAAGCAAACAGCCAGTTGAGATATTCAGACGCTGCACAGCAGTGTGGCACTCATAGAGGATCCTGAAATTGCCATGTGACCTTCTAAATATGAAAGATGACCATAAATAATAAGATTGCTTCTCCAGTTTGGAAAAATAAAAATGCAGCACAAAGTAAAATATCCCTCTTCCTTCCTCCCTTTCAAAAACAAAGCCAAAATCCACCGATTCAGTAAATTTCACATTTGACAGGATTATTGCGTGAATGACGAACTGACAAGATTTGTCCCTCTTTACTTGTTCCAGCCTCACATTTCCTTGCTAATTCATGCAAAGTTTTTCTAAGTGCTCCATCCTGGAGGATGTTGGCTCTTCTGTGAAGAGCAGTTTCTCAACCAACTTATTTCCTCCCTCAGACTCAGTGATCCGGCAAAAGAGTGAAATGCTTCTTGCTTCAGCTCAGGCCAGGGGCTCTGGCAGACTGGAAGCACAACCTCCCCAGCTGGTGTGGATGCTGGTTTCTCTGTGGCACTCCTGCTTCCCTCTCTTCCTCTGTCACCTCCTTTTATTTCATATGGTTGCACAATATTTATTCCTGATACAAAGTGGAAGGGGGGCTAAGCAGTTAAGTGTGCTTAATTTAGGAGCTAATAACATATTACTTGCAGGGCAGCATTGTGCTGCAGTGCTTCCCTTTGCAGACATTTCTCTCTGTGGCTCTCCAAGGGGCTGTAGGGTCACATTCTTTGCAGTGTACCGAAGGTCCTGCATCCTCTCAGCGAGGCTGGCCCTACCTGTATGGCCCATCAGCACATTCCTGGGTCGACTTGAGGAGAACCACTTGAAAATGGCTGTAGATAGTCAGTGCCCTTCAGGAATGTGCTAAACAAGCGCTCTCCCCTGCTCTCCACAGCTGCCTATCTGGAGATCCTGGTTTCCAGCCAGGGCAGTGGGGAACTGTAGTTCCCTTGACCTGATTTAGATTCTGCCTAACTGCCCAAATTTACAGACATGAAACAAGAAAAACATTGATGTGCACTCTCCGCAAAGGCAGGGACTGCCAGTCAAAATCAGGCCATCACAGATGTGTGGACCAATGTCTAATGGTTCATCCTGCTGATGGACAATCAGAAACGTTGATATCCCTCTTTTAGAGACACCTTATCTCTTTCTTATATATACATATATATATGTATATATAATTCTTTTTTATTTTTTTTAAGAGAACATGTCTGAGGGGTAGTCCTAATACCCACCTGCCTAAGAAAGGTGGATTAGTACTTATATACTCTGTGTGCTGTTCAACTCTTTTCTTCACACATTTCCTTCTAAAGTTTGTAGACTTCTATCACTCACCAGTGACCCTCCTAAAATTTTTCTCACAAGCCACCCTGAGCATTGGCCACCCTTTTTAATGACACCTTTCCACTCAAGCTAGAGGCTCCTCTGCTCAAGCACTGGGACTGTACATGTCACTCTAGACCAGTCAGCACCTGGCAAAGGAAGAAAGACAGCAATACTGTGGTCTGCAGATGGAGTTATTCTTCAGTGATAGGCTGGGGACTAGATGGACTTATACCATACACCATAGAGAAGGATCATGGCCATTTATGTACATAAAAACTTTAGCTAAGGACTTTCTTGCTGGATTCTTCCAAGGATCTTTTTTGTAAGGGCCACTCCTAAGCCAACCCTTTTTTCTTGGACCCCACTGTTTTCTTAAAGCACATCTTTTCTCTACGATGCTTGTAATGGAGGTATGCTCCATTGTACCATTATACTGCTTTTGATTTTTTTGTGGATACTCAGGCACTTCAGCCTGGAGTCAGGCTGCCAGTACAGAGCTCCTGTTACGCAGTTAATGAGTAATACTTGCCTGAGAATGAAAACCAGGCTGAAGTGCTCTCAACAAAAACCTGGATTAAAGGAGTTTTTCAGTGGCTTGTTAAGCAAAAGCATTTGGCATGTGGATTCTCAACACAGTTTTCTTCACATTCTCTGCATCCTTCAGATCAAATTCCCATCATTTGGATCCATTGCTTGCTTTTTGCAAGACCCCAATATGGTCTCTCACTCACCGGGTCTAGTATTTTCTGCTCATTTAGAGAAGAAAACGGATTGTACATAAAATATTTTGTAAGATTCTGTCATATTAAAAATCAGTTTTTCATTTCCACCTTTCCCTTCATACTTCTAGTGAAATGCCCAGCTCTGGCCCATGGAAATTTCAGAATCCAGTGTGTTAGTGGCAATATTTATTTAGTTATCAATGTCAGCCTTTGTTTTTCTAACCTTGTCTTGGTCATTAAGATCCCACAGTTAATTAAGTTGTTTAATATGTTTTGTAGTATCAGACAAAGCTAGGAACATAACACTTGATCAATACCTTTCAGTGATAATTTTACTCCAAACCTGTGTTTTGAACATGAACCTTCAAAATATTTTATTGGCCAAGACAAACGGTGTCTGTGCACAGTTATGTTTTTACAGTATTTTAATTCCAGTGAATCAGTACAGTAAATATTGATACACTGTTTTGCCTTCAGTATTTTTGGACTTCTGTCAAATTAATTAAATAGTAAATAGCAGAGTGGATATCCCAGCACACTGTCCTATTAAATGCTAAGCAAGATTAGAATGTCTGATAAAAAAGTCTTTTTACTACTGCAAATAAAGGAAGGACACGGTGTTATACCAGCCTTTGTTGGCATTTCCCATGTGGTTCTCTGCAGTGAATTTTTACTTTGTGTTCTTTCACAGATGAGGAAGCTCCACTGCTGTGAACGTGTGCAACATATTTTTATAATTATTTTTCCATCCTTGGTGTTTATTTTCTCCTTTTTCACTGTGATTTCTCCAATTTACAGGTTGGGGTTTTTTTTCCTTCTTCTTATTGCAGAACTGAAAGACACACCCGTAGGTTTCTAACCTCCATCTGTGATAGTGTCTGCAGAGTTTGCAGCTATTTATCTGCCTGCACATGGACCACTTTGCATTTCTCCAGGGTAGTCTTCAACTGCACATAGAGGGAGCTCTCCTATTATCCTTATTATTGTCCTTACACGCTTAAAACCTTTTATGTCAACAGGCAGAGAACATCAAGCAGAGATGATTTCTCTAGATACTGGCTATCTCCCTCACAGTCCTCTTCTGCTGGCCAAGCCACAGGTATGAGTTTGCTTCGGGTGCCAAGTTAGGAACTGCATGTGCTTCCGCTGGAGCTGCAACACCATGGCTGGGGGCAAGCAAACCTCGTGGAGCTCTGACACACAGGGCCAAGCTGCTGCTGTCTCAACCATTCTGGTGATCAAGGCACAAAAACCATTGTCTGCAGCATTTTGCTTACTCAGCACCGGTGCTGGCTGGCCAGAAAACCCTGCAGGCACTTACAGTAGAAGTTCACACTTTCTCACCTATTTATTGACTACATTCCTGACCCTGCAGGCATCTGCTTTAACAAAGGCGTGTTACCAAGGAAGCAATCGAAATCCATGGTATTATACAGCTTGGTTTTCAAAGCTGATGATCTGGGTACCTGCATTTCTCTTTGCATTTATCTGTGCATGTCTTCTGTGCTTATCTCTTGTATTGATTCCTTTGAGAGGTTACAAATCTCCAGCTCTGGCTTTGCCTCTCTGACTTCACAAACTGAAGATTTAAGCACTTTAATGCCAGGTTTCTGCAAACTTGCTTTTTTCCCCTGTACGTAGAAATTCAGTATGATTCCACTTTTTGTAGGACTTGCAAGGAAAACTGAACCCATATTGATGCTGAGGAATGAACTGGCTTTTATTGACAGATACTTAAGCTCACATTCATCACATCACAACATTTCCAAGTAAATTTTGTTCATAAAAATAGATTGAAAACTTGACCCAGATAAACTTCACAGGAAAGTTTGTTGACACCAGGAACTGAAAACAAATCTCATGGAATATAAAACAAACTTTTAAATAGATGGGAGTCTGTATCAGTAGACAGTTGGTTAATTGCATCCCAGTGTCCTGGATTATCCAGTTTCTGTGGAGGTTAGAATAACTGGAAAACAATCTACTTTGCAGAAAGGTTACACTAATCCTCATACAAGTACAGGGCATATACTCTAGTGGCTTCAGGTCTCATGCAGTAGTTCTGATTAGGAGACACAGTTTGCTCATAAGCATTAGGCATGATCCTCTAGAAAATCCTGCATGTCTTAACCCCCCTAGCGTTCCTCCTGATTTAAAGAAGTCTGCAATCCAAATCTGAGTGATATTTCCCCTTGCACACAGGAGCTTCTTCCCCATGGTGCAGAGTGAGCAAGGCAAATACTTTTGCAGAGCCTGTTTGAACATGTATGTTTTTTCAGAAGGGAACGTAGAGCAATTTGACATGGTCTTGTTATTTTCTTTTGGAACATTGTATCTGTCTGTACTTTTTTTTTTTTTTTAGTTGATGTATTTTTTCTGCTGTCATTGCCACGGAGCTGAGGAGGAGGAGTTGGCTTCTTTTTTGGAACAGGATAATGTCATTGTCTCCATGTGTAAAACATGTGGTTGCCTCTCAAAATTTAACCTTTAGGTATGTGGAAAGAGATTTAACTTCCCTGCTCTGGCTCTGGCCAGTAAGGGGGACAAAAATATTCCAGGAGGGGAAGGAAAAGAGAGGGGACAATAATTGGAAGGGACATTCCAACCCCACGTGAGGCTCAGCATGGGAAATGATTCTCCACATTATCATATCATCTGGTGCTGCTCAGAGTTGCAGCCCCAGTGAAAAGCAAGATGACTTCTGTTGTTAAAGAAACCAAGCAAATTCATGGGACTTGTGTTTTTCTTTTTTTTTTTTTTTTTTTTTTTGTCTTTTCCTTTCTTTATTTTTCCACATGAACTAATTCAGGAGAGAGCATGAGAAGTCCTTCAGGAGAAGGAGGCACAGTGTGTGCTGGAGTGACCTTGGGGATTTTGCCTCTGAGGTTGCCCTCGCCAACTCTTGATAAACAGCAAGTGAAATGGATTTATGAGCTTGCAGAAATCATTTCATTTTCTCTCATTTTATCAGCACAGATGGAAAGCAGGACTGTATCTAATCTCAGTCCAGAATCAGCTGGAGTTGGAATGATAGTGTTTAAAGACAGCAAAAGCAGCAGACTTATAAATTTACTGAGCTGTAACTTGTGCTGTGAGAGCTTGTAAGACAGAGCTTTTCAATAGTTTCTGCTTAAGGAAGATAGAGATACAAAGACATGTATTTTGACATTCCATTTCTTTAAAATACTCCCTAGTCCTGTACCAGATGCTGCATTTCCTGATGTTTCTAGTTTAATGCTTGCTCTAAAATCTTTCCTGGAAATGTAATCTAACAGGACCAAATCCCAGGGCTCTTCCTCAAGTCAAGGTACATAGGTGTGAGTGCATCAACATCTCACTACCAACCCTGTTCAATAGGATTCAACCAGATGGTCCTGAAGTTATTCCACAGGCACCTTTTAACTTTCTCTGCTGTCCTCTTATTTATTTTTTTTTCTTGTCCTCTGAGTTCTGCAGCATTTGAAAAACTAAACAAGTTCAGTGAGCCCAACTTAGTGCTGTGCAGGCAGCCAACTGTGCTCCTAAACCGCTGCTCAGGTATGCATTTGACCACATTTGGCAGCACTTGCTGCAAAAAGGAGCTATTAAGGCCGGTTGAGGACCAGGACTCAATTGCCCTCTTACCTTAGACTGTGGTTCCTGTGATTCAGGGTTAAGTGGAGGGGGATGTCAAGCATACCCGTTAGAAGTAAATTGTTAAGTTATATATTTTGTCTTTGAACAGGGTAAGGAGCTGCTGCAGAGCATTCCAATGAAAATCTTAAGGGGACCCCTGGTGTAACATGTACTTTCTACATATGTTCATTCATGCACAGAAACTCAGTTAGTACAATACCTCCACCATGTAGCCAATGTCTCCCAACAGAAAGGGCTTGCCTGACACATTTCTATATTGATGAAGAATTGAGAATCTTTTACAGTAAAGAGATACTTGTAAAAGTAGCAGGAAAGGTCACCACTTCTAGAGAAAAAAGAAAGCCTCGCTGGCTTAACTGGCAAACTGCTGAAGCACTAAAATATCAGTGCTACATCTGCAGTAGTCCAACTTGCATTCATTGCTAAAAGGTTGGGTTGAAAATTAATAATAACCCCTATGAGTTTTATAACAAAGGTGCTGACATGAGAGCTCTGAAAAAGCATTTCAGTCTTTGCCTTCTAGACACATGGATTGAAATCTAGGGCTAACATGCACTAGAATTGAACACTGTGACTTGTTCACTTGCTGCCTGAAAACACTAATTTAAAAAAACCCACAAACAAGCTGTACAGCTGATGATCTTTAGATGGCCTGGATTCTATTAATCCAAATTTTGGTAAGATACAAGAATAAAATATGAGCGGCTGTGTACTGAGCTAGAAAAAAACATGGACTGTGTTGCAGGGGGGTGAAGGTTGGGGCTGCAGTTGATGGACATTTTCTGTTTCTCTGCCTGCTGCAGAGTCCTGTATTCATTAGGTCCAGCAAGTGTTACACCAGCAGGCATAATGTTTCATCTGGTAGTGAGACAAAGGTGATGTGGGAGATTTGGGGTCCTTTCCTGGCTCTACAGCAGTCTTGGATGACTTTGGAAGAAAACAGCTGAGATGGAGAACAGAGGCTCTCAGGACTCTGGCATCCTCAGTGCCTTTTAAGTCATTAGACTCTAGGAGCTGTAGTGCTCTTGCAATTCAAATAATACCAGTACATTAACTTGCAAACAAAGCTTTCTGATGCTGAGGTTAAACTAACTTCCTTTCAGAAGCTTTAAAGTTTCACCTTGTCTTAAAAGAGTATCTTGAGAGGTTTTTTTGAGGGCTTGAGAGTTTGGTAAAAGCTGCAATGTTTTTCTTCTTTTTTAACTTGGTTGTATTCAGAAGGAGAGATAGTTCTTAAGGAAGAAATGCTGACAGGTGCCAGAAATTTTCGAGCTAGAAAAATACCGGTTAAAGAAGTGCATATGGGCCCTCACATGAGTGAGTCTGTCCTTCCTGTAATATCTAAAACATTGCCATTGTTTGGTGTATAAATTCATTTTTGCATATAAATGTACGCAATAATACACTTTTCTTTTTTTTCCTCCAAAAGATCTCCAATTACTATAATTTCTCTTCAAGACCATAGAGAAAGTTAATGTACCTGTAAGGAGTTCTCCTTACACAACTCTGAGTCAGGTTTCTGTTGCCTGCTCTAGTTCATTTCTGGCTTTCAAGCAGCAGGTAGGAGCCAAATATCCAGCAGATCTCTCCATCTAATTGTCATGGGACATTATGGAAGGAGGAAATATGGGATATGGTGCAGTCAGGGCCAGGAATATGATATTAAATTAATGTCAGTTGTTTCCGGAGGTGTTAGGAGGCTGTACATTGGGTCTGATTTTATCTGAATTCACAATATTGTAGAATAGCATTATTTCACTGCAACAGAACTAGAGACTCTCTAGGTTTACAGATGGCCATGCCCCCAGGGCTGTTGGCTGGGCAGGGGCACACTCTGACTTTCAAGGTGAAGGCCACTACTGCAGCCCATGGTGGTTGGTGCCTTGGCTTTTCAAGTTGGTCCCACCCCAGCAGAGTTGTTGTGCTACTGCAGAGTTAAAAAAATACAGAGCCAGTATGAATCCAGCCCAAGAATCAGAAAGTCAGAGCTGGTGCATTGGGTTTGTTCTGTCTTTCTGCCTTTCCCCCAGCAGCAATGGGTTGCAAGGTTACAGCTACCTTGGTTGGGAGCCTTAAAACATACAGGTTAAATAAAATAAAAAAAAAAAGAGAAAAGTATTGTAGTAAATGGTAAAGTCTAGTGCTATAGTTTTGCTCCACTTTGTGCTTTTATTCTCATTTTTATTCTTGCTGCTGGATCCTGCATCAGAATGCCTTCATCAAACAGATATTAAGTGTAAATCTGGAGCAACCCTGGTCCCCAAGGAGCCCAGTGGGAACTTTGCTTCCTTCCTAGCAGCTTCTCACCCCTAATGTGAAGTTTGAAGAATACTCATTTTCATGCTTCCCCTTTCAAGAACCACATTTTTTTTCACTACCTGTCAGCAAAATCACATTGCACTCTTTTCTGATCTGAATTTCAGACATCCCGCCTTAAGACCTGAGGATTACATCTCCAATTAGAGCTTTACAGACCTTTTGTCTTAAGTGATTATTACTGCAGAGTTTATTCTAAAACTTTATCTAACCTTACCCAGCCCATATACATCTGGACTGCATTCCAGGAATG
>NW_009954215.1:5037312-5056668 GCF_000747805.2 Chaetura pelagica | reverse complement strand
ACACTTATCTTTAGAAAAAAAATATATGTAAGAGATAATCTAATCTTAAATTTAAAGTTTAACACAAATACAGGGAGAGATGACAACTTGTGAAACTATTTCTCTCTAAGACATGCTAACACGGGTGATAGGACAGAGTACACATTATTTCTCAAATGGGGAAAAATGAATATTTAAGACCTACTCAGAAAGTTCTGCCTTGCTGCTGACAGCAGTATTGTGTCTGAGGATGATCAAATAGAGTTCATTGAATAATTTATTAAGTGCATTTTGCAAAACTGTTCAAAATGTTTGTTTAAATTATTTATCTGATTCTATGTGGTAAAACTCTGAGGAATGAGCCCTCCCTAAAATGCTGCACATGTTTTACCATATTTCCAAAACAGAACAACTTTCCTATAACAATTATATTAGCCTGATGCTACCTAACTTGCCTGCTGTACAATACCTGATAGTGAAATGAAATGTGATCTATCACCACCATTTATGATGCTTGTCCCTGAAATGGACATTTGGCCCAATGCAGGGATGTAAATGGGCTGTGGAAAGGTCTGGGCTGGCACATCCAGTCCTCTAACGGTATAAGGGAGTGAGTGAACTTCAGACAGTACCTGCATTATCTCAGCAGTGCTTTCCATCAGGCAGTGATTGATGAGGGCAATGAGCACACAGGTCTGTTTTTCACCTCACATTTTGCTCATGACCTTGGCCAGTCACCTAGACTGATGCTCTCAAAAACACTGAGTAATCTGAATACTGCAAATATTCTCCAGTGACCTGGTTTCCAGAAGATGTAGAAAAATCCAATGTGGACTGGCAGGTACTTCATCAGGTGCATAAAAAAAAGTGAGGTTCAGACTTCAGAGGTCTCCTCTCCTTACACCCTGGCTGCACTTCTGGTGATATCTCATGCATATTCAGAGAACTAACCCCTGAATTAAAAAAGAAAAATGGCATGCTTATTTTCTACATGTAGCCTTGATTAGCAGAATAGGGAAGAACAGCATTAAATCAAGACTGTAGGTCCACAGATAAGAAACGCAAAATGCACCTAAAAAAATCCGCCCCCCCATGTGTATTCACATGACTTGGACTAAGAAATTATTAAAATAGAGATAAGTGCATTTGTCTTGTCAACGTGATGCTCTGTTTATCTCCATCTGACAGATCCCATCTCAGTCTGGCAGAAGTTTTCATTTGCCATCCCTGAGAAAAAATAACTCGCAGCAAACTGAGTCCAACCGATTGCAAAGTGGATATTAACAGGGACACACTACTTGTTTAAATCCTTTTAAAATACCACTGAATGTTCTTGCAAGTGAAAGAGAGGGCTATAAATATTTGCTGCAGAAAGAAGCCAAAATAAAAATTAAATTCCTGAAATGCAGCAAGGTTTTTAATTGCATAGAAGCATTATCTTTGCAGTGGATAATTTGGAAGCATGGGGTTTTTCCCCTTCCTCTTCCCTCCTCCCCCCTTTTTAAGTTTCATGATATACCTGTAATTCTGTTACTCTATTTCCCTGTCTTGTCTTATACTTTCCTATATGGCTATCAGAATGAATATTCCATTAAATCAAGAAAGCTCTGTAAACTGCATGAGTTTGCATGAATAAGAGCTTTCCAGAGGAGTGTTGAAAACATTACAAATAATGATGAGTCAATGTGCTGCCATCTAGAAACAGCCTAGCTTAACTTTTTGCTTTGAGTTGTTACTTTAATATTTGTCTTCATTACAATTTAATTAGCATGAGCTCCATTCAGACAGGATTGCAAGCTTATCCTTCGTATAGGGTTAGATGAACATCATGTTGTGGAGTCAAAAATACTCCTGTTTTATTTCATTTTTACACAGCTAAATAACTTAAAAGAGAAATGTTGAAAAGGTTACTTCTTCAGAATGTAACTACTCATCGTCAGACACAGCACCTTGTAAAGCTCTGAATTTGATGTCTGACCCATTTTCCTGCTGGTTCTGCCTATAAATTTCTCCCTGGTTCACTTCTGTTGAACAATTGTACATAATGGCTCAAATACTGGTCCTCTCTTCTGTCAGCCAAGGAGCAGTATTACTTTATAAATATTTTGGAAAAACCCAGAACTTAGATAAAGGTCCAACAGGAAGTAGGAGTTATTCTACTAAGTAAAGACTGTGATTTATTCCCCACCCTGAGAGTAGACCAGACAGTCTGCAGCTCCTTTAACAGTGCTGAAAGTCAGCACAGGGCAGTGTAGTTTTCTCTCAGCCTTGCCTGAGCCCTGCCTGGTGAGCAGGTCTCAGATACCTCCACCTCTTCTCCTACTCTGCAGATGATTTCACCCCTCTATCCAAGACTGCTGTGTTTAGGGTTTGTGCAGGGCAATCAGGAAGTGCCTCATACCCAGGTCTCCCTTCTGCAAACCCATCAGTCAGTTTTTCTCAGTGAGATTAAATAGGGAAGAATTTCATTTTTTTCCTTTATACTAAAATTCCCAGGCACCATCTACACCACAGATTAGCTCCAGATTCCCACTGTCCTCCCACTCACTTCAACAGTATAGTGGAATAGTTTACAAGTTCTGTACTGCTTTGAAAAATCTATGTAATGCCTTTAGGAGAGCAATAACATATTTTTTGCTTAAAATTCCTTAAAGATCAATTAATGCCCTTCAAAGCTATGTGAACTGGATCTATAGTATTTTGCTACAGGATATTTTCCCATGCTCATTTGGTTCTTGTCTTACTTACACAGAGGCATAGAAAACAGGCTGGAAGGAACCTCAAGAGTTCATCTAGTTCATCCCTCTGCCCCAGGGGAGGATTACTCGTCCGCTGTGCTCTGCTAGCAGTTAAAAAATCTGCAACAAATGGGAACTTCACAGCTTCCCTAGGCAATCTCTTCCAGTGCCAGTTATCCTTACCAATGGAAAGTTTTCCTAATGGCTGAGCAGGATGTCCCTTGCTGCAACTCATTAATGTTTCTTCTTGTCCCATCTGTAGTAGAAAAGGACAAGAAACTGTGTCTTCCCTCCCTATAGCTCTTACATATTTGAAGACTTTCTGTCTCCTTCTCTAGACTAAACAATCCTTGAACTTCAGTGGTTCTTGTTTTCAAGACCTCTGGTCATCCCTGCTGTCCTCTGGAACCTTGCCAATGGCCCATATCTAATGCTGAAATTGGACTAAATCTCCCAGCTGAGGCCTTCCCAGCACCACATGGATGGAAATGATTTTGTGTGTGTGCGTGTTAAGAGTCAAGACTCCTGGGTGCTACATCTCACAAGAACATTTGTGCATTTGTTGTGACACTAGGGACATTCCTGACTCATGCTTAACTTGTGATCCACTATAAACCTCAGGTCCGTGCATGCAGAACTGGTCAGTGATCAGTTCCATCTTGTATTTGTACAATCAATTTTTTACATCTAATTGCAGAAAATTCTACTTGTCCTTAATGACTTTCATGCTTTCTTGGCCATTTCTCTGATCTTTAAGATCTTTATTAATTTCCAGCCTATTGCAGACCTCCTACCTTCATGCAATGTCCAAACATGAGCATATTATCTAGTCAACTGTACAAGTTATTATTTAAAGTATGAGTCCAGTAACAGGCTTTTAGAATATTCTAACCCTTACAACTTCTTTTCTAAGAGTAATCTGTAGATAGGTCTTCCTGAGAACAGCTTTTCACACTTTGCGTTCCCATCTTGCATAAGTTTATCTTCAATCTGTTTCTCAAACCTGCTGACAAGAATACCACAAGACACTGAAAGTTTCACTAAAGTCAAGGTATACCTTTAAACAGCCTGGAAGATTTAAATCTCTTCTTTCCAATGTTTCTGTAGGACACATGATAATTTTTGGCCCCAGAACTGGTCTTCTGAGCTCAGACCAAAAGCCCAATCCCCAGGGTGATGACTTCACCAAGCTGCATAAAAATGCACTTAGCTATAATTCTGCTGCAATATTAACATTTCAAATCCACACATTTAATAGAACCATCATTAATCTGTCCTTCCTGAAGATAAATAATTTCCCTCATTAAGGGTACCGCTGAAATACTGAAATGATCCCTCTCTTCCCTCTTTCCTCAACATAGTCAAATGTAAGTGGTCAATTCATGGTTGTCCAGGAGTGCTGGAAACTCTCCCTGGTGTGAGGTCCAGAGGGTCCAGAGGGACATGGGCATGTGAGTTTGGGGAGAAGCTGTAGTGATCCATAGCAACTGAAAAATATAAAGGTGAAAGCCATCTCACAGCCAGGCTTCTAGCAGAAGTGATTAATTGCACTCAGTAAGACTTATATGATTACTTGTTCCCAGGAGTAATAATGGGTTTCCTGAAGACTAAAGAGAGCAATGCAGGAAAGTCAGAAAGAAATATGGGGAGATATTAAAAGGTAACTATGAAAGGGAGAAAAATACATATGAAACCACAAGGCATGTTATTAACTTAGAATGGGACTAGATTTGTTTGCTTAATTATTCCATGCAGCTTCATAAAGCTCTGAAGGAAGTTCATAAGTGGCTTAAAAAAACAGAATTCAGTTTCACAAAAGGTCATTAAATTAATGAATGAAAATCCTGGACTTCTTAAGGTCAATGACTCCTCTTGGTTCATTCATACTGGGATCTCTCCTTCCACTGACTGTGGAGTCCTTGACAGTTTGGAAAGTATTCACAAGGCTTAAATTAGGACTTTTAGCTTAGGTATCTTGAATTACTCTCTGGAGGCTGCATTGACATTATAGGGAGTCTGGCCTTGAGTTAGACCTAAAGTTAGAAGGTGTCAATTCTCCCCTCTGTCTGTACAAATCTTAAAAGAAAAATACTCTGTAACAAACCAATGCCTCTGTGAGATTGTGCATTCCACAGTGAGGTGACACTGTAAACAGGAAATCAGGAAGGCAACTCATATTTCCATAGATATGGTAAAAGCCTTGTAAAAGGTGTTATACATAACTTTGTTACTTCTGGGGAAAATAAAATTCATAGAAAAGATGCCTAGTTTGACAAGCCAGAGAATCTAAATAGGGGTTGCATATTTTGTATAACTCCATCAACTGTGTTTTCCATGTATGAGTCTTCAGCTTTCTGTGTAGTCTTTACCTCCTCGTAGTAGCAGAAGGCCTTACACATGGGTGATGCTGTGAACACTTGGAAGTGCTGCTGGTTGAGGAGTCCCCCAGTGAAACCAGCCTGCCTGTCAAGCACAGCAGTAAATATCAGCTCACATCCCTGGAAATTAGGCAAAATTAGTGACGCTGCTTAGGATGGGAGCAGAAAGGAACATAATCCCACAAGCTGTCTTGCAGAAGCCTTAAGCAAAGAGAACTGAGGCTGAGGGAGGGCAGAGGTGGCGGGAAAGCCCTGTGCAGGTGGGGAGATGACAAGCACCCTTGAGGACTCCGACCGAGGAATGCTATGGAGCGATAAGGAAACTTAGGGCCTGCAGGTGCACTGGGGAGTTCAGATGTTTTGTTAGATCTGCATATTTCTTTCAGTGTCTGGCTCACAGCAGAATTATGTTACAAGGTCCAGGTGTTATGTGCTTCAGCTGTTACCTGCATCTGGAGAGGTGAGAGTCTGCAATACTCCAGGCCTGTGGAAGGATTTAACCGGCACGTGGGGGTGTGTGGGAAGGAGGGGCTGTCCCTGGATTTCGTGTGGCCCCTCTGCTGTAAGACTCAACTTCTGCAAAGGGAGCCTATTGCAGAGATGATGCCAGATAGACCACCTGGGGATGTCTCTAGAGTCATTTGTATGCAGGTTGCAGGGTGGAAATCATCATAGTGATCCAGCTTACCCATGGAATGTGAGAGTGAGCCCTAAAATACTGGATAGGTTTAGAGCAATAAGCTGTGGATCCTTCCCAGCTAATATCTGTGTAGACACAGAGTTCTAAATCCTTCACAAAATCCTTCTTATTCACAGTAAAAGAAAAGCCATCTTCCCTCTTACTCAGACATGTTTGTACACACACAGGGGGAGGATGGGAAGGTCCAGAGGACACATCAGTGCCACCCAAATGAGCATCAACACAGCAAGAGATCCATCGTGCTGCTGGCTGTGCTGAAACCCGCTGTCAGGGACTCTTCATCCAGAATAATGCTTTGGCAGGAGGCTGACTGTTTTGTCAACACTTCTCCTTGCTGGGGCTGAGGTTACTCAAATCTGGCCTTGCCCCATTTTTCACATCAATATCGACCTCTCTCTCCCTTCCCCTTTCCCTCCTGCCTCCGCCCTGGGGTGAATATGTTCAAGATCTCTTGCCAGAAAGCCCTATCTGGGTCACTAGTAGCAGACCAAAGAGGCATCCTGATGATGGCCGGGAATATGTGATGGGCAGAGGAAGGCTTAGTTTTTCTTTCTTGGAATAAAACTCAGTCTCACTTAAACTTGAAAATGTGATGAATTTGGCCCCCTGACTAGAAGTGTAGGATCAAGTCCCCTGAGAGACAGGGAGTTTGTATGATGTAGTTTAAGGATAAGAAGAAAAAAAAAAGAAGAATGACAGGCCCAATTCATGCCCTTCCAAAATTATTATTATTTTTCAGCTGGGGAAGGAGGAGACAGGATGTGGTAGAAAAACATTTACAGGAGTTTGGCATGTAAAAACCTGAATGATGGATGAATAGCTTATGCCAGATTTTACCTGCCTTTAAGCAGGTAACATTTCTTAGAGCTCGACAAGCTCCTGCTTGCCTAGAGCTATACTTTTCTTCTCCAGACGAGTGAAGCCAAAGAACCTTGTGCACCTTTCATTAGCTCAAACTTTTTCTCCAGTGTTTTCTTCTGCAAGTTTAATTTCACTTGGGGAATTAGGGGTGCTTGGGAAGGATATATCTAAATGAGGACGCTTTTTTTTTCATATGGGTTTGGTTCTAGGGTTTACTGTTGGGGGGGACCTGAGCTGTGTGCAGCCCGTGGAGTTGCACACACACAATCACAAGGCTAAGGGCAGAAGCTGGAATGCAGAGGATAAAGCAGAATATAAATCCATTCAATGCAGTAATTTAAGGTGTGGGAGGTCTCCTCTTATGCAGAGAAAGGTCCTGTCAGTAAAGCAGGAATCTTTGGGCTGCAAAACAGAGCTGTCTTTTGAATCTCTGGTTTCCCCTCTGCATTGTGTGCCTGAAAAAGACACATAAAGCAGCTCATTTTCCCCTCTCTGCTTTTGCAAAATGTCTACAAAACAGATCAGGATTGCAAATGGCTACTGTATGTGTTGTTAAGTGTAGCCTTTCCCACTGCTTGGAAGTAAATGGTTCCTTTTCTGCCTTTTTTGGCATGTCCCATGGTATCTCTCACAGGAATGGAAGTTTATCCTCCATGTCTTGCCTAATTTTCCCCTACATGATTTCAGTTTTCCCACGGTAAGATTAAGCTATTCTATATACCATCAGTCCCATAATAGTCAGTGAACTTTAAGTGAACTCTAACATCTAGACTCAAGTCATTGCATTATCCTAATAAGTTCATTGGATAGCTGAGTATTTTAATATTAATCTCCCTACTAAATGCCTATATACACTGCACAGACTTTTGTACAAATGGCTCTCTCCTCGAAGCACAGGGTGTCTGAAAAGGCCAGCTCAGTCTGAATATGGCACAAAGTGATTTAGTAATATACCCTGGGAATACAGAGGAATTTGTCATCTGAACTGAAAATCAAAATGTGAGTAACTCCAGTCTTTGCAGACCTGGAAAACTGGACCTGGATGAGCAAGGAGGAGAGTTTGGGCTCTGATGGGGTGAGGGAGTGCAAGCAGCAGAGCTTACACCATGATCTTAAGGATGTTTCCCTTCCATTGTTCAAACTATTTTTTTTGCATCCTTCCTTTTCAGATGTTGGTGTCCTCTGCTTCTTGACAATGATATTTAAGATCCCTCTCAGTTTGGTAAAACCTCAAATACAGAAGAGTCTTCTTGTTTTCTACTTCTTAGATCCTTTTTTCTGGGTTTTTTTCGCTACATGCCACTGAGACTCTGCACTAACACATACTCATAAAGGTCTCTTTGTGAGTTGGCTGACGCAAGTAGTGAATAGTTTATCTCAGCATTTCCCTCTGGTAAACAGGACAGTTTCTCACCTCCATCACCATCACTTGTGCCTTCTCTTCCCTCCCTCCAGTTTAGATGGAGTAAGACACCGATATAAATACACAGGACTGAGCACTGATTCTCCTGTGGCCCCTTTGTGGCCCTATTGCAGAAAGGATGGTTTCAGACATGACCATTTGTATCATCTTGAGCCAGGGTAAATATTTGTACAAGACACCAATGAGTGGGTCTGGAGAGGCAGCAGCACTGTTTGGCCCAGTCTGCCCACTCAAGGTGCGGAGCTCCAGCAGCGACTGCTCCTCCACCAAGGTGGGTAGGCACATGCCAAACCCTATTTCTTAAGCAGCAGGTTTGAAATTAAGGTCCACTGTTCTGCCTTTAGAAACCTCAGTATGGTTTCCAGTACTTTTTAGTCAGCTACATGAAGAACACAGTCTCTGCAAATATGAAAGGTTACATTTCAGCCAGCCAAGGAGTAGTATTACTTTATAAATATTTTGGAAAAGCCCAAAACTCAGATAAAGGTCCAGAGAGCTCTCTGGGCCTGATCTAAGACCCATTTAAGCCAATGGGATATTTTTTTTTTATTGCTTTCAATGGGCTTTGGATCTGGTTGTCTACAATAGCTACTACCAACTAGTTTGTGAATGAAAGTTGGATGGAGAATTTCCTGCCTGCCCCATTGTGGTGAAGCAGCAAAGAGGAGAGAGAACACTGCTTTTAAAGAGATAACTATATGAAAACCCATTTGGTTTCAGATGAGAGATGGCACAAGCCTAATATTTTAAGTGTGTGCAGGACTTAGCATTTGCACTGAAACATTGGCAGGAGCTGAACTCACACAAAATAACAAAAGTATCTTTGCTACTAAAAAACGATTTAAAAAGATACACTGCAAGGAGCTAAAAAAGGTTAGGCAGCGCAATTCCGGAAAACATGGGGATTCTTCCTGGAATTAAAGAGTACAACTATGCACAATTGAATGAAAGATGACCATTTATGCTCACTCTTGGATGGAACAAGGAAGTTTAACTCCTCCACTTCTCATAGGATATGGGCTTCTGATAGTTTGTGATGATGAGCAACAGTATCTGGCAATTGGTTTATTGTTTCTTGTTTCATGATTCCTCGTGTAAGGTTCTTGATCGGCCCTTGTAGTTACTCATTTTATATAGTCTAGAAAAAAGAAATAGGTCATGGAAGGGCCTGCATTTTCCATTGGAGGCAACAGTAGAATTGGTCAAGGTAGAGTAGATGTTCTCCACTATCTATCCAAAGGAAGGTATAATTTCCCTAGTTCCCAGCAACTCCATGTCACCAGCCCATACATAATCATCCTTGAAAAAGTCCTGTCAAGTTTGTATTTCATTACAGCTTGGCCTGGGCTTGATGGAAGTTATAATTTTTGAATGAATACAGGTCCAGTTTGAAAAAAAAACCCTATTTGTAGCCTCTCTCTTCACAGCACAGACTAGACCTTGCTATGCACGGAGCTTAGGCCATATCTTTGTAGCAGAAACTTTATATTTTGGCAGTTTATTTCAATCCCTCTGCTTCAATCACTGGCTTGAGCCAATCAGAACTGCAGAGGTCTGGTTTATGCCCACGAGGTAGGATGGGAGTATTTCGCTGGAGAAGAGTCTTTCTGCACAACTGTGTAAACAAACATGGGCAGAAATAGGGCAGATGTCAGTCTGAAAATATGCGACATTCTTACGGCTCCAGATTGTGAACATTGCAGTGGTGAAGCCACAACTTTTTTTACACAAGATCAAGAAGATATGAGGTTGCTTATGAATTCAAGTTAATCTTAGAAAGTCTGATTGGATGGAGAATTTCCTGCCTGCCCCATTGTGGTGAAGCAGCAAAGAGGAGAGAGAACACTGCTTTTAAAGAGATAACTATATGAAAACCCATTTGGTTTCAGATGAGAGATGGCACAAGCCTAATATTTTAAGTGTGTGCAGGACTTAGCATTTGCACTGAAACATTGGCAGGAGCTGAACTCACACAAAATAACAAAAGTATCTTTGCTACTAAAAAACGATTTAAAAAGATACACTGCAAGGAGCTAAAAAAGGTTAGGCAGCGCAATTCCGGAAAACATGGGGATTCTTCCTGGAATTAAAGAGTACAACTATGCACAATTGAATGAAAGATGACCATTTATGCTCACTCTTGGATGGAACAAGGAAGTTTAACTCCTCCACTTCTCATAGGATATGGGCTTCTGATAGTTTGTGATGATGAGCAACAGTATCTGGCAATTGGTTTATTGTTTCTTGTTTCATGATTCCTCGTGTAAGGTTCTTGATCGGCCCTTGTAGTTACTCATTTTATATAGTCTAGAAAAAAGAAATAGGTCATGGAAGGGCCTGCATTTTCCATTGGAGGCAACAGTAGAATTGGTCAAGGTAGAGTAGATGTTCTCCACTATCTATCCAAAGGAAGGTATAATTTCCCTAGTTCCCAGCAACTCCATGTCACCAGCCCATACATAATCATCCTTGAAAAAGTCCTGTCAAGTTTGTATTTCATTACAGCTTGGCCTGGGCTTGATGGAAGTTATAATTTTTGAATGAATACAGGTCCAGTTTGAAAAAAAAACCCTATTTGTAGCCTCTCTCTTCACAGCACAGACTAGACCTTGCTAAGCACGGAGCGTAGGCCATATCTTTGTAGCAGAAACTTTATATTTTGGCAGTTTATTTCAATCCCTCTGCTTCAATCACTGGCTTGAGCCAATCAGAACTGCAGAGGTAGGATGGGAGTATTTCGCTGGAGAAGAGTCTTTCTGCACAACTGTGTAAACAAACATGGGCAGAAATAGGGCAGATGTCAGTCTGAAAATATGCGACATTCTTACGGCTCCAGATTGTGAACATTGCAGTGGTGAAGCCACAACTTTTTTTACACAAGATCAAGAAGATATGAGGTTGCTTATGAATTCAAGTTAATCTTAGAAAGTCTGAAATTATGTCATCTTGAACATCCCTCAGATTTGGCTATTCCTCCATTACTCTTGCTCCAACTCTGGGCAGCCATGCTTGGGCAAGTGTCCTAATGCCACATGCCACCAATGCCTTGTGTTGCCTACTGGACAAGAGTTGAATTGCCAAGGGGACATTGTTTCTCCTTTCCTGGAATGGGCTCCAGGAGGAAGTGGAGGAAGTGACTCACATGTCTGGTGCACTCCAGCTAAAAGCTTAAGAGCATAATAAGCCAAGAATTGCCATTTTGGGTAGTTCCAGCTCTCACAGGCCATATAGAGCCATATCTTCTTCCTGAAAATGGGCAGAGGTGGATGCTCAAGAGGGAACAAGAAGCAGTATGGCTTTATGGAGGTGTTCTCCCATGTGCAGCAGCAGCTGGGGTTTCCTGAGCTGGAAGGTGATGAGGTTCTTGTCCAGGTGTCTATGAGGACACAGCTAGCAAACCCCATGAGGAAATCTGGATGGGTGCATTGTTTTACATGGGCTGGAACAGGAAAGCCAACAACTTTCCTGGAATTAAAATATAAATGAACACATTGCTTATAAAAACCTTCTTCCTATGAGATAAAGTCATTTGTAAAGTGTAGAGAAGTTTATGGCATGTAAGGCAATCTGTAGTGAGGCAGCTGAGAGAAATGCAATTAGCTAATTGGCAATGTTTCTCCTAATTGTTACTTCAGTAGGAAAGCGATACCAGTTAGAAAGGATGCGGTGCTTGGCTAAGAACAAACTGGATCATCCCCAAGAGGGTTATTTAGGGTAGGAAGTGGGAGTTCCCCCAACTCCAGTGCCATTATATGTTTAAAGCCAAGCCTATCACAAACCATTGTGGAGCAAAGCTGATCCCCCACTCTTGCTTTGCCACCTGGGTAAGGCACCAGTGTTTGGGAATGGGGTTAAAGCACCTTATCAGCCTCCAAAGGGACAAGCCAGAAGAAGCCAGGGAGAAAACATCCACAACTGAGAAAGTGAAAGTTACTTTTAATTCAGATTTAACCTTGAAATATTCTTGCCTTTAGTAAGTGTGCCATTCTCAGTATCTGTATATGCCCAAGACTCTGTAGCTCAGACCAAATATCTAAACTGAGAAGTGGTATTCAAGTGTTCCTTGCAATAATTCACCAGGGAGGTTTCTGTGCGGTAGGCATCAAAAGGAAACACTCAAAGGCACCAACAGGAAGACAGCAGATCTCCAGGCCGTTTTATTGCTTGTAAAATTTTATTGGAGGTAGAAAAAGCAGGGGTAGATAATGTCTTCACTGTGAAATCATAGAGCATTATCTTAATGTCAAAACAAAAATGAGTTCACTTCTCCAAAGATTAACACTTGGTACCAGCTGGAGCAGTATCTAGCACCTCAAGAGGATATAATTACTTTTTGGTTAAAGAATTCCCTTTTAAATAGTGTCTTCTGGAATTTACAGACCACCTATGTCTGGAATGCTTGCACAGAAGTTATAAATAAAATTATTTGCTAAAAATGTTTCCTAGTACAAACAGACTGGGTTCACCAATGTAAACATACTATATGTATTCACACATTTTTTAAATTGGTTACTGTGGTTCTTTCAACATTTGCTTGCAAGATAACAGGGCGTGAGTATATGATGTATGTCTAACTTTCTTAGTGTGCAGTGACAGTTGAAGGTTGGGACACAAATGAAATAACAAGTTTTAATCCTCCTTTCACTTGTTTATGAACATACTAATCAAGGCACCTTACATGCATTAACAGATTTCAGCCAGCCAGTAGTACTATGAGATGAAGTTGTTATTTTATAGATGGGGAATAATAACCATAAAATGCCAGGTTAGAAGGGACCTCAAGGATCAACTGGTCCAACCTTTCTAGGTACTGCTAGAGTTTATATAAGATGGCTCAGCACCCTGTTTATCTGAGGCTTAAAACAGTCCAATGTGGGGATATCTACCACTTCCCTTGGGAGACTACTCCAGTGCTTGACTGTTCTCATTGTATGATGCCTATTGTAGCTCTGGAAGAATTGATCTCAACAGAGTTATGTCTTGCTGCAGATATTTAAAATAAAGCAAAGGTGCTTTATCAGAGGAGTCCACATTTAATTACATACAACCCACACGGTTTTTCAAAGTATAGAGCTGAAAATGCAGAGCTAAGGAAAAGCAGAGTGGCAAATATGGATTTTTTTTCACACAAAAGAATGCCACACATGATTTCCTTAATGTACTGAAGCTGGTGACATTGCATACCAAATTAATTCTCATGGTTCTGTGAGGCACTCTTCGATCTTTTTAAATAAGAAAAATTCACAATGATCACATGAGTCTTCTCTTGAAACTTATTAAGCTGAAGTTGTTGGAGAGACAACAGGATGTGTACGAGGTCATGGTTTTGCTTTTTTCATAGATTTTCCTTTGTCCAGCCTGTGCTTAAGCCTTGCAGAGGCTTTAAGAATCAACATTGATTTCACTTAGGGGAAGCTCTGCTGACTAAGAATGGGACCTTGTATAGCCATGATCAAAAGCTTAAAAATAATCAATACACTGTGATAACATTCTCAAGCTTTGCACAGACTCTGCAGTCCACCGGGTGTGTGGTCATTGCTCACTGCATGGTTTCCATCCCATATCCCCACATTTTTAACTCAGCCACTCATCCTACGCATCTGCTGAGTGGACCTGATGAGGTGCCTGCCACAGAGTGAATATTTTTCCACCGGGATTCTTTATGTTTTCCCCCCCGTCACTTTCCCCCCCTAATTTTATTTGCCTTAAGCATACAATAAAACAGCCAAAGATATATTTATATCTGGTTAAAGCAGTGGATACTGGAGGCAATATAGCTTTGCTAGTTTTCACTAGCTGAGGATCTGGCTTGATGCAATCACACTGCACATGCCAATAAAACTGAAAGGTAACCAGCTGTTTTATTCCAACCACTACGTATTTTTATTTCCTGGAGGAATTTTGCAATGCATGATTTGTAAAAATTACTTTTATATGTAATTAGTAGAGCAATGAATATTTTCTGAACTGTAACTCTTCCTCTAATTTTGATTTTCTAGGCAAGTCTAGCCAAGTCACAGCAAAGAACACAGCACCAGAAGAAAGTTGTTGCAACAAAGCTGGAATCAGTGTCAATAAAACAACAGAAATATAATTTGGTAGGAGCAGAAATGCATAGAAATTTCCTTCTAAATCTTGAAAAAAATGTATTTATATGAAAATGGAGAATTCAAAATTAATTTTAAACATTTTTATAGAGGACTTTCAGAGTAACACAGAAAACAGTATCAGTTTACAAAATCTGAGTCAGTTCCTTATAAGAATGAAATTTATTCAACATACACAGCATGCCCTACTGCAATGGAAAATTATCCTTAATATATTACATGTTAGTTTTCATTTGGAAAGAGACAAAAGAAGTTGATGGCAAAGCACATAGATTGTAGTAGTGCACACACACAGCTCCACTGTACATACTCTGAAGGGCAACAGTTTCTCTGATTTATGAAGCAAATTCACTGGTCTGGTCTCTGTAGGGACATGAAGAAAAACAAAATGTGCTGTGTTTCAGAAATAACATAGATCTCATAGACCATGACAGAAAAGCAGCTGCTAACTCCACATGGCAAGAAGTGTGTGAGATGCATGAGCCTGGTGGGACAGCCCTGTCTGTGGAGCCAAGTCCAGCATTGGATAGCCATGACCCACATTGCAGAAGACCTGCAGTGGGACAGACAAAAACAGATCAACCATCTTGCCCACAGAGATGTCCTGCAAGCCCACACACTGCAAGGGCAGAGCAGGGCATTGCCCTTCCAGTTCTTCTTCAGGTTTTGGCTCAGCTGGAGCTGTGGGACCACTGAACTGCAGGCAGCATGCAAACCTTTGTGTTTAATAGCCACCAGTAGACAGATCCTCTCTTAACTTCCTGAATTATTTTCAGGGTCTACAGCCTTCACTGCTTTGTGTGGCACTAGAGACTTGTTTCTGTATTTGATTATTAGCACAGAGAAACTATGGATATTCCAAACATTTTTTCACTGGTCCAAGGGAAACAGCTCCTGAGCTGGAATTTGTCTCCGAAATTTACACAGGACAAAAGTGGCTCTGAAACAAAACACTGGGACGATTTCCCTGGACAGCATTTGTAAGACACCTCCAGCTTCGAACACCTATTGACTTATGTTTGAAGAGATTAAAATGTGTGTGTCTGTAAGAGATAAGCCCTGATGATGCTTTGGATAGGTTCTTGGGCAGGGTGGTCAAATCGCTGAGCTTTGTGCTCAAAAGCCAGAAGGCACATCTTAAGCTGGAGGTGAAGGGCAGCTCCAGGGAGCCAGAGCAGGAGTTCATGCATCAACTAGGACTCATCTGTATCTCCAAAGACCCCAACCCTGATTAGGTCTATGCCAGTTTCTGACAATCAAGCTGATCTCAGCTTTCACTGACAATAGTCTGGCAAACAGAATGTTTTTTTTTCTGTTAGCTAAAATTGAAAAGAAAAGGAAAATATTGACTAATTTCGAATCACCAGCTAAAGTAAAGATAGATACAGAGAATATAAATAAAGAAATGTTTATTTTTCAGAATGTTTGGGGTGCAGAGAACTTCCTTTTCTCTCATGAGCCATTACAATCCACTAAATCAAGACCTCAGGATCTAAAAGCTGTAGGTAATTAGGCATTGACCAAAACAAACAATTTTTTTGCTGTGTCTATTGTGTCAGCAACATTCACATTAATGCAGAAGGACTCACCAGAAAAGCTGATATGGTCAGTAAAGTCATGAACTAAAATACTTTTTTTCTTCCATAATTGTTTCTTTATGTTAGGAATTTGCATTTTAATAACTCCCTGATTATTCACTTACTCAGTATGCTTCATGGTATGCAATTTAAGGTGTTTTAACTGCATGTTTAATTGACTGTACGCAATAGCTATTGGTGAAATGTCTGCAATTAGGAAGACTATCAAATTTCTGTTATATGTAAGTAATAGTTGCTGTTCTGTTTCAGGTCTCTTTTTAAAAAAGATTGCAGAAATAATTAAAAGCCTAATCCAATCTAATCACAAGAACTACATTTTCAAGTGCCTTAATCTGCAAAACAGAGGAAAACAAGACCTTTGAGAGCTAAGTAATTCTCATCTCTGTTTTTGTCATTGTGTATCTTCTCCACCAGCCATTCTGATGGACAGAGCTTGGGTTGCCAGTCTGGACTTCTATCCTTAACTGATTGTCCTTGCTATTGTAATCTTAATCCAACCTTTTAATATTACCAGAAATGCACTTACTTGTGGTTGAATTAACGATAATTGTGAGCTCTTTGGCATCAGATATATTCTACTTTAGTGATGCTTCAGTGTCTGGAAATTTCAGTTCCTGGCGTCAAGGGGCTTCAGTCACTTCCACAATTTCTAGAAATAGCTGTGACCTGCTTTTTTTGCACCATTTCTATCCTTTCAGGCTCAGCTAAGCTCCTAGAAACAGAACCCTATTGAAGCATGAGACTTTTTAGTGCTTACTGCTTGGTAACTTTGTTTTTTCCTATATAATTACAGGTTTCATGTTTAGAGTAGGAAGAACATCTTGTAAAGGCACCTTTTCATGTGTAGACAGACCATAAAAATGTAGGTAGGGGCTACTTTTCCACAGTGGGTGCCCCTGTGGTACTGAGAAATGCTTCACTGCTCTGTTATCAAGTGGATCTGTTTAGAAAGGAAAGAAAAAGAACCCCTGAAGTACAACCAACTCCTACTTGGTTACCTCAGACCAGACACTATTTGGTCTTGTGGGACCAAATGTCAAGCTAAACAAAGGAAGCAAGTATACAGTGAGTTAGGCTATTGTGGAGAGAGAGAAGGAGTACAAACAATGTGGAGAACAGTGACATTTCTGTCAGTCCAGTGGGTGCAAAACACCCACTTGCTTATTCTGAAAAACTTGCGGGGTGCAAGTTCTCGTATTTAGCACAATGGTTATTAAGATCCACTAGAGCATATATAAGCCATTAGCTTTCTTAGTGTTAATAACTGCAATTTTGTGAGTCAATCTAGATTAAAATAGTTTAATTAAAAGTTGCCCTAATTAGTGTGTTATTGAGTCAAAGAAAGAGGATAACACATTAATGTTCCTCTGAAGCATACTTCTTTTTCACCTCTCCCCTTCTGTTGAATGATTTAGTATTTAACTGACTCAGTAAATTACTGATTCATTAATTTATGCTTCAGGGATGAGAAAGTTCTTTTGAATAGAATAAAATCTACAACACATTGATGTAGGAGAGTCCTTGTGAGATTCCTTACACTGTAAATCAATAATTTCCCCCAGATCAGGGCTTCGGAACACCAGTTAACTTACTTTTGTACCACAAGGGCTCTAGAATGGCTTATTTTTCTTCCTCACAGGGAAGCTGTGGAGCTAGCAAGGAGGTAGAATGGATATACAGAATACAAAGGCTAATAAAACCCCTTCTTTTACACAGGACCATGAACCACTTGGCAATATTAAGATTAAATGTGCTGACAGCCAGAGAGCTTCCTACTCCAATCACATTGACACTATTTTTTTTTTTTTTTCTCTCTTTATTTAGTGGTAACAGCATCTTCTTATTTAGCTTTACACTATAAAGGTATTCATCGTACTAATCCCATTAGGTAGATAATATCCCTGCCAGCTGTCCTGAGGAGACCTAATCACCACCGCCTTTATTCCACTCCTTTTGATTGCTTAGGAGACAAGAAGTAGATGGCTCTTCCAGCTTGTAGACTCAGTCACTGAAATTTAAGACTTCATTAGGTCCTCACACCTTTGGTCCAAAGCAACTTGGAACTATTAAACCCCTAAGGTACTGAAGCTGATGACTCACATAAGTCATGCTCTTCCTTTGCAATGAGCGTTCACCTACAACACAAATACAGCACAAGCAAGAGATCTACTTACAACAGAGTTACTCAACCAGGTAAGAAAACATGGGTATGGGGGAAGGGATCTGTCTAGTTTGGATTTCCTCTCATCTGCAAAAAAACCCATTTGTTTCCATTTGTTCTTAGAGAAACATGAATGCACTTGGAAAAAGCTAGATGAACCTGGGAATTTTTCTGCTCCCTGTTTACCTCTGTTTACTGAACAGCACCCAGCCCTAATGACCTTGGAGTACTAGGGAAAGTGTGCTGGTTCATTTGCCAGGTACCTATTAACATCTCAGTGAAGCCAGTGAAGATAATACATCTTTCCCTGCCTTCATGTATTCAACCACAGGGTGATGTGCTCAAAGGCCAGTGGGTTTGAAGTGCATGCATATTTTGTGCAATATTCCTTGCAGTAAATGTACTGATCTATTTTGTATAAAAACCAACTGTGTTTTCTTAGTCCCTCTTTAAAAGGTTGTGCTGACATGGGGTGAGATGAGTTTTCATTTGTTGTTAAATACCATTTCTACTCCATTAGTAGCTTTCATAATCTGGCAGTAGAACTACACAAGGATTACACTGGCCCAACATCTAGATCATTTTAAATCAGAAATCCAAAGTGATCTGCAAGTTGCAAAATAAAAAGCTCAATAAACATTAAATACTGTGCAGCTCAAAGGAAAACTGGAAGGGAATTTGTTTTAGCAAAGTCCTAAAGAAGGACCTCACTGAGGGTAAAAAAGCCTCTGTCTGAGAGCAGAAGACAGAGCTATTGCTACTGCTGGACTCGCTGGAGGATTTGAGGTCAACTGCTGTGGACAAATCCAGGAAGGGCAGGGGTTGGGAAGTGAGTGGTGGTGCATCTGAATTTATGCCTTGGATTCAGCACATGCTCCCAGACTGGACCGTAGGTCTTCTGGAGACGTGGCTGTGAAGATGTTACAGACTGGTCAGAGAATACCTCTACTGTGCTGAGGCTTTTGCAGAGTTGTACCCTGTGGCAAAAAGGGATTAAGTGGTTTGTGCAGGTTCATGCATGAAATCCCTGCAGGTTTTAAAGGTTTTGATCCCTATCCAGTGAATTTACCTATGAATCCATCCTCTTCTTTCAGGTAGTCCAGCAGCCACTGTACACATGGGATGCTGCTCTGTTGGCAAAATATTTGCAAGCACTGAAAGGACTGGTGGAAGTGTCTGATAAACTGTGCTGGAAAATTAACATCACTTTACTGAAGAAAAGCCAATTGAACAACAAGAGGACTTTAGAAGGATGAAAAAGTTTCATTTCCCTGACCATTTCCGTGAGTGTTTTAAGCTCATCAAGAAAACACATAATCAATTAAAGTTTAATGCCCTGTGGTTCATGAAAGAGTACAAAAACTTCAGAAAAGACTTTTCAGAAATTGCAAACCAATACACATTTTCCCTA
>NW_009954215.1:5035886-5037249 GCF_000747805.2 Chaetura pelagica | reverse complement strand
TTCCCTACAGTTCAGTTACCCAAGAAGGTCATGGCAGATGTTTAGTCCTACATTAAAATTTATAAAAGCTCCTAAAAATGCTGGGCTAAGGACAAAAATGGCCAGGTGCTGATGGAGAACTTGGGGCAGCTGCTTCACAAGCCATTCTGACACAGAGACTTTCAGACTCCTTTGCAGGTGATGGAGTGGGTGGTTTCAGCTCCAGCCTTTCTCTGAAATGGCCCAACAGAGCTGTATTAATGGTGCAGCTATGACAGCTTTTTTGGTTTAATGATGAGAGATTAAAAAAAAGATTTTGGCCGCTACCTCAAGAAAGGCCCAATACACCCCTTCTCCTAGGAGTCTCATGCCTGATATACCTTGAAGGAGGAATCTCTTTGAAGATCCATTGATGAAGAAAGCTGAGACACTTCTTATCATGGTTGGGCTCCATTTTCAAGGTAAGGGAAATTCCAGTGGAACTTCAAGATCCATCAAAGTGGTTTACCTCTTATTCATCGCCCTCCTGGCATCCAGGCTTGAAATTCTTAATGTGATTAGTGCTGGGGAAACAATTTCCATCCTTCTCAGCTTCACTCAGAGCCCCTGGTAGAGTGCAAGGCTTGATGATCAAGAAGGGAGGTTCACTAAAACTCCCCTATTTATGGCTGTGGTGAGATGGCAGTGCCCTGTGCTCAGCTTGTGTGAATGTCCATTTGTTGCAAGGCAAACAGAGCCAGAACAACTCCATGGGTCCACAATAAAAACACTGAGAAGAGAGAACACAGACCGGGAACTGTTGCAGCAGAGGGATCGCCGCATACACTAGTGAGGTATAAGCAATCTGGAGGAATCCCTGCTAAGATTTTAACATTCAAATTCAAAGTAATTCCATTTTTCTGTAAAGTCACTGGCATCTGGTGTGTTATTGAGTAATGCAGCAGAGTAATGCATAACCTCACTGCACAAAGGATACATTCTTTTGCCAGCTTTTCCCCTTCAACCCATGGTTCCCTTTGATACTTGCATCCTCCACAGTTGCCGACTATAATTTTGCAAACTCAACCGAAATATTTCAGTGTGACAAATTACCCCATTTACTCCCTGCCATCCTCAGAAATTTTTAGTCAGAACTTCCATTGCTTTCAGACTGCAACTTCTCCTTGCTTTCCTACAGATCATAATGAGCTTAGATTTATTTCAGAGAATCACTTTGGTTGGAAAAGACCTTCAAGATAATTTCAAAAGATAAACCTAGAGATTTCACTCCAAAAGGACAAAATTCTGACAAAAGATAGGGTTTAAGGTTCGTCTGCCATGGCAGGTGAATATAATGGTAGAAGAAGATAAAGATTAAGCAGGTTGTGGGACTGAGCTGCACTTC
>NW_009954215.1:5021617-5035508 GCF_000747805.2 Chaetura pelagica | reverse complement strand
CCTGCTGGAGGTTGATGGTGGGTGGGGGAAGCATTCAGCAAAAATGCAAGGTAACTGTCATAAGGAAAACTGCAGGGAATAACTCACATAAACTCAGTTTATTGAGTTTTACTTATAAAATAGTGTAGCAGATGCTAGAGGTGTCCCTTTGACTTGGATTTAAGCAGGTCAGAAGGTTTTACAGTGAGTTGGGTTCAGAAATATTGTAGCCTATCTAAATACTATAATATAGATAGCAGCTTAAGATATTTCTTTTAATAAGAAATCTTGTATCATCCCATAATACACTTTTCCTTGGATGTTCCAGACCCAGCTAATGTGGAATTCTCTTCTTCCCCAGTCAGGGGAGACCCGCTTTCTGGGATTTTATCTTAACTAGAAATGATCATCTGGGTTATTCAGAAACCTTTCAGTAAATACACTCCTGACAGATGCCTGCATAAGTAGAGTCCCTCAGGTATATGATATCTCCTGGCTTAGGATAAACTGATCAATGAAATATTCTAAAACCCGACTGGACCAAAGTTTATGTCTAATGTGTTTCTCTTTGCTTTTTACTCCTCTCTTTATGTTCAGATAAATTAATTATAACCCTGTTAATCAATGTTTCCTTCTAATGAGATTGTTCTCTTCAAAATTCATAGCACGAGTACTAAGAAGTACCCAGATAGCTTTGACTGGTACCCTCCACTGCAGGGCATACATAATTTGCTCATTTAATAATGATTTTAAAATGTTTAAAATCTAAACAAAACAACAAGTTCCTACTCTTGTGTTCAGGTGTGATTTATCCCTCTTTCATGATGAGACAGGCGTGATAATTATATAAGCCCTTGGGCCAGTATACATGAGCATTAAAATGAATTATGACATGATCAGACTGCTAAGGAAAGCCACAGTTATTTTGCAGAAATGGGGCCAAATTCTGCTGCCCTGTAACTGTTTGCAATGCTACAGAAAATCAGCAGAGAGAACTTCCTGCAGAATTTGCTCTGTGCAACCTAATGTAAACTTACAATTTTAGTGTTGTCATACTTGTGCACTCTGCTGCCAAGATAATAACACTGAAACAAGACGATAATTGTTCATTTTTACATTGTAAGTGAACTCCTAACACTTTGGGAAACAATGGGAACAAAAGAAGAGATGATTCAAATACACAAATTTAAAATATGTGTGGTTTCTGGGTGCAAAGCATAAAGGGGGAAAGTCAAAGAATTCTACAGTTACAACAGTTTGACCAAAGATCAGAGAAGTCAATGGGAATCTTTCCATTTTTCTTTCAAAGAGATTTAGATCAGATCCCTTTGGGGAGTCATAATGATGTTTATTTCCATTATAAATATACAGTTGATATGTCAAATTTTACTACCATCATGAGAAAAAGATTACACACAGAGTCACAGCCCAGCTGAATTTCACATGAAAGAAAATTACATTAAGTTACTATTGCCAAATTCTAAAAGGAATGACTTTTGACAAGGAAAACATTCATACTTCTTTGATAAAATCACTAAATTTGGTTCTTTTTGTGGTGATAAGTCTATTGCATCCACTAGTGAGCAATATGTCCCTTTTAAATATTGATCCTGGCTGACCTTTCTCCTCATCTCCTGATCTTGGAGTATGTCTTAAAGGGAGGAAAAGATGAAACAGCTTTTTACTCAAAATTTGCTCTTACAGATTGGGTAGGTGTACTAGTTGTGACTAATTAATGTTGAGGTAAAAATTCTTTGTTGTCCCCATGGATTTCTTAATTCAATTACTAGCTTGATTTAGAAGTTAGCTTCTTTTTTATTCATCTAGTGAAGACAAAGTATTAATGCAAAAGTAATCTTTTATTTTACAGTTGTGAGCTAGACTGTCTTTTGGCTTTCATTCTCTATTATATGTATATAAACCATATCCTACTTCAGGAGGAACCACAATTTTTGGGAAGATCCCTTTACTTAAAAATTGAACAAACCCAACAACCATCTTGTTAATTACACAGAAAACTGATATGGAAAAAAAACTTTTGAAAAACAATGTGAACAACACACTCAAGGACTAAAAATTCAGAATTTTCAACTATTTCAACTCGTTATAAACATAATTTAGTTTTGGTGGGTGGGATTCTCATTAGGCTCTGATCTGGTTGACATGTTTTGATAACTGAAAAACAAAGTCAAAATCTCAGCAATGTGAAAACAAGCACGTTTGTTTATTTTCCCAAATGTCCCTACTGAAATTCTCTCCCCAAATTAAAAACATTCCAGTATATACTGGCAAGTTTCACATGTCCCTAATTTTGAGGGATATCATTCATTTAGTTTCTAAATTACTGATCTCTCCTTCTATTTCATAATCTCCTATTACTATATGTACTGACAAGTTGGAGAGAGGACATCACAGAATGAAGTTTAAAAGGAAAATTACAGCAAAGGGATGGAAGAGTGGGTTTTATTTGTCTGCTTCCTGAAGTCTTCAGATGGGGACTAGATGCCTACAGATAAGACATTTTTTAATCAAGGAGTTACAGAACTCTAGTTGAAATGACATTGAGTCATAGGTAGATCAGACCAGATCATCTAACAAAATCTTCAGTCATAAGAATATACAACACTCTGAATAGAGTTAATATTATCATCCAAAAGCCAAAGACCAGATCTTCCTAAATAAGTGGGAAGGGGAGCTTTAGGAGACCTACATGTTGGTTTTGAAAGACCTAAATGTCAGAGCTGACCTAGGACAATGTGACAGAAGACACTGGCTGAAATTCTGGCTCCACAGAGTCCAGGAGGGAGTTTGAGTTCAGCGGGGCCATGTTACCACCCAGTGTGTCAATGGGAGAATTGCCAGTTTAAAGCAAGAGAAAATTATATAAGATATTTAACTCCAGGAAGCCAAATAGAGAAGATATTCCAGTCCTCAGTCTCACCTCTCCTTAATCAACCCCCGCACCCAAACCAATTTTTTGGGCCAAATGGAGAGTGACATAAAATTTACTGGTCTGTCTAAGCACCAGATATGTGTGAAGCAAGTCTCAGCAGAAGAAATGTGCAAACCAGGAAGTTTTTATTCCTTCTAATACATAAAATGGGTAACAGGGAGTGAGAAATTGCATCAGTTGAACATAACAAAGTTCATCAGTGGCTTCACAACATCACAAAATGGTTGAGGTTGGAAGGGAGGGACCTCTGGAGGTCTTCGCATCCAACCCCTCTGCTTGAGCACAGTCACCTAAAGCAGGTTGCCCAGGACTATGTCCAGATGGTTCAATTTCACATAAACATCCAAGGACGTATTCCAGTCTTCACCATCAAAATTCCATGGCAATGGCATCAAACCTTTATTCCAGGTGCAAACACTTCTCCAGCCCTCTCAGTACTGGTCTTTCTCTTTCACCCATGGATCTTCCAGCAGAAATTGCTCAACATGTGGGTAGCTAATCAGCCCATAGTTGTTATGAGAGGGCAGAGCATAATTCTAATTACAGGAAGCAGAAGGCAGAGGAGGGGGAGAACTTTCAGAGTGTTTTATTGTCATTTAAGTAGGCTTCTGAGATATGAGAAGCCAGCAATGGTGTCGGAGGTTACGAGGAGTTTTTGTGCAATCACGAATCCATATTTCTCTGTCCTAGCACACAGTCTGGGAGAAGGGCAGCCAGAGGTAAGTGGCAGAGCCAGGAGGGGGAAGAGAGCTGTTAGCTGGCTCTGGTTTGTCTCTCTCTCTTATCAGATCATAACTTCACAGTAGCAATTTCCACAGAAAACTCCTCATAGCCCTTCCAGATTAACTTTCAAGCCTGACTCCCTAGAGATGGGAAACAAAAGACACAAGAGAAGAGTGAGTGAGGCAGAGGACCAGTTCTGGCTGCAGTGAACTATGTGGGCTCCTTCCACACCACAGCTTGGTTTCCTTTGTATACAAGCCCCACAGGTTCCCCTATGAGATGGACTAGATTAATTTGTCATTTTTTACTTGGAAAATCCTGATAAAGATCAAGACCATGCTGGGAATGTTTGATGGGCACCTGTCTGTTGTTTTTTTTTTCTAGTTGGCTAAGACTTCCTCTGCTGGATATGTATTTCAAATTGCTGTATCATCAATCCCCATTCAACTATTTCATGCTAGTAGACATCCCAAAGAATGCCATTGAATGAACTGAAGCAATTTGGGATACTATTTGGCATAACAGAACACAATTGCCCTGCTGAGATTACTCCAGTTTTACATCCACTTATAAAGCTACAACAGAAATCTGTCCACTGGTGAGATTTGAAATATTATTTTAATTTATTTTTTTTCCTTGTCTACCTGCTTTTCCAACATTTTTTATTGTATTTCCTGTTTTAATCCATCTGGGGTACAATTCATTTTTAATTTATTTTTGTTTCCTTGCAGTTCCCAGGGCGGAAAGAAGAAAATGGGCATCAGTTTAGATTGTCTCTGCCAGGAAATATATAATAATGCTATCATTCTTAAGAAAACTCTACAGCAGCAGGCTCAGACAGCTAGAAAGTAAAGCACATGCATGGATTTGTCATCCTGCTTTGCTCTTAAACAACATTGGCTTCTTTGTCAATTGTGAAGAAGCAAGGGGAAAACCCCTTGGAGGTAAGCCACACATTTATTTGTTCCTGAGCTCAGATAGCAATGTTGGCTGCAAGACAATCCTTTTTTTAGAAAGGAGAGGTGAGCATCTGTGCAACTTGTTCAGAAAAGTCAACAGATATATTTGACAAATGCATTTTCTTGGCACATGTTGACTTGCAACATCCAAGGACAGGATGTATGTGACCGTGTAAAGCTGATGTTCATGACAGATCATGAGTGCTGCTACCTGTCCCCTCCAGCTCCACTTCTGCTATGAAGAAGCCATCATGTGTGGGAGTGATGAATGGGCCAGAGGTGCCCTACTGCACTACTGACACAGTGAAGCAAATCTTGGTGATTAGATGGGCAGAAACATCCTTTTTGCTCTTCTGCATCTATGTCCATTGTCAGGCTTCTATTTAAATTAGTGATTTAATAAGGCTGGGTCTTTAATCAGCTTCAGCTGAGTATAGCAGGTCTTGCTCTAAGGGGATATATCTGACTTTACCTCCTTTGTTTTCACTATACCTAGGGTATGAACAGTTTCAGCTCTATTTTTATCTTGTGCCCAAAAAGACACTAGATCTATTGATTTGAAGTCCTACCAGTTCCTACAAGGCTGGTTTCTGGTGTGGCAGTGGGAAGATGCCTTCAAAAATCCCATTATTCAGTGCTGTAGATAATTCAGTATTTTTGCCTTCACCAAATATTTGGAAGGTATCATTATTTGGAAGGTATCATACTTCTTTCTAGCTGCAGAGAGAAATGTCTTTTTCTGCATTCCCCATCCTTACCAATAGCAGAGACCAGGCTATCCTGGGGGCCTAAGCAGTGCTCTGACAAACTTGTGACATGGCCTGGAGGAGACTCAGAAACATGCTCTACAGGTCTTCATAAGAGGGTCTAAATCCTGACTCAGGAGCACACAAACAGGACCTCAGGAACTGTACTTACACTGAAACATATACACAACTTACCCAAGTGCTTCATGGGGTGGGTGGTAGCATTTTTAACATGTCAAGAGGTTTGGTAACCTAATATGAATTCTAAAATGTGCAACCACATCTGTGTCAAACCCTAATGAGAAAGTGCCTCTGAAACACTCCAATAAACACCTGCAGCCTGCACAGCTGTTTTATATTGCCTTCAGATCATCACAGACTGCCTTGTAAGAGCTGTTTCAGTTGGTGTAGTTGCAGCTCATGAAGTATGCAAATGACTACTGAGAATGCTCCTGCTGTAAGTCCCGGTGGCAAAATATGTTCCCCTGAAGAAATGAGTGTCACGAGTGGTGGATGAGATCTAGTTGAGTGACGCACTTCCATACACATCAGCACATACCGCGCCCAAAACAGAACTAGGCCATTTTAAAGCAAGTCTCTGCAAGGGAAGGGGAGGAAATCTCCCTCCCTCCTTTTTGGTGGATAAAGAAAGCTTGAGATTTCCCCAAGATCTCACTTGGTTTTAGAAATTCAGCTCTTATTAAAGTCACAGGTAGCATTGGCTGTCTACTTCCAGACCTGTACCAAGGGAAATTTCTGTGCAGCACCCTGCTGGATCCCAGCAACACAGGATGGCTAACAAAATCAATGCACACATGGCTTGGAGGACATCTGAGGAAGGAGACCAGCTCTTTTGCTTATTTACCACAGATGTCCCCAGCAAGAGTGTCCAGAGCTATCAGAGAACCCTGTATGGCAACTGAGGCCAATTGCCAATATCACATACTAAAAAAGAGTCCACAACAAATGGCAGCAAGAGCCACCTCTACGTCTTGCCCAGTCTCTCCTAGACCCCCACAACATCATGTCTCTGAAACATGCTCTGTATCACCTCTCCACGAGATGCTGTGGTGCTCCAGAGCTCTCTCTCAACAGCTTCACAGCTAGTTCAAGCCTCCATTTAATAGATTAAAATAAATAATAATGATAGAGAATTAATAACTAACTAATTAGGGTTTAGAAAGACCAGCAAAATCATTACAGAGCTAAGGAGCTTTCCATAGCTAAAGTTGGAAAAAAGATCACATATGAATAATATTTAGCTTCTAATCCTCCTCTATCCTTTGCTCATTCTCTATGAGAGAAACATACCTTTCCACCTCTCTTCTCTTTTAGTTTTTGTAGTTTTTCTCATTAGTCTTGTATTTTTCCTCAACTGAGTCCAGCTCTGTTCCTATTCAGCCTCAGGGCTGGGACCTTGGAAAATGTCTTCTGAATCTTCAACAAGTATTTGTCTCCCTCATCACAGTTCTTATTCCTCTCTCCCCTAAGGAAACAAAACTCATTAAAGATCCAAAATAGTTTAATTCAAATATAACTCTTATTTATAGCATGTTTCCCCTCCTTTCTTTCCCCATCTCCACTGCATTTTTCTCAGTATGTTTTATTTTCACCAGCTGGACTATCCTCTCAAAAACAACTTTCCAACTCCACAGCTCCATCAAAGTTTTCCTGCATTCTTAGGGAGAGTAAAGATCCCAGTTTTGTACCTCTTTATCATTTAATCAGTAAAAGCTGCAGTTTACAGGTTCTGCAATCTTTCAAGCTTTCCTTAATAAGCAGTACTTATGCTTGTCACAAAAATGTAACCTTAGGATTATACAAGAATAAAACTTTTGTCTTTTCTTCCAGGTGTCCATATGTCTGCAATGGGGAATCTGGCCAGCTCACAGAGACTGTCTCTCCTCCAAGAACTGCATATTGAGACAAATTCTCAGCTTATTAAAAAATAGTTCTGTTATTTTGCCATCTTGTTTGTTCTGCAATTCCACTGTATTTTTCCCTTATCTTTTTTTTTTAATGTTTTTTTTATTTATTTTTTTGCCTCTGGCTTTTTGAGGTAAAAAAAAAGGAAACGGAAAAGGAAAAACCCCCAAACCCCAGAAATTCTTAAATACATCTGTATTTTGGGCTTCTCAGTGTCACAGAAAAGCCAGTGTCACATCCAGACTTCTGTAGGAGTTGACAGGGACATTCCAATATTCAAATGCTCTTTGTCCAGTGAAGAGCTGTTTGTGTGAAGAAACTCATAGGGGCTTCCAAAAGAAACCTAAAAACCTTGAAGTACATTATAAAGCTTCTCTTCAGCTTCTGACAGAAGTGCCTTAACTTCACTGTTGCTTAACTCTTTTCCAAGGTAAATGAAATCAAAACGGGAAAGGCTAAAACTTGAATTAGGCTGCCCCAGAGTTTAGTGGGATCCAAAGCCTCAATTTCAAAATTTAGATTGGTTGTTTTAGATTAGTTCTCCTGCGTGATTCCTGAGACAAGTTTTAAGTTTAGTGATGTGGTGGGTTGTTTTTTTTGTTGTTGTTGTTGTTTTTGTTTGCTTGTTTGGGGTTTTTTTGTTGGTTGTTTTTTTTTGTTTGGTTTGTGGGGTTTTTTTGTTTTGGTTTGGGTTTTTTTGTTCAGTTGTTTGTTTGTTTGTTTTGTTTGTTTGTTTGTAACTCCCAGGATGTTTTTCTGGATTTTTGAAAGTACAACCCAGTTACATTGAGATCTGGGAAACTGGTCCTTCAAAATAAAGGAAAATATAATGACCTGTGGCTTAGTCCATGAAGACATTGAGTTGACCATGGCAACTTATTACATATTTTCCATTATACCACATCCTTCATTATTACTTTGCAGCAAAGGATTAACATACAGAGAGCAGAATGCCTTATACTCTTTCTTATTTGCATGCTAGAGAAGAATTCTACAATTTATTTTTTTTTTCTAATATGCACTTTGAAAAAAGGGAAAAGACAGTGCAAACCATGGCTATGAATCACCAAGATGGCACCCAGACTCCCTGCTCCAACACAGCAGCCAGTTGCATTGCTATTTGCAACCTGACTTCATGGAATTTTGCAATGCAGTTTCACAATGCCACTCTCTACCCCTTCCTTTGTCAGAATCTGCTTGATTGCTATTTAACAATCCTAGCCAGGCTCCTGAGAGGAGACTTCCAGCTCTGCCCATTCCTGGCTTTTCATAATCTTTCACCATACGACATCTCCTCCCTGCCCCAGGCTAAACTCTCTGCACAGCTCATCCAGGGATGTTGTTCGAGGGAGGGTGTTACACCTCCCAGTCATAACACATTCTTATCCATTTACATCAGGCAGCAAAACCCACAGCCTGATTCTCTCCTTGGCAGCCCTTGGTGCCTCTTCCTTGCACAACGGTGATGGTTTTAGTGCGGCCTCCATGTTCCTCCTGCTCTACCACAGCGGAGCCACATGGACTCCTGTCCTCCAGCAGCCAC
Source organism: Chaetura pelagica (assembly GCF_000747805.2). Classification (NCBI taxonomy): domain Eukaryota; kingdom Metazoa; phylum Chordata; class Aves; order Apodiformes; family Apodidae; genus Chaetura; species Chaetura pelagica. The sequence continues at coordinate 5,026,679 of NW_009954215.1, read as the reverse complement.
CTGTGCTGTTTAGGTAAATTTTCAACTCTCCTGACAGGACATAGAGCTGAATGGTGGGAAGACCTCATTATGTCTTGATGGCCTGAGTGGGTTCAGCATAGGCTTGGGACTACTGAGTGTTTATGGAAGGAAGAAAAGCAAAAAAAGGGTTTATGGAGATGTATGATGTCACCTGGATCACAGCCTATTTCTGGAACTAAGCTGTGAAACCCATGATACATTTTGATGCATACATGTTGCCAAGTAAAACTGATAATATATAATTGTTAATATGGTCACAGCCAACTTTTTTTCAGATAAGGAATTAAACTCTTCTATGCAATATAGTATTTGTGGAACGTAGCACCTAGCAGGTTCCATGCTTTCATTGGCTCTGGGATTACTTCCTATCATATTTAAATAAAAAGACAAGATTATTGGGTACCATAAGAACAATGGATTGCTTAATGGTCTTGCAGCATTTATCTTAAGTCAATACAAAATTTTTTAGTTCCTAAGCCCATGTCAAGGGCAGTGAAACAAGAGCTGCATTCAGTGAAATAGTGATTTGTTTATTTTTTAATGCACATTTAAGTATCCTCTTTTGGGGACTCAGATACACTTAGACCATTCAGTTAAATACAGATTAATTTTCAAAAAAAATTGTGTCTGCCTGAGGAATAAAATCTCATATAAAATATTAAAGGTTATTATGTGCAATTTGTTCTAGATAAGAGTAATGATCAAACAACTTCCTCATCTCTTTGCCATAGCGCAAATTCCCCTGTGACAGAGGTCTATTTTGTATAGCATCCTTCATAGGAACTTTGTTCCTAAAAGCTTGACAGGGCTCCATAATATAATTATAGAGTTATTATGAGTAAGTAATACCAGGGAAGAAGAGATACTCTAGAAGTGCAGATATGGAAAGACAGGGTTAGGTTCAGATATGAAACAGAGACACTATAGCCCAGATATATTGGAAAATTGCTGAAAAGGTCTCAGGAAGCAGAGGCAAGGGATGAAAGCCAGGACACAGGGTGTGCAGGGAACAAGTGGGGGACTGAAGGGTGAAACCTGGGCTTGAAAAGCAGGTGGGGTATCTCCAACATCTGCAAAATGCAGAAAGGCCAGAGTTTAGAGATACTTAGGTCATCACTTAAGAGTTTCATAGCACTGGAAGTCTCCCTTCTTTGCTCCTCAAAGGCTCATAATGTCCAGTTTTACATCTTTACAGACATGGTTAGAAGATCTTAGAGTGTTCCATATTTAAAATTGATGGTTTCTAACCCTTAACTTTGGAAATTTCTGATTAAAATTAAATACAGTTAAATTTTTCTCCTGATCTGAAGCTGATTGCTGCAGTTTATTTGCAGCCATTCCCAATTTACTCCACTATAGAAAGAGGTGTCTGGTGGAATGTTTCCTTCAAAAACAGAATAATATCTCTGTACTGCTGATCCCTCTCCCAGCATGAGAATGGAGTGGGTGATTTTGGCTGCAAACACACTGTGCTTCTGACTTTGGTAGTATCTGAAGGTCCATGAACAGCTGAGACAGGAGCCATTTGTGTTGATGTTATTCCCATTTCATTGAAAACAACTTTTCTGTGATGGTAAGCAGGCAGCAATGTGGAGGTGACGCTGTGTGCCACTGGAGCGGGGTGTAGAGGTTGTTAGAGCCTGGGGCTCCATAGCCAGACCCATGCAGGAGGATGATGGTGGAGCTTCCTCAGCTCCTTCTGCCAGCTGCTTGCTTGGCTTGCAGAGCCAGCTCATTGTGTTCAGGTATCTGCAACACACAACCTCCCTGCTGTGGGAAGCCATCTGATGGTGTGACCAGTGAGCTCCACCAGACCGTGTGGCATGTAGCTAAGGAAAGCACAGCAAAGGAAGAACCACTTTTAAGTCCTTGATCCCAGATCTTCCACCTAGCCTGTCCCTTAACCTTGCCCAGCAATAGAGCATGAGACCTTGTCCTTCTTCTTTCCCCTGCTAAAATACAATATCACACCATTTTACTAAACTAGCAGGTAAGCTTGGACTCTGCTGTCCTCTGATTCCCTGCTTTGAGCCAGAGCATTAATTTTTCTACTGTACCCTGATTTATCTTTTGTTTTCTCGAGTTGCAGTTTCCTAAAGAAGCCAGGCCAGGGGCTGAATGGGAGCATGAAGTGGGCTGCCAGAAGACATTTATATAGACTGGTTTTCCTAACTGAAGACAGAACATGAATTCCAGAGGATTCAGTATTGCTGACAACTCAGCACCAGCTCAATCCTAACCTGTACTGCACATCGAACAGCTGATGACCAGCTAACACCGGAGTGAGTCTTGTCTGCTGAAGATTGGATTTCTGTGGAATTGGTTCCCGTGTAACTGAAATTACAAGGTCAAATTACACCCCTGTGCCTTAGCAGGCACCTTTCCATTGGCATGGTACCAAGCCTCACAGCCACACTCATTTATCTCATAGACCTGGTTTCATGGGTCTCCTACTAGTTGGAGACCTTCAAATCTAGACTGGTTGCAGGGTTCCAAGTGCTGAGCCCATAGAACATGCTCCTTGCAAAGACTTGGTAGAATTTAGGCCAGATGTAGGCAGACTTCACTAGACCAAGAAGAGTATGGTCAGCTGGAAAGCTTGATTTACTTATCAGTTGTGGAGGTTTCGTTAGGGACAGCACAGCCAATGTTGCAAAGCAGAGATGGAAAACTTGAGTTTATACCCTGAATATCAAAGGTCCATGCTAGTTGTGGGAATCATAACATTTGTGGAAACAGGTGCTTGTTCACTGCAGTGTTCACAGAAGGACTCTTTTCCCTGCAGAACATTAGTTTGCAGTGAAAAGGCCATTTGTACATAAATAACTGCTATGCATGTTTCAGATTCCTAATGCCTATGAAGTTCCAATTACCCAGTAAGGGAGAAAAAAAGAAAAAGTATCATGTGGCTGATTCATTTAAGAAATTATCTGGCCTCTCAGCAGTGGGATATCTGTGTGTAGCTGGCCCTGCTATGCTGGTTTTCCTCTCATTATCAACCTCTTTGTACAGATGGGGACCTGAGAAGTGAAAACATGAACTGCCAAATGACAGCCAAACAGGGAAACCATGGCTGAGTCATGGAGACAACTCACATTTCCTAAGGAATTGGTTCTCAAAGCTGTTTCTAGGTGACAGAGAACCCAGGAAGGGAAAACCCTACCAGTCCATGGGAAGTCAAAGATAAGGAAAACATCTTAAGGACTGGTGTAAAGGTAGAGTGAACCAGTCTCCCTGTGTGATTAAATGATTCCCATCAGCAGCGGTGTCATAAACAGAAAACATGTGGGCATTTCTGCCATTCCTCAGCCCTTGGCAGCCTGCTCTCTTCAGTACTTCTTGAGAGTTCCACTTCTCGTCACGTTTGCCTTGTGAGCACAGCAGGTAATTGATGTTGGTGGAAAAAAATAATCATAAAGGAAATGGAAAAAAACAGCAATTCCTTGCTTTCCCATCTGCTGAGGTTCCTGGTGGCCAGTGTGGCAATTGGCACCATGAATTCAGGATTCAACATCACAAGAAAGATGTCAGCAACAGTGGCTCTCCAGGGTAGGATTTGTCTTGGATGGAGAAAATATCTGCTTTGGCAGTAGCCATTCTGTCTGACATGGCTCTCCTGCATCCCCATGTCCCCATCTTGCTCCTCTGTTAAGAGCTAATTCCATCATTTGTGTGTCCACATCCTAAAAGAATGGGTGAAGACCACAAACAGGGAGAAGACAGGAGGATCGGTAGGACTGGTGGAAGATAAGATAGCAATGGTGACCAGAGCAGTGGAGCTAAACTCTTTAACAATAATATACTCATTATCTTTGCCCAAACAGCATTAGTAAACCAGTTGCCACTGGACAGCCCCAAAAGGAGTAATTTCTTTGGGACAGCATGGCCAGGCCATGTGTTGGCAGGATTTATTGCTGAGCTGAGGACACTTCCCAAACCTCACCCACAACCTGGCTGGAAATCTCTTCCTCCACGTGTCAGGACAGGCTCCAGTGTTTCAGTTCAAAGGCAACCTCAGCTGAGCACAGGTTCCTGTTCCCCAGGAGTGTGGTGCTCATGCTGCTGCCCTGTGGCTACACACCAGGAGGGAGAAAATCATTCGAGAAGTCTGCAGAATGTTTTCATTGTCATGTCAACAAAATATTTTCTGCCTCCACAGACTGTGGAAGTACTTAGCATGCAGCATCTATCCAGTTTTGGAAAACACTTGAAAACCACCGACAGAATCTCACTATTCCTTTTTTTAGCTACATAATGAAAAAGCAAACAAGAAATGTGCTGATTCCCAAAACAAACTGATTTTTTATTTTTTTTTTCTGAAGCAATTTAATTTTTTAGCTTTGATCTGATACCAGAACCCAAAGGACTTAGTTGCTATTTCTAAATAATGAGTCTAATGTTTATGCTCTGAGCCTGAACTTTTCTGGTTTTGGAAAAAATGTGACTTTATATAAAAGTCCTTTGATTAAGAGATCTGCAGTCAGAGGAGTTTTCGATACAATAATGAAAAGGCCTTTCAGATCCCTAGCCTGAACACTGCTCAGCACGATATTACTCCAGAAGGGGAGAAGCCGGCAGAACAATCACACTATTAGTCTTTGCTTTGCCAAGTGTTGTGTTAGTCATATTCCTGGTCAAGTCTCCCAGAAGCGGCCAAGAGAAGCCTCACATCGCATGGAGTGATGCGTGCCTGATAAAGGCTCCCTGCCCTGGGTGGTCTCTTGCACTGGCTCTCTCCTTTTATTTTTGTTTTAACCCTGTGTCATTGAGGCTTTAGGAGGTGATACAGAGGGGAAATGCTTGGAGGAGAAACAGAGGCTGTTTCCTCTTGCTGTGATCCAAATTCCTTTTTACTTGCACAGCAAGGATCCTGTTTTTGCCAACAGAGCATGTAGGTGTTGGGCAAAAGGGCTGCTGTGTACCCACCTCTCCCTGGGTCCTAGGAGCACCCAACACCTGGGATTATCCCAGCTCTCATCTTGCCTACAAAGGTCACCCAGCTGCCTTGGTCCACACTTTCCTAGACATGAGATGGAAAGAG
>NW_009954215.1:5018707-5021599 GCF_000747805.2 Chaetura pelagica | reverse complement strand
CTTGAAGTTTTGAAGCTGATGTTATTTATGCAGAACTGACATGTCTCTTTGTCCTGAGCCATGTGGCCCAGATTCCAGCCCTTGAATCTACAACACATTACTCATGTGGGTGCTCCTCTTTCAAGTCCTTGATTCCAATGGGATTACTCACATGTGCAGGCATAAGGCGACTGTGCGCCTGATGGTAGCTCAGTCTCTGCAAAGCAGGGGTAAATCCTGCTGCTTTCTGCTGATTTACACCAGTATGCTGAACATAAAAATCTGCAACAGGAGCAGCTGCTCGGTAAAAGAAAGATCAAGCTGATACCTGTTTTGCCTCCTTATACTTTTCCACTTCTCCCATTTCTGCTGTCATAGGGGCAGCCTGCAGGAAGGTCTGCTCTTCAATACCATCAGGGCACTGCTGCACTCTAAGGGTTAAAGTGAGAAGGCACTTTGTTTTTGGAGATTTATTGCTTTCCCCCTGCTATATTTGTAAAGCTCATCATTACAGACAGCCATCCCCACCCCTGCAGCTGTCTGTGCATTTTTTCTCTAGAGTTCTAGAGTTGTACTTTACTGAGGAAATTATAATTATTAAAACACACAAGGTCATGCTCTAGATGAACTTGGAAACAGTTCAAATATGTTTCAGGTTTGAAACTATTTAGCAGCTAGGGCCAAATGGTGAGTTCATAACAAAAGAATGGTTAATTTCACACTTCAGATAACATTTCCCCCGGAAAGCGGTAAAGCATGTTGGTACAGAATTATTAAAGGTCGAAAAGATTAGAGACACATAATCAGTCATTAGACCTGATAATTAGATATTAAAGGCAAGCTCAGGGAGGAGGCAGAGTGGTTCTCCCTGAATGAGCCAGTGTCTGCCCCTTATCTTTAAATCACTCTTTTACAGCTTTTTTTTTTTTTTTTTCCTTTTTTTTTTTTTTTTCTGTTCAGAAAGCCACAGTGACGAGGACTTCTAACTTGGGACATCTTGAGAACTATCCCACAAGTGGCTCTTGTCCCTCTGCTGCAGATGACACAGTTTTGGGTACATGTCCCTGGACAACATCATCAGGCCATCACTTGAATTAAAATTTGTAAACCACACACTGAAATAGCAGCCAATAAAACACCAATATCCCTCTCCCCAAGTTACCTTCCCCTGTGCATTGGGATGGTGGGAGAAGGCAGCAGCAGGTGTTGGTGGCATCCCCAGCACTCTGCATCAAAAATAATCACTGCTTTTCCCTTGCAAACTGTGAAAGGGATTTTGACAAAGCAAGTTTTGAAAGATCAAACCTCCTTTGTGCAAACAGCAGCCTGAAATGGTTCTCTGTGAGCCTATGGGAGATTTGTGGCTAAAGCAGGTTGATCTGTATTGGGTTTCCTCCAAAACTCAGGCTCTCCCATGCAAGCCTTCCCTCCCATTATCCTGGAGTTCAGTGCTGAGATTTCTCAGCAGCCCTTTAAAAAAAATGGCTTAAAAGAATGTTTCTCTAAAACAAAACAATAAATCCCCCAAACTAACTCTGCCTTCCTGGTCAGTGGCATCCAAACATGAATGTTAGATGTTACAAATCCTTCCTTGGCAGCTTTCCTACAGAAACAGCAATGGTCCAGCCAGGGTCACCCAGCCAGCCTCAGCTCTGTCCCCAGGTCCCCAGTCTCATCCTGCCCTGGGGGAAAACACAGAGACCATTTGCATTTTTCAGCTGGAGTTATGAAAATCCATCAACAGAAAACCAGGAGATGACAGGCTTTATAAGCACATCTCAGAGGCACAGGCATGACCTACCTACTCCCATGATTGCAGGGTGACACTGGAGACTAGACTATGGCTTTGGGGAAATCAGTGACAGCCCTGGCTGCTGGGGTGGGGTGGAAAGGTGATGCTTTGTCTGGGTTATTGCCCTAGCTGAGGGTCTTTTATTTTCTCAGCTGTGCACAGCTATGGACATGCCCACAGCCTGTCTCTGAATCACGTCCCGTGCTGGCTATTCAGCTGCACAGAAAGGAGGTCATGAGGCTGAGTCTTACCTCTGAATTTTCCTTCTTGCCCAGGTATCATATTTTATTTTTAATTTTGAAAGATCTTGCTCATGTCTTTGTGAGGGAAAAAAAAAAAAAGAACAGCAGTGAGCATTCAACACTGGTTTCATTTTTCATCACCATTATCAAGGTTTGGTTTTTAACTTTGGAATGTCCTTATCTAAAATGAAATCAAATAAGCACTTTGTGGCAAGGGGTCCTACACTCCCTCCTCACCTAAGGGAGGTTGTGGAACGTGTAGCACTTGCTCCGCTGCTGCTGCTGGAAGCAGTTCACCAAAGCTGACACATGTACATGTCTATCTACATGCACATATGGCTGGTAACCTATGGCACAAAGGTTTACACCAAGCAGGTTTCCCAACCTCTGGACACAGTCAAGGATGGCTGTGGGTGCAGTTACTCTCATGGACAGTTATCCAAATGAAGAGAAATGCTTGTAAAATCCAAAGCATATTTTTAGTGAGCCTAGTGTGGCACACAGCAGGACACAAGCAGGATCCCATCCTTGTGTTTCACACAAAAGTAAGCCCTGCAGAGCAGCAACTCTGTCTCTTACAATGCTGACCATGTTGTGAGGACCTGGGAAAGGCTTTCACTTCATCCAGCCTCAGGATCCATGTGCTTCTGAAGCATGTTGCTGACTCCAGCTTCCATCAAAAGTTGGACACAGGGAGAAATGGACTCAAGGACCTGAAGACAGACTGAACCCACCACATGACCAGACCATCCAGATGGGCTTTGTGCTTGTGTGCCCTCAGTGTGGAAAACTGGCAAGATGGAACTGGAGAACAAGCCTTGGGCCTGGGCTTACTTGCAAACATGGATGCAAACACCTAGTTTTCTCCCAACTCCTTTC
>NW_009954215.1:5017563-5018645 GCF_000747805.2 Chaetura pelagica | reverse complement strand
GGTGGACAGAATGAGCCCAAATGTTTTGTCATCTGCTTTCCATGGGATGGGGAGAGCTCAGCTGAGTCCCACGCTTGGATTTGGGAAGGCTGGCAGCCCTCTGGTTTCTCAGCAGCTTCCAGGCTTTCTTTCTTCCTGAACCTAATGTAATGAGTGAATGGCAGCAGAGTTCATGAGGATTTTCAAATGAGCTCAGAGGAGCTGGTTCATGAGAATTTGAAGCCTTGGCAAATGGCCCACAAGAGCTGATATTTTTCCAGTTTATGGGGGGGAGTGTTTTCCCGCAATGCGTATTTTTTAACTCCCATAACCAACACATTATTTTAACACTAATTCCTCTGCATCCCCTCTGGAACCATGTGTACTCTCTGGAAGGACACATGCCCCTGCCTGAAAGGTTAATGTTCTTTTCACATGGGTGTCTGCTCACTCCTTCCCATCTATGAAGTTTGGCTCCTGGATTACACAACTGGGTTGTGTGGGAAGTGAAGCTGCTACAGGTTGGCAAAATGAAAGGGTGAAAATTCTAGGAGGTGGGGTGGGTTCATGTCACAGTAAGGTTAATAGCTGAAACATCTGACATATGAAATAAACAAAAACAAGAAAAAAAGGGAGAAGAGCAAGAGGCAGCAAAAGACAGGTCCCTTTTGGCATGTGTTGAGGTTGCTCTCCTGACCAGAACCCACTGCCCTTCTGCACCCACACCTCAGTATCACCCAGGCTGCAATGGTTTTGTCTGAGTAAATCTTACTGCTCTTATAAACATTGGGGCTATTATCTGCAATATTCCACCCTCATGTCATTGAAGAAGAATGTTCTGAAAATTAACCACTGAAGGCTATGGGCTTTATAAACACCCAGAGCCAAGAGTCAGCTCTCGTGTAAATCCACTGCCTTGGACAGAGTTACTGCAAGGGTGATGCTCCCCCATCCCATCTTAATCAGTACCATTTCACTCTAATTTCTGTAATAGTTTGGAAGTAGCACTGGGAAAAGCTCTAATTCCCTTTTTTTTTTTTTTTTTTGGCAAAAACTTGGATTCAGCAACATGAAAACGTTTTATGAATTTGCCTCATTTCTGC
>NW_009954215.1:5013645-5016886 GCF_000747805.2 Chaetura pelagica | reverse complement strand
TGCTGAGGCAAACAAACATTAAAAATAAGCATCTTTCAAAACAGAATGTTTTGATTTTCCAGTCAGAACAAATATCTTAACTCTTGCCACTATCCTTAATGTCAATTAAAAAAATAATAAATCAATTAATGAAATGACTCAAACTTGAAGGGGAACATAACATTTTGTCCCAGACAAACAATTCTGTTGGTCTCAGAGCTATCTGTAAAATTTATTTGCTTTCTCAGCTTGCTACAATATGCAAATCTTTATTTTCTGAGTCGATCCATCCATTTTAATATTGGGTTATGAAATTTTCAGAGGCACAAACCAAGAAATAGTAACCAGCAAATAAACAGTGATCTCATCTGGCTCCCCATGGAAAGCTGGAAAGAGCACAGGTGAGGGAATGGAGTTCAGGTGTTGCCTTACACCACTACAAATTCAGTATGCAAGTGAGATGGGAAGATGAGACCATGTGGTCCAAAGAAGACCTTCAGCAACAGGCTGCCTTTGCAATGCTGCTTCAGCTTTCAGAATTCTCCAGTAGTGACAGGGATCAGAATTCACCTGGACTATTTCAATGTATTGATTCTATACCTTCTCAATTTGTGAAGGTTGCACCTAATCTGCTGTGTCACTTCTTTGCACCATGAGCAATGAGCAGAGTTGTGTGGGCACACAAGCCTTGGTTTCATGGTACTTTTACTGGCCTCACTGGTAACACGACTGCTATAATCAGGGTAACTGCATAAAATAACCCCAAAGGAGACATCTCTTTCTCCTACAGTCAGGGCTGGAAATTCAGCTGCAATCCCCTGGTTTGGGAAAGGTTGCTTTTCTCTGGCTTTCCTTGCATTTCAGGAACCAACTTGAAAGCCAAGACCTCACCCAGACTCACATACACAGGTTGCTTTGTTAAACAATATCCAAGTTTCACTCCATTGCTTCTTCCGGAAGCAATGAACTGACTACTTAAAGATGAAAAGTTGTACAAACTTGTACAAACAACACAATTTACAGCCCAATTTGCAATGCTTTAGTTCAAACCCAAAGATTTCCTCTCTGGCTCTCACCAAAGCTCCTTCAGAATCTCTCTTCTGTACCCCATCCTTGGCAATTCCCACCACTAGAGCTCCATGGCAAGGAACTTTCAAGATTTTCAACTGGTGGGTCACTATATATATATATACATACATACATATATATATATAATTTATTTATTTTCCCCATATCTGCATATCTTTTGGCATCTCATGTTCACAAACTGCTCTGTTGAAAATGTTGTGTTTCATGGTCACCTTTGGTGGACTCTTTCAGGAGAATATAAACACTAAGAAGAGGGAGGGAAAATGGATGGATCTGGAGAGAACCACAGTGCAGCTCCAAAGGGCAATGCTGGCTCCCTGCCAAACAGCAAAACTGCCATCACTGCATGCCCTTCACACAGCACTGCCCTCTTCAAAGAACATCTCAGCTCCTTTGCAGCATAAATTAGCAAGTTTACCTTGAACTGCAAAAATGCGTGATGTGGACACAAATCTCATTTCCACTGCTGAGAGGCAAGACTCTATTTGTTGAAATTAAACTAAATAAAAATACTGTAAATGAAAGGGCACTCTAGCCCTCTCTGTTTTGGTAAGGGCTAAAAATACCATGAGTCTGTAAATGATGGGCTACTATCTGCGTTCAGAAAAACACCTGAGTTTCCAGTTGGGCAGGTAAGATATTGGCCAAGTTGCAAGGACAACACACTCCCATAGCAGCTTCTTCTGTGGTTTCCTAGTTTCTGGAAACCATTCACTGGAAGAGCACACTGGAAACAAGCAGGCAAACAGAAAGTGTCTTTGGAATCCATCCATAGTCCAATGTACCTTAACATGGTTCTGCCATTTCTCTATGGTCAATTTTGCATTAGAATAAAATGAGTTAATTTGACTCATTGAAGAGGTGCTGCTTAACATGTGGGACTAATTCAGAAACCAAGGGAGGGAGCTACTCGCTTGCTGTGAGAAAATAAAGCTCCATTCAAGTTAATGGGGTTACACTAATTCACTTCCATGGGGATTTGCTCCTGTTCTCAGAAGTACCAGCTCACAGTAGTTAATGGGCTCTTTGGCATGGACTTAGGAAAGCCTGAGTATCATCCTGTTAGTAGGTGATGATATTAAAATTAAAACCAGGATAACGTTGAACAGGTAAATCATGATTTTACTATTATTTAAGACACGTAATCAGCAAGATAATTAGTTTATTAAAAATATGCTAGAACTTGATATTCCAGGTACAGTCTGTGTTGTGTCAGCCTGATGACATCTAAGTGGGTTATGCACTTCATGACTTGCCAATCCATAGTAATTCTGCAGTTATAAAGCTCTAAAATTGATCCCGTTAACTTTGTCATTATCTAAAGAAAGAACTTGCCTGGCTGAACAAAGTGCTCCGAGCTCCATAACTCCATCCATCATCTTGTCCTAAGGACCTTGCTGTCTTGCTTTCTTGGAATTGGCTCCTGTTCAGAAAGAGATTAAGCAGCCAGTCTTCAAAAGCAAGATAAAAAGCAGAACTATGGGCTGTGCTTGGCTTTGTTCAGCAACTTCTACCTTCCATCTTTGAAGGAAGGAGGAATGGTTAGAGGAACCAGGCATCGGGTAGAGGAAAACACAGCTCAGAGAAAATAGTATGTGCTGGCATGGACTCAGTTACAGCCGTGTTAACAAGCGGATGTTGTCCAGGGGAAACATGGTAATCAGGTTTATCTGCACACTGTCCCTGTTCAGGTTTCACAGCCATGTCCCTTGTCCCTGCAGGAATTGGCTGAGACTCCAGCTACTCACAATGGGAATAACCGGGCACCGTGTGCTCCTGGTGTCAGCCTGACCCTCCTTTACTCTTTTATCACTATGTTAACTAAACATGTTTATTGTGAGGAAATTCTAACGCATCTGAACATTTCCTGCTGGCTGAAACACTTTCTGTCAAATACAGCTGAGACAAGAAAGAAACTAACAGAAATGCCCAAAGAAAGCAGCGATTTCTGGGTGATAAGGTGCTCATTAAGGCCTTTGTGCTCGCTCGGAGGGCTTTTTGGTAGGGAGGGAGGGGGCAAGAAGCTGAGAAGCTCTCCCAGCTCCAAACCCAGCCAAGGAGCCATCAGAGAGACAATAGATGCCCCTCTGCCATTAACATTCGAAAGAACTGAGATAAGAGCTGAGCAGAGCGAGCAGCTGGGAAGGAAGGAGCTGATCCGGAGGAGCAGAGC
>NW_009954215.1:4987096-5013580 GCF_000747805.2 Chaetura pelagica | reverse complement strand
GTGGCCCTGCATGCCCGGGGGAAGGCGGTGGCACATCCCCTGAAGGCGCCAGGGACCCGGAATCTGATTGTTCCCGAGGCAGCGCGCGAGGAGCCCGCGCTGGAGCAGCTCCGGAGTTCGCGGGAAGGGCTCGCGAAGGAGAAGTTCCCGGAGGATTCTCTCATGGGAGGGACCCCGTGGGGCAGGAGGGCAGGGCTGTAAGGAATCACTCCTGAGGAGGAAGGAGCAGCAGGATCCATCAGCCTGTGAACTGGACTAACCCCCCCGCCCTGTGCCGCGGGGGGAAGGAGGGAGAGAAATCAGAAACGAAGTAATTTGGGTGGGAAGAAGGGGGGTTGGGGTGGGGCTAACGTGTGTAAGCACTGCTCGTTGTGTCTTGTGTGGAGAGCCCTCCTTGCCCTGTGTCTGGACCCATGAGCTTCTAGTTGGCCTTTGTCCTCCCCATCCCAGGGTGTGTGTGGGGAGCTGAGCGAGCGGCCGTGGGGCTGGTTGTTCCTTGTCGTGTTAGGCCCAAATCCCGAGTCTTGCACACCAAAAGGGCTGGAGCACTGAAGTCTGGATGTTGCGTAACACACTTTGAGGAATGAAAAGGAGAATCTTTTGGAAAAGGTCTCTTCTGTCCGGGCAAAGACCAACATTATCATTTGCAAGCAGACTAACAGCACAGCCAACGTATCACCAGTAAGTCATATAGTGGGACTGATTCAAATGACACTCAGCTAAATGGTTCTGCTTAGAACAGCCTCAGACGTGGGAAGTGAGGCTGTGTGACCCTCTTCCTCTTTCTGTCAGGATGCAGAAACTGAGTGCTCATTGCTGACTCCCTGGTGGGTGCTAGAAGGACTGTAAGGCAAATAGTCCAGGCATACGAAGGCACTGTTGCTGCTAGAAGCATCAGTTCAAGCCATAATATATTTCTATGCATTAAAAAAAAAAAAAAAAAATTAAAATAAAATATGCAGTGCAGCTGAACTCCCACTTCCTCCTTGCCATCCATTTTTAGGGGCTGAATTTTACCTGGCTCTCCCCAAGAAAGGGTGAGGCAGCTCCTACTATGTCTGCCTGGCAAGCTACTCTGTACATGATCTGCATTGTAACTGCTGACTAGTTTTCTCCTTGATGGATTTAATGGGTTCCTACAGTAATGATCGAGATGTCTAAGGAAGAAATGAGGATAAGGTCTGCATTTTTCTCGAAATGTGTTGTTCAGTTAGCTAAATGGCAATTAGACCATCAGACACCTGTTAAAGTGTGATACAAGGCAATAGCCCACTAAATTGCTATACTGATTTCTTCTGTTGTTTGAACAACCTTCCATGTAGACTTTCCAGGATATTCACAGCCCTTGGAGAAAGAAAGTATCCATCTAAAAGCATGAATACTAGACCAAACACACAAAGAAAATATATGCCTGAGGGATTTGTTCTGTCCTGAGCAAGGACAGAGAACCCCAAAGCTCCAAGCAAAGGATGTCTCCAAGGGTGTTCAAGCCCAGTAGGATCTTGCCTCTCCTTATTCCAAAAGCAAACCTAAAATCCTGAAGGCATAACTCAGAGTTCCAGCTTCTACACATAATTTTCATATGTGATAATTGTCAACCTGGTTAAATGAGGCAGTTTCAGGAAGAGATTCTGGCACTATTTCTCTCTGGTCCTTCCTGAGTGATTTATATTAATTGTTCAGGAAAACCAATATAAAAATACTGGTCCGTTGGGACTGCAGGCTTTGTGGCAGCCTCAATCAGAGTACAAATAACTAGTTGTATACAGATTAGCAGTGGGCATGCACTCTTATGCAATTCAAGTGGCCAGAGGCAGAGTATTTTACTCTTTCAGTTTAGGGCATCTGTCCAGGAATGGCACATTAAAAGGTTGAGAAATGAAATCCGCTGGTGTAACTGATGTGCTGTTGTTGTTGGACTCTCAGGGAAAGATTTCAGCCAAGATTCCTCCTCAGACATAGAGATCAATTTAACTGATGGCTCCTTTCTTGGAATCGTGTTGCATCGAACAGTGAAGCTGCAAACAGCTTTGTCCCTCCAGCAGAGCTGCCGAGCGGGCCGAGCAGCACACGCAGGGACAGCTCCTGCCAGGAAGGCTTTATGTCCTGCAGGATGCAGCCATGGGTGCTTGTGCCAAGGGCCCAGATGAAGTAAACTGGTACTGTCCTACCCACTTCAGTGATGTTATTGCAGTTTGCAGTGACTGTGTGACTTCTTCAGGGCTGCCTGGGGAAGGGAGGGCACAGCATGTGGGCTGTAAGAGAAGTGGTGGATGGTTGTGGTGATGTGATGGGAGCTGCCCAAGATGGTGCAGTCTGGGCTGGTGGCTCATGTGTTTGCCTCTAAGCAAAGGCAGTGGTAGTTAGCATTTGTAAGCCCTGCACCATCTGACAGTTGCTCCTGGTTTTCATTCAATGCCCATTTTTAAAAGCCTGACTTGGGTGACATCTCATTTCACCTAAGCACCTTGGTTACCCCCATAAGGTAATAGCAGTAAGAGGTGTGACAACCATATGCTGCTAGCCAGGATGTGCGTGGTCACCACCAAAACAGTGGCAAAAGAGACTGGGCACCTCCCAGGTGGTCCAAAGTGCTGTGGCAGTGTGTTACCCACCCTGTTAAAGGCAGTGGGTGACAGCAAAGTGTTCTCTACTGAGGACTTTCCTGCTAAGTCTGCACCTGTCTACTTGCACATATCTTACAGTTGGTTGAGTGCCTGGGATGTATAAATAAACTGCTTCCTGGCAGGTCATTTGAGATGGTGTAGGATGGTATGCTTTTATATCATTCCTTCCAGTCCTGGAGATATGAGCTGATCTAATCACTGAAGATAAGCAACATCAGGTCTGGTCAGCATGGAGATGAGAGACCTCCAAAAAAAACACAGGTGCTCCAGGAAATGCCATCCAGCACTGCAGACAATGCTGCATGGGCTTCTGGAGCTGGATTGCAGTGGCAGCAAATCCCCTGAGAGAGCCATAAATCCCTGGCACTTCTCACAGGAATGGAGCGTTAACTCTTGTGTGTGTGCTGCCATGTTGTAACTCCTGCATCAGAGAGGGCTCCTGCTCTCTGCTTCAACTCCTGCAACAACTGATGTACCAGTGCAACTACAGTAAGCATTCTTGTGGCCCCTTCACCATGGCTCTAGGTAGTTTGAAGGGGGACACGTCTCTCAAATGAATCCCAATATACATAATTATTTGATTACCTAAAATATGACCTGCATCCTGATGTTCCAAGTGGCTTGTTTCCCCCTCCTACAATAAGTGCACACTATGTCTGGTGCAAACCAGCTGCCCTGCTCCACCCTAGAGGTGGGGGAACATCAGCACTGAGTTTGTGCTGTTTGAGAGAGAGATGATAGGAGTTCTTTATTACCACTTGAAATGATGTTGCAATATTGGTCAGTCACCACTAGCAACTGACTCTAGATTTATTCCCCTTTCTTGTTTTGGGAGGAATGGATGGCAAAGCAATATTTTAGAGATGAGTTATGACTTCATCTCTTTTTTCATACTTTTTGGTGGTTGGAGATATTTTGCGTGGTTTTTTTGGTTGTGGGTTTTAAAAATTATTATTTTCTTCTGCTGGCCATTAAAGTGGTAGACAAATATCTGAACTTGCTGGAAGATTTAGGCAACCCTTGTGTTTTGAAGTGTCCCTCATTTGCTAAAGAAAACTTGAATGTTGCAATTTTCCCAATTCTCAGAACACAACCTTCTGTGAATTAACATTTCACAGAAGCTGCAATTATGTATTTTGGAAGAGGAAAAGGTGGGAGGGACAAAAAGAAGTGAAAAAGAAATTCAGAGAAATCTCAGAATTGTCTGTATTCCTCACCAGACCCATGAGGATGAGAAGTGGCCACAATTTCTAATAAGGGAGCTGTGACAGTTGATTTCCCCACATAGAAAAAAAGAGCTATATTATACCACAAGGTAGACCGAACAGCAGCCCAGTTTATAGATTAAATGGCTTGGGAGCTTCCAGAAAAATCTTTTGCATTAAACCTTTACTACTATTGCCACCATGTGGTGAAATACGAAAAAAGGCTCTTCTAGCTGCTGCAAAATGTGTTTGTTCACTACAATTTGTGTCGTATCAACTGTATTTGGAGAGATTTAAAGGTGGCTCTATTTTTAATTATGATAGGGACTGCAATCTTTATTTTGCCTTCTCAGAGCAAGCCTTGCATGAGATGCAGCAAGCTCCTCTGTGTTTTAAGTCACAGCATCTGCAGTAAAAGTTATCCAAAAGGAGTTGGCATTTTCAGCTGGACCTGAGCTCTAGGGACAAGGGACATTCCAGCTTTCAGCTTTCCTGTGACATTCCCAGCCTCCCTCTAAGTGTCTCAGGCTGTCAGAAATCCCCCTCTAAGCAGCAATGTCATGGGTACTGCAGCAAAAAAATGTTTCCTTCCAGGTGAATTCCCCAACCTACTTTTCCCGAAGCTGCAGATGGCACAGTGAGCAGCCCTACCCCTGCTCACCCCTGGCACCTGGTGTGGGGACAGGGAACCAGCCTGGGGGGTTTCAGCTGCTGCAGTGAGTCCCATCACACCCAGAGCTGTGCTGTGCTGCTGGGATGAGAAGGCACTGAATGAAGGGTACCCCATGGGACTGAGACCACAGGGCAATTCTGGTTGCTGTCTACTCAGCTCTACTTTGCTTCCCCTTAAAATATGTCTAACAGAAATTTTTCAGAGAGGAGAAGAGCAGCCAGATGCCTTACTACTAGTGCAAACCTATGGGACTATTTTTAATTTTTTTTTTTAAGGTCACCAAGCCTGTGTTTTTTGTCACTTCAGTAGTTTGCCTAATATTTTAACCACTGCATTAGGGAATTCTCCTACAATTTATGTCTCAGTTGGACTATCACATCCCTTTCCCCTCAGGTCTGGTTCCTCCACTGTTCTTAAGCACATTTGAGTGGATGAAAGTTACCAAGCATTTGATCCACCTGTGTGGTGGCTCCTTCATCTATTTTAGAGCTGCTGATCATTTCTCAGCCATAGCAGGTGGCTGCCCCACACCTTAACACACAACTACTTGGCCAGAAAATCGCTTTGCTGTCCTCACCTTCCCCTTCTCTGGTGACTCCAGTGGTGCCTTTTTTACCACTCCTGTTACGTTGCTGCTTCTGCCAATCAGCCCTCGTGCTTCTGCCCAAATCAGCTCCCACCCCCAAAGCTTAGGATGGGGCCTGAATATTTTCCCTTTTACTTTATCAAATGTATCCATAGAACCCTCTGAGTACTTGTAAGGACCACAAAGCCCCATCAGTCTACCAAGAAAGCCTGCCACAAGTCTTGTCAAAGGAGAACAAGGCTTTGCTCACAGCAAGACTCACCCTTTTGAACCGCACTCTTGAGCAAAAAAGTACACGAGGCAAAACACAGTCTTTGGCACAATTACATGGAAAAAACTTCAGAGTGCTCCATGGCTTGGCCTCCTCAGCACGAGTGTGAGCTCTAGCTCTGTCATTCTGAGGAGGTTTTTTACTACAAGTCTATTTTTTTTTGGTTGCTCCATTGTTGGGACAGAGGGAATCTCTAGTTGCCAGACATGAAACTGCCTATGATCGTACTGAGCAGTCAATGAAAAAACATATTTCCCTTTCTATCCATGGTAATGAGAGAGCTGTTGCTTTCTCCAGGTTTTAGATTGTCATCTTCAGGCTAGATGTTAGGTAGGTTGTAGCTGCAGTCATTTGAGGTTTGTGATGGAAACTCGGGTCCAGATTCTCAGTTAGGAAAAAACTCCCTGTAATTAATGGCAATTTGATCCCAGGATCTCAGTAGCATTGACCAGGCTAAAGATACTGTTCTCAGCAAGGAAGGTTGCTAGCAGAGATTTCAGCAGCTACTCCAGCTGAAATAACATTAGAACTTTCTTTTTCCTCTATGAGCTGAGCTTCACCAATGTAGCTCCAGTATCTTCCCTTTCACTGTAATTCACCCTGTTTTTTCTGTAAATATCTGTACATATTAATATTAGTTAACCTAGCATGAAGAATTCAATGCCAGTAAAAACAAAACAACAACAACAAAAAAATTAGCATTGAAATGATTACTTGACTTTAAACTCACTGTTTGTTCCTGGCAGGGTGCCAAAGCAGATGATTACCAAGGTCATGCACTTTGATGAAGTTCCCTGGCATAGTGGGAGAGTTAAAATAACGTCTTGTAGTTCCTTTTGCTGTGGGGTAATATTACAAATATTGTTTATTAGATATCTCTCCTGCCTCCAGTCATCCCCACTTCAGACTCAGAAGGAGTCATCTCTCACAAGCTAAATAGGGTCACAGCTGGTGAGGTGTTGGGCTGTGAACTGGGTGAATGTTTTTGGCCAAATATTGTATTAGCAAAAAAGAAAAGAAAAAAGAAATGTGAATCCCTCTGTCAGGCTTGTAAATTAAGTTAAATATGTCAGGTGCTTTAGCCAAGAGAAGATGATAGCTAACAGTATTTCAAAATAATAATTCTTAATGCTCTAATCTTTGCTTTGCAAAGTTCTCACGAGGAAACTTTGCTTTCCTTTCATTCCAGCAGTTTTGTTGGCAGTTTTGTTTACTGATGGATCAAAACGTGCTTGTGCTTCAAGGAGAAAGGAGTAATGGAAATTAAATATTTCATTATTGGTTTTGCTTGGAATGTTTTGTTTGAGTGAAATCTAAGATTTTTCCCAGTTCCAGATTGTGTGTGTTAAAAAAGCAGGTGGAACATCATATTGCAGGGCTGGACAAAAGATTGAAGCCCCCTTTTATGACTTTGTATGGCAGCCCAGCTGCTCAGAGGGAACAGTCCTGAAGGTCTAGTGGGTGGGTATTTTCCCTCAGATGACATTGATTCACTGCTTTGGGAAATTACTCCCTGATACCTATTGTTTGAAGCTAAAAATGAGGTGCTCTTTGCTTGTAGCTATTCATGCTCTGGTACTTCTTGAGAAAGCATATTTGCTAACCAAGGACATGTTCATGGGGGCTTCACAACATTTCTCTAGCATCCTGCTAAGTTGTGGCATTCTCAGCCTTTCCAGATCTTTGGATTTCAATGCCAACCTCATTGTATTTGTTATATAAAAATTTCCCATCTCCTGGATCTGAGGCATCATGTGACAATTCCAGCTTTTCATTATGAGAACATCATTTTCAAGCCTCTGGATTTATGGAGGGCAAAACTTGCTCAGTAGGTTCCAAGTCACCTCTGACACTCAGAAGCCACATGGCAAATGGAGAAAACCCAAACTAGGAAGAAGGTGTTGACCTGGGGGGAAGGATTTCAGCAAAATTTCAGATGTTTTAACCAGGTTTTGATTCTTGAAGTGTTGGATGTTGTAAGGCAGGCAACGCTCCATCCTTCCCCCTGCTGTTCCCTGCCTGTTTCTCACTACACCTCATGAGACAGTTGTTGCCTGCCTGGAAGCAGCTGCCTTTCAGCAGCCTTTTCTGGTTTTCTTGTTTGTTGAAAGGTGCTAGGACGTACCTTAGCAGGGTTAATTAATATTTGTTATTGTCTGTCATGGTAACCTGATTTATAGTTGATTAAAGCTCTCGGTTAGAGAGGCTGAACTCATACAAGCAGCTCTTGGCTGCTCTACATTAGAGCGAGGCCAATATTTACAGAAAACAGAATATGGCAGAAAACTTGGGGTTTTGTGGTTACTACAGAACGTCCCTATTGTTTTCTTTTCTGGTGTTCTTCCTTCACCACTTGCCTTCAATGGCCAGGTTTGCTTTTGTTTCTTGGCAGTATGGCTTGCCAAAACCATTGTTTTCTTATTAATATGGGAGTCTGACAGCACTCTGGATGGATAGATGGAGCAGATCTTCTCTCTGCTTCTTAAAAAGAAACAGCCCTGAAATCCTTGTGCTGGTCCCTGTCAGGAGATTGATGCTGAAAAAAAAGAAATAATTTTTAAAAAAATGGGATTTTCATATACTCAAGATCAGAACCAAGAGCCTGGGAGGAGTAAGGAGCTTTCAGCCTCTCCCAGGGAAAAAGATAGGATCCTCAAAGCTAGATTCCTTCCTAGCTGGAGCAATGCCTTTCTTTACATTTGCCTTGCAGAGCTGGAGAGGAGCAGGAGTTGGTGCCCCAGCTCTGGGAAGATCATGAAACAGATGGGTTCTTGCAAGGTGTCACTCTGTGGAGGCTTGACATGGGGACTGTGGCTTCTGCAGCCTCTCCATGTGTGGGTAAAGGACATGGTGGATGTCCTAAGTGGCCCTATCTGCAGATAACTTCCCTTGAGGACAGTGGTGGGCTTTGCCCAGTTTCTGTTCATAGAGGGTTGGGATTTACCACAGGCCCACAGGAGTGGTTGGGTGTGGGCACATCCACCACATGCAGCACACTGACATCAGTGTCCCCTTCCTCCAGCCCACTCCTGCTGTGCCCCTGCTTGGGCACCAAACCAACATCCCTTTCTGCCCCACAAACCCCACCAGGCTAACTCAACCCCCCAACTCAGCAAATGCAAACCAGCAACACAGAGTGACCCTTGGAGCCCAAACTGGAGACCCTGCTTTTAATTAGAGAATTGGTCTGAAGGAGGAGGAGAGATCCTTGCAGCTCTCCTAATTTTAACCATGGTTAGCGCCTAATTAATGAAACATTTAACTTGTCTGGGAGATGGGCTTGGTGGGGGGAGAGATACCCCAGGCCAATCAGCACTGATGAATTCTGTTTCCCTTGCACTGAGGCAGAGCATTTCTAAGTGATGTGTGTGTGATTGCTTCCAGATTTACTGTTACTTCCATCCTTTTAAAGCTGGATTTAAAAAAAAAAATACTCCAAAGAAGTTGGTTTGGTATAATCTAATTTTCTCATGTGAAACTGTTTGTAGACCAGATGACCCCAAACAATGGGAGAGTTTGTCTCAGCCTGGCTTTTCTTGCTGCAGGCAACCTTCCTCGCTGCTGCCCTCCTGTAGCCAAATGTGACAACTGTCCCTTATTTATGCTTGTCAGTTCTGCTTGGGAACCTCACTGCTGCTGCCTTCACCAGGTTGCAGTGCTGGCACATTACAGCAGATGACACTTGGATGTGTCTCCTGCTAAGAAGAGGACCAAAACCAGACAGACTTAGATTTTTTTCCCCACTAAATAGTTAATTTTGGAAATTTACTGCGAGACTGGCTAGGGGTTAAGGGACATGACCGTGGACAGATTAAGACACAGATAAATTCAAGAGCTTTTAAAATGCATCTGACTGAATTGTATCATTAAAATCTCAGGTGGCTTCCCCTAGCTAGAAAACAGCATTTCACCCAAGGAGTTGGTGAGAGGTTTCTATGAGGACTTCTTGGCTGGCAAGGAAAAAAAAGTCTTCAGTGTCTTGGGCTTTTGTCTGCACAACTCTCTGGGTTATCTTACAGGACCTTTTTTTTTCTTTTTTTCACAAGTGCTCAAATGTAAGGAATACCTGGGTACAGATGCTTACAGGAGGAATCTACTCTTTCTAGTCCTGAGCTGGCAAATCGAAAGGTTTGAATCAGTGCCACAGAAACCAATGAAGCAAATTAATTTCTATCTTAAAAACAAACAAACAAACAAACAACAAACAAAACACAAACAAAACAAAACACCCCAATCAAACAAATAAAACAAAAAAGAGAACAAGTCCACTGACATTTAATTTAGAAAATCTCACGGAAGCATTGCAATTATCAAAATGTTTCATCTGATGATCTGGTGATCCAGAGGTGAAGATGGGTCAGGAAGGAATTCTTCATCCTCCCAAGCTGAGTACTATGGAAGTACCACCCTCCTGGGCTGAGCAAACCACCACCAATGGCAGAGCTGTGGCTTGGTTCCCAGCAGGGTGCTCATCTCCCACCTACAAGGGGACCTCAACCTCTGCAGACTTTCTTGCCCTCTTGGTGTTATCCTTGCCATTCACACTGGCCGACAGGACAAAACCATCACCATGGTAACTGGTAAGAGAGCTGGCCTCTGAATTTCATCTGTGTGACAGAAGAGCTGTAAGAAGAATTCCAGAAAGAATTCCCAAAAGTTGGTGGTTTCAGAGGTCCCTCTCCATCCAACACTCTTTGTTATTCATGTCCTTGAGATTGACCCTAGCCACGTGCCTTTTTGTGTTTATCTTTGTAGTTTATTTTGCAGTTCTTCCAATTAGCATATGAGTGAATGACATTGTGAATATTAATATGATTTTCATTTATTTCCAGAGACAATAGCCATGTGAATCAGCAGGGCTCCAATAATCGACATGGAAGATTTCAGAGCAGTGGAAGCTCGTTTAAAAGGCAGAGGAACTAGAGGCTGTGGAGTAGCTCATTATGCACTCATTATGATTCCATCCTTGAAGGTGAGAATTATTGAACATTTGATTAGAGTGCTGTATATAAATAGGGCAAATGTAACTGGAAAATCTGTAAATTGTAATCTTATATTAGAAGAAAAAGGCAATAGTAAAAGAAAGCCCCAGAGTGTGACCAGAGAGATGTATTTTAGCACAGGGATTCCCTCTTCCCAGCAAAATCCACTGTAAGGTTGATCAGAATGACCTTCTGGTGTGTGGATCTGTGGTTTGTGTTGGGCTGCATTGCTTCAGATAATGAAGACATTTTTCCACTTCCTTCTGAGGACAAAACGCAGAGCCGTGGGAGTTGGTTGAAGGTCAGGGTGGTCTGTATCTCCTTCTGCATCTTTCCTTCTCTGCTCTCTTCTAAGGACCTAATTTAGATAGTCACGCAGGCTGTTCCCAGGGCTCAGTGAATGCCAGACCCTGCAGAGGTCCCACTCGGCTTGCAGAGCCACAGCACCACATTGGAGCACATCACCCTCTGTCCCCACACTCTCTGCCTTTTCCCCAGCCCTTTCAGCCTCCCCAACCTCCTTTGAGCTGCCATGGGAGGGTAGAGACAGAAGCTGCAGAGCAGGAATCACTTGTGTCCTGGAATTGTCCTCCTAAAATTTCATATAAAGGCAAAGACCTCTTGGAGGTGGGTGAAACATTACTCAGATGTCTCATTACATTCCTGAGGCATTTGCAAGGAAAAAGAAAAACTAGGTAAGTGAGGAACGTGATTTTTCTCATTGTCATCTGTGTGCTCACACAGAGGGAGAGAGACAATAAAATCTCCTTTTAAATGTGGATCAGGCAGTGGCTCAGAGCTCAAAGCCATGAAGAGCTGACTGGTACCTCTACAGGGGAAGGAAGGTGTTGGCCAACCCATCTTTATTACTGAAATACTTGGCTGCCAATGCAGAGCTTCCAAGAGTCCCATGGCCACAGAATTAAGAATTTTGAGACATTTTTTAATTGACCAAGTCTTGTGGCCTTACATGTCTTAACCTCACTAGAAGCATTCCTGGTACCTGTTTGGATCAATGCCTTTCAGGAATCTGGGGGAAATCATTCCCACTGTTGGCTCTGCTAAATTAAGCAGAAGAAAATGATTGTGATCTTCTACCTGACTGCTTTTAAAATACTACTCCCACAGACTTCTTGCAGCCATTACCCTGTTCAACTGTATCATTTATGATTCTCTCTAAGAAAAAAACATGACACAGAGATTGAGCCAGGGACTCTGCAGCCTTGGGAAGTGCAGAGTATTCCCAGGTTTGGCAGCCTTCAGCACCCTGCCCATCCAAGTGACAGCTAGTGAAAATGCTGGGTATCATCCACTTTTTGGCTAATAGTGGCCTGGGAATGATGCTCCTGTTCTTGAGGACTGTCTTTTGCAATTTCCTTGGGTAGGTAAAGCTAGAAAGGTTGGTCCTATTTGCTTGTATTCTGAGATCTGGTGACCTGCTTCTCATTTGCACTGAGTGAAGAATTCCCTGGCCTCACATTTCTTTCATGAAGAGTAGTGGAAAGAAACATTTCCAGGAGTGACTGTAATGATCTTTGCCTTGCTGTTTTGGCATCAGTTACTGTATTCCATTCTGATCTAATTTGTGGCATTTCCTCCTCGTTTTTGTTGTTTTATATTATATATTTAAATACGTTCTATCCATAATATAGAAAATACGTTTTATACTTCAGAGCACATTTATACAAAGGCTAATTCTTATGCTGTAATTTGAAAAACATGAATCAAAACCAAAAATTAAAAGGAACAACTGCCTTAAACAGATTTAAGGTAATGGCACCCTTTCAGGAAAAACAACAGTATACTCATTTTCATATTAAATCACGTGTACCCTGGAAGATCTGCATATTAGTATTCACTTATTTTAAAATCAGTGATATATGGTGACTTCAACAGAATGAGGTAATCAATCTTTATATGGTTACATAATAAAACAAACTGCTTAATTTGCTTTAAATTTACAAAGAACTGGACTCCTAACACAAATCAAGTGCATTTGTGAATTTATGTAACAAACATATCACTACCAACACCAAATTACATCTCAATCAATGTTAAAAGGCATCTGACATTTTCCTTTGATTTATGGATTAACCTTTACAGTTAATACAGTCTAGCATTTATTGTTTTCATCAGTTCCTGGTTTGGTAGCAACCCCAGAGCTCATTGCAGGGAACTGACTAAATTAATAGCTTTTCCCACCATGATAAACAACTAATGAAAAAGGTGTATTTTGCACAGCTGGTGGATGCTAATATTTAAACAAACAAAACAAACCTTTATGAAGGACATATGAGTCTTGGGTCCTGATTCTGCTCAGTAAAGTTATTTGTCTGGGGAAAACAAGGTGTGCCTACTGACTGGGGTTAAACCTGGCTAAAATGTAATGTATTAAAACCAAAGTGACAGGAAGACAGTCCAGAAGCAGCAGCCAGAGGAATACATTTTACTTCAGGATTGATTTGCAGGCAAAAAAAATAGAAAATTTTCATAGTTCCTTGTCTGAGACATTATCTCTTTGGCATGGTAAAGATTGGGAAAAATATTACGGGTAGTTTTGCCAAGTTCTGCTCCCATTAATACTGTTCAGATGCTGGGGGATTAGGTAATAGAATGACAAAGCATTAAGCAATTATCTGCATCACTTTGTGGAAATAATTTATATACAAAAGAGCTTTATTGAATAAAGCATAACACTGCCTTAAAATAACCCAGCTAGTCCTCCTAATTACCCTGATTAAGGACTAATTATTTTAACAAGAAAAACAACATGCAACTTAAACTCTATTTTGTGATAAAAAGTCAGTTAACTGAGGACTTTCCATTTCAAGCATCATTTTACATGCATTTAATCAACATGAAATTCCCATTGACTTTTGTATTGCAAGTGAAGGGGATGAGCACGTGGTTGAGTGCAACACAGCCTGGCTCCACATAGACCCTGGAGATGTGAGAGGTTTGCCCAGTTGCCAGATACACTCATCCTTCACATCGTCATGATCAAAGATAGACTGAGATTAAGAGCTTTGAGAAAATTGACAGATTTTGTGACATTTGTACAACTTTTCTGAATTTCTCTTATGTTTGTCCTAGACACCTCATGGTGGCAATGAGATTTCCAGTGAGATTTCCTCCATTTGGAGGAGGAAAAGTTCACTAAGTCACTCTCATTGTATTTTGGCATGTCTGCTTCCTCACTCTCTTAAAAATTCATTTTTCTTAAGGTTCACAGAAGGTTTCCAAGCCTTAAAAGTCAGGGTTCATTATAGCTCAGCTTTTGTTTGCGTTGCAAACATCTGGCATTGCAAAGAGTTGGAAAGTCCTGTACTGCATCTCTATTATAGCTTATGGTGGCCCCCACAGATGCTACGTTACACCTTCAGCAGTGGTTACAGGTGGAGAATCTCTAATTATGGTGCAGTTTCATCTGTTTTGTTCACACTCACTAGTTTTTCCTGCAGCTTAGTCATATGTGCAAAGCCCCAGGGACTTCTGAAGGACAGAAGAGGGCAGAGCTCATTAGTAAAAGCTCTTTTCTCTCAAGTCATGCAGGCAAGTTAAAAAAAAAAAAAAAAAAAAGAGAAAAAGAACAAACCCAACCAACTTTCCCACTTCTGCTGAACTTTTCTTCTGAAAAGGTTGTCCTGTCAAGAACCCATGATCCATGACAATCCACTTTTTCTCACCCTCTCTGGGGTAGGTGGCCATGGGTCATTACTTCAGGGTGGCACCAAGACTAGGTTTGCAGCAAATGCTAAGTAGCCAGCTCCTTTGGCCTGGGAAATTTCTCTGAAGGCAAAATCAAAGGTCTCTTCTTGTTGAACCTGTATAATTGCTACATCAAATACTAACCCCCCATTCCCTCTCACACACAAGAAAAGCCAAGCTGGATACTCCAGAAGATTTTGCATCCAGGGAGCATCCATTGTGGCAAGATTATTTTAAGCTTCTGCATGTATGACTTGCATTTGAACAAATACCCTGGCAGTATAGAGATCCTTTGAAGAAAGTGGTTCAATAACTCATTGTAACATCATTGTCACCAGTTCTAGAGACTCCTCTTGAAATTACAGAGATTCTTTGCTCATTTTTACTGTCAGTCAAAGTTCCTTTTTGTGGGCATTTTTTGAAAGAACTGGCTGTAAAGTGCTTCTACATGCTATAGGGGCACAGTAGTTGCTAATGCAGGTGGCAGGGAGTTAACATGGGGTGCAAGTTGGAAAGTTTCTTTCACTTAGCTGGAGACATGGGTCTGCTTTACCTCATCTTGCAAATGAGGAACAAGCACATTATTTTTAAAAGTAACTGTTTTCAAGCCTTGTAACCCAGTACTCTTTGTGTATTTTTGTGTTTCTTAAAATTCTCACTCCAGGAGTCATGTGAAAGTAGGAGAGCTGGTAGTTTTTACATATTATACACAGCTCAGTCCTTTACAAAACTGACCTACAGCAACTGGTCAGTGTCAGGTTGGTTGAAACATTGAGGCATTAGAAAATACTAAAGCAGAGACAGGAAAGCTGACAACAACTGAAGAGAATGTAGGTGGTCAGTAACATAAGCTTGCTGATGTAGCATGTTTCTAGCAAAATGCTTTGCAAAGGTGGACTCTCTGCACTGCCTTTCAAACGGGGATGTAGAGGCACAGAGACATCAAATTACACGTCCCAAGGCATTGCCCACGTTGGAGATAAAATAGACCTGAATCTCAGAGCCAGATTTTCTTCTTAGGCTATTTCAGAGAAAAGGCTGAAATACAAAAGTAAGCAAAAGTGTTTTCTTGGCTGTAGTTTACAAAAGAACTATAGAATTTCCTGCTATCTTTAATGGGCACATTACAATCAGAGTATGGTTAAATCTAATACAGGAGTCCATGTGCCACCACCAGCAATACTCCTTCTGTAATTGCCTCCAGCTATTGCTACTTGTAGTGGGGATTGCAATTTCCTTGTACTGTATGTCAATATTACTGGATCACAAGCGAGGAAACAGGAAGCCTGATAATCAATTTTTGTAGCTACACAGTCATTTAGCTTGAGAGTTTGGCAGTTGGAAAAAATTTAAACTTTATCTCCAGTTATTTCAACCCAGAACTAAGAGAGAGATATCAGTTTCATATGTGCTGTGCACATGCCCCTGTGCCTGTAGAGCCCAACAGAGAGAAAACTCACTTGCTTATAGGAATAGTCATTACAGGAATAAACTGCAGTTGGGTTTGCAGCTCAGCTGTACTCTCTGCTCTCCAAATTCAGCTTATGCTGTGGTTGTTGTATATCATTCAGATTCAGCCAGGCTTAGGAGTAAAGAAAAATGTTCCTGTACATTAAGGTGCTTTCATTTCTTCTCTCTGTAATGAACGTGTGGTGTGAAGTAGCAAGCTACAGCTTTATGATGCTGTAGCACTGACCTGCCATGGTTCTTCATTTAGTCTTACAAAGCATCCATTAAAAGAATAACTGAGCATCCTCTCAGACAAACATCTGTTAAACAAGAAGTGTTTCAGGTGAGAGCACTTTGTTACTGAACCTCCTCTGCCTGTGGGTGTCTGTGGACATGTAGGTGGTACCCATCCCTAGTTCCACCAACAGTCCCTGTCTTGAGGGGGACAGTGCCTGGTCTGCACAGCATGTGGGCAGCAAACATCTCATGAGCAGAAGATCCTACACTGTTTTCAGCCATGCAAAATGTGCTATTAGTTTCCCCCAAAGAACCCAGACCCAGGCACAAACTAGGTGGTGGTCTCCAGAGATGAGGTTGCTCCTCGCACATGTTCTCCAGAGACTCTGTGTCCCTTCTCCTGCCAACTGATAGGAAGGGACATGGGAGAGAGCAGGCTGCTGGGAGCAGGGATTGCCTAAGAGTAGTTCATGTGGCTTGTCCCCTCCATCCACCCCTGGGAGAGAAGTCAGGTGAGACTGGGCTAGGGGATTGTGTTTAAGGTATACATGTCCTGGGTGGCAAAGGTCATTCCAGGTGCTCTTATAAAACAACACAGAAGACCACACCTGTGGAAAGGATGTATTTTCCATCCCAGATACGAGGCTCCCTTAAAGGCAACGAGGATCTTTTCTAGAAAATAGCTCCACCTCCACTATGTCAAGGGAAGTGTGCATTGGCAGAAGGTGGAGGTACTTTGACATCAGTCCTTCCGTTGTGTAGCTGAGGTTGGAGATTGGGCAGGTTCCTGAGCAATCTGCTGCCCTGGGGGCTGCTTGTCTTCCTGTTGTGGCCAGCCCTGATCTCAGCTCTTCCCCAGCTGCTCCCCCAGGCACGAGTGAGGGCCAGCAGTGAGGAAGTGCTGGAAGAAGGACTGGATGGGGTTCCCCTCTCCTCTTCTCCTGGCCCTCCCATCCTCATCTAGGGTGCAATGAAGACCCTGGTCTTTGGAAGCAGGCTGCTACTGCCTTTGGGTCTTCTCTGTTTGACATAAAATCTGTATTCTCTTCTCCAACCTCAGCAAACCTGTTTGGTTTCATGCACTGAGAAGCATAAAGAGCCAAGCTTCCTCTTGACTTCAGGAACAGAACCTATACCAGATTAAAATGTTGCTGCTTGAATTTTAAAATGTTGTTTTCTATGACATGATTATGTGACCTAACTTTGTTTATTATAAATCTAATACCACAAGTTACAGTTCAATGAATTCACATTTTATTTGAAATTTTTGTCTGAAGTCGCCTAAAGCTCTTCAAGAAACAATTGCACAAAACCATATGAGAGCTGCTAATTTATAATCTCCAGTGTCACAGCACAACTAGCTTTTCATTTAGTTTAAAGGAAATGGTTATTTAGAACAACAAAGCAAACCATGTGTCTGTAGTTTACATTAAATGCTCTTGGTATTTCTTTGGGACACACAGTGTATCATCTTGAAAATATTTATTTTCCTGTAATTTCAACAACAGCAAAACAAAATGGAAAGTAATAAAGTGTCACCCCTTTGCCAAGCTGTAGCAGATCTTGGGACAGTTTCCCGTTGAAAGAAAATTTGAGATCCCATATCTGGGTATTAGCTCAGTGTAAGTTTTTATTTGAGTGTGAACACCAGCCCCAGACCAGAGGTGTTCTCAAAGAACACACAAATATCTTTGCAACAGGAATCTCACCCCAGATGCCAGCATCTGGTTCTGCTGTGTTCAGCCCTTGGGCTTTAGGGAACTTCTTCCCTATTTGGACACATTTCCCATTGAATTCAGGAATTATTTTGTCTGGCTGAAAGACAGAGCCAAAGAAACCTGTGGAAACATGCTGCTATTTTGTCTTGAGAAGACAACAAGTGCTAGAAGGTATTTAATTTTCTCTACAGTCCACATGGCCTTTAATCCAATTAATCTCTTGTCCTGCCAACATAAGATGAAGTTTTGGTCCCTTGAGTGCAATGGCAATACTCCCAGTGATTTCATTGAGTCAGGATTCAACCCATGGAGCCAGTCCCAGATACTTCCATGCAGAAGAAGGTAAGAGGCTGATCAGTACTGCAATGCCTCCCAGGGCTTGCTAATTGCTCATATAGCCCTCAGCCTCAGAGAGGCCTGAGAGAGATTAATCACAAAACACAGCCCATTGCACCTGCTCTTGTCCACATCTACTTTCATGGAAAGTGCTGCTTCTTTTCCCCAGTCTCAGAGAGGCTGTGCTGGAAGGAGAGATGGCAGCAGAGGATGTTGGTTGCAGTCACTACTAGCACATTGTAATGCCTTGAGGCAAAGAGGGGAAGACAGGGAGCAATTTCATTTTGGGAATAAATATCTGTGGCACAAAACCTCATAAAAGGGTTTTCAGTTAGAGCTGATCTTGCTTGGGACAGATGGCTAATGGTCAGTGAAGCCTTTGGGCTCAAGAGGAAAGTTGATTCTATCCTAATTTTTTTCCTGGACACAGGGAAAGATGACAGGATTTCACCATTAGCAGCTATGGAAACTGCAGCTTCAGGGGCACAGTTAGATCCACACACATGGGGCTGAAAGTCCAAGGTCTAGTACTGACAAATGCTTTTAATGACTGAGGGTAAGAGGAGCATTCTTGTAGCCGTGCAAATTTCAGGAAGCCTGAATTTTAAAATTAGAACCACTGGTATCACTGTGAAAACTGAACAAACTTCCAAGTCTATCAGGTCTGCATCATGTCTACAACAAAGACCTAAGAATCAGCAGCTTTTGTGCAGAACAGTTAGAGGAGCTGTAGCAATGAAAGCTGCCCTGAGCTGCACCACAGAGGCTGACAAGCCAAAGATTTCAGTATCTTATTTCCAACCTGCTCACAGCCAGACAAGGCAGTATGTGCTTGATGTAAATACTGATGATGGAAACCAGCAGCTCAACTCTGAAGCGCAAAACTCTTTTCTGAAATACTCCAACAGAGCAAGAACCCCCCCAAAATGAAAGGTTGCTCCTGTTGCTCAACACTGCCGACCCCTGCTATGAAGTGACAATGAACACACAGAGAAACACTCATGACAAAAAAAAAGATGGTTGGGCTTGCTGCAACTTTGAGTTTTCTTCTTTGACAGTACTCTGCAAGTGCTATTTTCAGTTTCATAGTTATGGTGAGAAACATGGGGTGTTTTGATTCCTAATTTAGCCTGTTTATTCTGAGAGATTCCAGGATCTTCATTTGAAAGATAAATTCAAACCTTGTTTTTCCTTTGCAGTGCACATTCCATAACAAAAACATTGCATGCCATACTTCATTACAGGGCTTGGAAGACCTTCCCAACCATAAATTTAGGAACTTGTGGAACACAATGGACTTCAGGATGGATAGAAGCCAGTTGGCCTATCTGGTCAGGTCCATCCCTTCTGTTTGAAATAACAGCTGGATTTCACAGTGGGAGAAATCCGGCAGTTCTTTCTCAGGCAAAATTCTCACAGTTGGATTTGCCTCCAACCGTTGTAGCTAGGGTGGGAGGGAGCACAGCTTACTTTGTTATTTTATGTTAGCTCTCTGGGTAAAAAAATTCCAATGCAAGTTCCATAGGACTTGGACCTACCCTGTTCTTAAATTTCATGACCCTTAGTGCAATAAGAAAGACATTCCCAGTAAAGCAGAGACCGAGGGTATGGACTAGGGTCTTTGTGAATTGTAGTGCTTGTGGTACCATGTTCTGGAGAAAGCAATGAGAAGCTGGGTGCTGGGGCAAAAGAAAGAGGCAGGATCGTTTGTTGCTCTGAGAATTCCATCTAGGAGATGAGTTGCTGGCAGAGTTTGGAAGGCTGTGTGAGTAGAGACATTGGCCATAACACGCAAAGTTCAGTTTCACATGTGCTGTTTCAGTTCGAAAAGTAATTGTACCAAAGTTAATGGATTTGCAAGGATTTATATCCACACAGCAGGAGGAGGACATACCCCAGAGGAGACAGACAGGGGAGAGGCCAGCTGGAATGAGCAGCACAGGATTTCCATGTCCTGGGTTTGGGATCTGAATTGCTGATCACAGACAGGGATTTGTGTCCCACTGCCAGAGATGAAGATAAAAGCCCTGTTTTCTTGGGGGCATGTGGGTTACATTCCCTCTTTTGCCTGAGCTTGAGTGTGGTGACACTGGTGAGATGCTGCCCTCAATCTGCAGGAGAGACTTGAACCCCAACCCTGAGTACCCTTGCACTCTACCATTTGCTGAGTCTCAACCAGCTCTGTACTTCTGGAAGACACGTAGCAGAGCGTTTTCTCCAAGGCTTGTCCCTCCAAACCCCTTTTCCTCCCAGTGTGTCCCCTCTACTGGTACAGACTGGAGAAGACACATGAGATTTGGACCTGAACAGGCAATTGCAACCCAAAAGAAAAACCCACTGTGACCAGAAAGAGGTGTAAAAAATCTTAATCCAGTTTCGAGACTGCTCTGTGAGGCAGCTGGGGAACAACCTACTGCTCATCTGGGTGGCCCAAGGAACAAGATGGAGCACAGTGAAGCAAAGGTGTGGGGAGAGCCAGCTCTCCAGTGTGGTTTGACCTTCCAATGCTCCTTGAACACAGCTTCTGTTTATACGGGGAGTTAATGGGTCTCAACTAATAAGGTCTATCTGATTGGCAGAAAAATATAAGAACTTGGCTTTACTGACAAAGAGAAGGTTTGTTTTTAGTTATCCTAATTTGCATTAATGCTTCCATAATGAGGAGGAGGTTCTGCTGGGGGAGAGGTTCTCTTAGGTGAGGTCAACCACTGGCCTGCATTTGGTGTTATCTGGCCTCCCTTCACTGATGGTGGGAGAAGAAAAAAGTGCTCCATCCTGGTCCAAGTACTTTGAATTTCATTGTGAGGCAAAGCACCATCTTGCTGTGCGAAAAAACACTTCTGAGACACCAGTGACAAAAGCCTAAGAAATTAAATTGTTAGAAGTCAAATGGCTGCAGAATAACCTGGCATAGCTCCATCAAAATCTTTGTTTTATCATGGGAAGCCTTCTTTAAAAGGATAAATAAACAAAACACCCCAGGGTCCCTCAGTGAGGCTGAGCCTAGCTTCTCCCCAGGAAGAAACCTTTCATCTTTCCTTTGCAAAGGTATTTGTGAGCCTAAAAGGAGAGGAAAAAGGCTGTTCTCCCTCAGCCCGGCAGGGAGGAGCTGCTCTCTCATCCTGGGCTTGGGACAGCCAGTGTCAGCCTCCAAAGGAAGAACATCTTTGGGGTCAGGAAGCACATGGCTGATTTGGGGTCTCTCTTTGCAGTTAGGAAGACCCCTTAAGGTGAGGAATTGAGCCAAACCCCAATACCTTGTCTCACTTTGGCTGCAGTGCACAGCCTCACCAGCCCAGTGGTTACTTTGGTGGGGTGAAGACCCCTGTCCTGCCCTACTCAGCCCTGGCTTCAGCTCAGCTTTTAACCATGTACCAAACCAGCTGTGTCTGGAGAACATCGACCTGCCTCAACAGGGCAAGAGGGCAAAGAGGGATGTTCCTGTCGATTTTCTTTTTTCTTTGGTTATGGCTTTATGTAAGTAGCTGACAGGCTGTGACAGAGCTGAAGAAATACCTCTAGACTCAGAGTGCAGGGACAAAAAGAAAAAAGAAAAACCCCTATACTTTTTCTTCCTTCCCTGAGAAAAGGTAATTTACGTAAATTTATCCAGGACCAGCACATGGCAATAGCTCACAACTTTGTTAATGGAAATCTGGTGATCCATAACACTTGCATGGGAGACATTTGCTCGGGGGTAATACAATATTAATGTTAATATCAATGATCGATCAGAGGATTTGCAAGAAAGGCATAAAGTATTTAATTATAATTACATTGGGAATGGCTTTGTAATGGCTACGACATTTGAATAAGGTCACGTCTAGCCCTCACCCCTGTTATGTTGTTCTATATTAAATGCCATTCACTTTAACTGCTGGAAACCTTTCTGGAGTTGTCAGAATATAATAGACTGGGTAAATTGAAATATGTCCCTTCATTTTTTGAAATATGATTGATATGCTTTGCAAAACAAATGTTAACACCTATTTGTACACAAATTTCTTTGATTATATGTTAGGGAAACTCAAGTATGACAGTCTCTCCTAGCAGGCACTTTACTGTGAGCAAAGGACATGGCTATTTGTGAATATTAATTCATCTTACTGAAAACGGTTTCGGATCTCTGCTTCAAATCCACCTGCCTATATTTCTGCCTTTCCTAATGCTTTTTATCCTCTATTGCTCAGTAGCTATAACTGTATCTCCCTTGGTCTCAGCAGCCCACTGTGAGGGCTTTGTGTATGCTTAGTAGGAACTTTTGTCATCCAGGTACCTATTACTAACAGCATTATCAAAGAACACATAGGAAGAATCATATTTGCACATTTCAGAGCAAAAAATATATATTTCAGATATACTGCAGGTGTGTACTGTGACTACGAGCCTACCAGCAGCATTGCCATGCTTAAAACAATCAAGAAAAAAATCTGCATATAAAGCATGAATATATAAATGTAGGATCCTAGAGGTGCAGCCATACCAACCCACACATGAGTGCATGCATACATTGCAGGACTAAACGAGGACATGCTCTTCCCACACCTATTTACTACTGAGCATAAATACCAAAGGAGCAAATTCTTGTCCCTTTCCAAATGAGAGCCCATTTGCCCAGTGACCCCAGAGGTTTTCTTCCTTTTCTAATGTCAACGTAAACAGAAGATCAATCAAGTTTAATGGGTCAAATTTTGCTTTCAGATAATCACCCAGAATAAGCATTGATTCATAGAGAATTGAAAGCTCCCATCCAAAGGCAGAACTTGCTCAAAACAAATCACCCCTTCAAAGTTTGGAAGATGTGCAGTGATGTAACTGACAAGATTTTCCATTTTTTTCTTTTCTGAAGAAGAAGCAAAGACTTTTGCATGCTCTGGAAATGCCTGGATACAGCAAGTTTTATAGTTTAAAAAAAAAAAAAAAAAAGAGCATTTATTACCAAGCAGTATGAAATACTACTGATGGTAAATTCTAAGTATATGGCAGGATTTTCAGCATCATGCCAACATACATCATGCATTTTTACAACATATAAGTGCAGTGATATTGCTCCCTTTCTCAATAACAATATATAAGAATATATAGTATAAATGTACAGTATATATTAGACACAATGTAAAATAACTTAGTGAAATGTCAAAGCTTCTGCATAAAAATTCAAGTCATGCCTGAGCATACCTCTAGCACAATTTTGCTGAATCTTATCTCTTGTACCTTCATTTACCTTTAGTTCATGTTGCAAAGATAATTTTTTCTCTCTGTATATAATTGCTTAAAATCATCAGAACCCTTGTCTTTTTTTTTCCCTCTTATCTGCAGTAGGTGAAGATTGTAGTAGCCAAGCCATAGATTTTGTGAAGTCTTTAGGTACTGGGAAGCATTTCATTTGGAGCAAGTTGCATAAAAGTTCTTAAATGCTCGTTACAGTTCTTCATGATCCATCAGGTTCTGCTCTGAAATACCCCACTGCATGTAAATGGTAATGAAACAGCTTTCTCCAGAAATGGAGCTCATGAGCTAACATTGCTGTCTGTGAATTATACATCTCACCAGCTTTGCTGAAATCGTATCAAGTACCACTTTGGTAATTGCTTGCAAGAAGGATCAATAAAAATCTGTTCAATAGGAATAGACAACTTGTCACAAAGCAGGCAGGTGGAATCCTGGCTTGGGTCAACACTGGGTGCAGCTTCTTGCAAAGCCACATCTCCCTTCACACTTGCTTAACAAAATATATCCAAGGACTTTCCTGCAGCATCTCAGAAAGCTTTCTGGTAGTACAAGGGAAGAGGTTTTTTTTATTTAAAATCAAATCATTAAAGGCCCTATGGCTCTGCCACATCACCCCTCAAAGTTTACCAAGAGTGCAATAGCCTTGCAATTAGCTCTCTTGGAATGATTTTGAGTACAACTTTAACAGTTTGAACAACTCGGCTCTGAATATCAATAGAAATGTACTTTAAACACTTAATAATATTGTCAGTTTAAGTGTTTAAACACAACTAAATTTTCTAATTAATGATTCATTAAAGCTGCACAACAGTTTGAAACACGATGTTGAAATAAAAATAAGGGATGACACAGTGACTTTCTGTGATTCCTTTTAAGAGAACAAAGCCCCCCCCCCTCACATTCTCAGCCAGTGTAAGTCGACAGAATTACACTGGTTTAGATCAGCTTAAGTTCTGACTTATATACTTCAGGGGACTTAATCCTAATTTCCACCAGTGAAAGTGGAATCAAATTTGTTTTATCTTTAATAAAGCAACGGGGTGATAAGCAAGCCTCTTCTGTGGGCTTCTGCTTGAGAAAGGAAATTCTTTGTGGTGTTAAATGATGTCCATGACAGTTCAGAAAACAGAGCTAGAATTTCATGAATTTCAGCATAATGAAAACCAATATTGGTAGCTGTGATTTATGCTTTAACCTTAGCAAAGCTCTTTGGGTACAGATAGTGTATCTGCTGGTGGATTGGTAACCCTTGCTGAGTACTGCTAAGGAAGAAAACGAGGCAGGCAGCTGATTTTCAGTGACATGAGGCTGCTGAATACACCACAATTCAGACTGTGTTACCACAAATAACATCACATTGTCCAGAACTGGAGATTAATTTGCTGGGCCTCCAGGAGATGATACTTATTTTCTTGCATATTGTACTGAGATCTCAGGACAGGCAAAGGGTCGGGGGCTGAAAGAATGTAATCGATGCTGAATTTAATTTCAGAATCCGATTTTGCTAAGGAGGAATTGCTTCGGCTCTGCCTGCTGCTCATGCTGTTTGGAGCAAACCCACGAGGCTCCAATAATCTTGGTCCCGATTCAACTCTTTCATGTTTACTTTCAGAAGAGGAAATATTTAGAGCGGAGTCCGTAGAAGACTTATCAGGCGACAAAGGACTTTTTCCTCTGCTTGGTCTGTGCTCCTTGTGTTCCCTTTTCACATTCCTCCTCCTTCGTCTTCGCCTGTAATTCCCATTTTCAAAGAGATCCAGCATGGACTCACATCCCGTTGCAAAGCTCCAATAGTTTCCTTTCCCCTTCTCATTCCCCTCAGTTCTGGGAACCTGTATTTATTTAAAGGCAGTTCAGTATTTGTATGTGTTGCAGATGCTGCTGCATCTGCATTCATTTACATTCAAGAATGGTGTAAACATGTATGACAAGACTTTCAAGCCTATTCTCTTTCGTTATACAAATAGGATGTAAACTGCATCCTTTTCAATCTGTTATCTTTTAGTATGCATCAGACAAGGACATACTCTTTATCTCTGCAGTTGACGACTCAGAGGGATTTTAAGTGATTCTCAGCTCAGCTGTTTGTTTCCCTTCTTTCCTAGTGATGAGATTATTCCTGCATAGATTTTTTTTTTAGCCATGCACAGTGTGTATGTAAATACAGAGTTACTGATCTTACCTTTACAAAACAACTGTTAAGCGATAAGTTATGTCGGATGGAGTTCTGCCAGGCTCTTTGATTTGATCTGTAGTAAGGAAATTTCTTCATTATAAAGTCATAAATGCCAGAGAGGGTGACTTTATTTGAAGGACTTTGCTGGATGGCCATTGCAATTAAGGCAATGTAGCTGAAAAAAGGAAAACTTGCTGTTACACCATCACCTCACTCACACAGGCAGTTTTTAGGACCACACTGGTACATGTGTGTCTGTGTGCTGCTTGCTGAAATTCTCCTGGTGGATCTGCACCCTAAACCTGAGACGTCCCAGGGATAAGCCCTGAACATGGTCCTGCCTCTCTGCCCCAAGCCCCCAGGGTGATAAATAGGATTTTCTCCCAGGCAATTGAGTCTTGACCTGGCTCTTTGCCCTGGCACTCAGCAGAGAGAGCTTAAATACAGCAGGATTACAGAAAAATCACCCACCTCTCAAACCCTGTCAGAAAAGTTTCCCTGAGCTAAAAGGCTGCAGGGAGACAGAGCAGGCTCAGAGACACTGTCAGTGAAGACCTTCCTGGCTCGTGGAAAGGACCTTTGCTGCCTCTGCCAACACCTACACCACCCATCTTCCCCCCACACTGGGGATTCTGTGCACCCCACCCACCAGCGTGTTGCACATTTAATTCTCCTTCTCCCAAGGCTCCTGGAGGTCAGAGGGGACCACCTGAGGTCTGGTGACTCAACAACATGCCAGAGTTGCTGTAACCCCACGCAGAAGGAAACAAATCACGAGCACTTCAAACACAGGGTGGGGGGAATTTTGCCCCCACGGTGCCTGTGCCGGGGCCAGCCCCACTGCCCACACCTGGGGAGAGGTCCCAGGCTCCCCAAGAGATATCCCACCATCCCAGAGCTCAGAATCCTCCCCAGGGATGGGAGAACTTAGAAAAACTTCATCTTACCTGTAAGCCGGTCTGGTGAATTTTTTCTCTTCGTCAGAACTACAGGTCGGGTAATCATCCCCATCGTAATTAAAGCAGTTATAGGGGTACTGCGTGTTGTCGAACATGGTCCTGCTTCTCGCTCGGCTCCTGTGGAGTGAGAGAGATGGAGTGATGTTTCTCAGAGCTTGGACTCCCTCCTCCCTTCTTCCCTCCCCTCTGTCTGTCTCGTTCCCTCTCTCCCCCCTCCTCACGCTCCCTCTCCTCCATGCACACATTCTCTCCGTGATGGGGTGGGGATTGGTTTTGCAATTCTTGCTTCCCAGACAGCCCGTCGGTCAGGATATTATTTGCCTTT